>NC_080403.1:46018333-46325000 GCF_030265065.1 Corythoichthys intestinalis | reverse complement strand
ATACGCCGCATTTAATATTTCGGATTAAAAGTCTCCATTTCATTTGGCTCTTTCATTATCTGGAACTGTCCGACTTGGCCCGACAGTGGCCAGCGTGTCTGCTCATCTGTCAGCGCCCAGGCTTACGTACAATATTAGTTGTGGGCCAGGCCATGTCTAACTTGGCAAAATCTGTGTGCTACCGAGCCGCCAGCTTCTATCGCGGTTTTTAAGTTTGTATATGCTGATAAATTACAGCTAGTTAAGATTTCAGAATAACAATAATGACACAGGACACAGTGGTGATGAAATGAACAACACGTTTTTAAATATATATCAATAAAATTCGGCTTGTAAAATAATTAGTGCTGCAACGATTAATTGATTAACTCAAATCGATTAGAATAAAGATTCGAATTAAATTTTGCTGGTTCGAGTATCCATTGAATTAAAGTGAAGTTTTAATAGTTTGTTTTGAAAGTGTTTGCATTTAGTTTCATTGATTTGGGTGGATAAACTGCCCTCTAGTGGGAGGAGTGAATATGACAAAACTCATTTTACATGGCTGAATCCAGCTGCTCCGTGTTAAGACCAACATAAGCTAAGTTCTTGTTTGAGCTGGTGTTTTTTTAATGCATTCATAATTTAGTTTTTGGTATATTTAGCTGTTTTTGTGGGAATATGTGTTTGACCATTTGTTAAGAGCATTGTAAAAAAAAAAAAAATTTTTTTTAAATGGCATTTTATAGCATTTAAGCTAGAGGGCTTTTGCTATGTAAGTTAGCCAGTTGTTCTTTTGTTTTACTTAGATCCTCATTTATTTATCTTTTCATACCGTTTGAGGCTCAGCTCAGGTATTTTACTTTTTTTATGTTCTTTATCTGACTACTCGATGATTCGAACTAACTAGTTAATCGATTAATCGACGACTGAAATAATCGATAGCTGCAGCCCTAAAAATAACAGGCAAATTCTTTAACAAATACACAGTTGACACCAGGAGTGGGAACCTTTGGGTACCTCGTGATAAGATACGATTTGCGATCCAAGGCTCACAATACTAATGATCTCACGATATAACATTTATCTACTGTATACACAGGTCAGGAAATCATTCTACGATATTCTACAATAAACAGTAAAACAAGCTCTTTTTACCCTCTGCCGTGAAATGGAATCAACATTCGTCCATTCGCTGCCAACCCCCCGACATCAAACGGATTGGACGTCTATGGTCGTCAGTGGCAGCAATTAGTTAATTTTGGGGCTTTTCACGTCATTTCCTGTTGATTTTCATTCACTTCCTTTCCCTTTTGGAGCATTTATGGGTCATTTCCTGTAGATTTTTGGGCATTTATAGGTCACTTCCTGATGATTTTGGGTTATTGAAAAGGAAGTGCCTTCAGAATGTCCCCAAATGAATAGTACGCGACTCAAATCAACCGCAATTAACCTTTAAATGCCCTGAAAAGAACAGGAAGTGACCAGTAAATGCCTACAAAAGACTGGCTGTGAGTAGGGCTGCAGCTATCGATTATTTTAGTAGTCGATTAATCGATGAACTAGCTAGTTCTAATCATCGAGTAATCGGATAAGTAACATAAAAAATTTAAAATACCTGAGCTGAGCCTCAAACAGTATAAAAAAATAGGGCTCTCACACACTTGGTGCTCGGGCCCTAATTAATGAGGATCTAAGTAACACAAAAGAACAATTGGCTAACTTACATAGCAAAAGTCCGCTAGCTTAAATGCTATAAAATGCTAACATTTTTTTAACAATGCTCTTAGTGGTTCAAACACATTCTCACAAAACGGCTAATTTATACCTATAAACTAAATTAGGAATGCACGAAAAAAATGTTAGCTCAAACAAAAAATTATGTTGGTCTCAATGGGGAGCAGCTGGATTCAGCTATGTGAAATGAGTTATGTCATAGTCACTGTTGCCACTAGAGGGCAGTGTATCCACCCAAAGCAATAAAACTACATGCAAACACTTTCAAAACAAACCATTAAAACGCCACTTTAATTAAACAAATACTCGGAAAGTAGCAAAATTTAATTCAAATCTTTTTTTCTAATCGAATTACTCGAGGGAATCGAATAATCGTTGCAGCACTAGCTGTGAGTGTCCTTGTTTTAGTGCCATTGACGGCACTTGACGTCCAAACCAGTCAAAATGAATTCAGTCATTGTTAGCGAATGAGCTAACGTAGACACTATTCAAATGGAAGGTAGTGGTAGGAACCTGTTGTTTCCTTTATTTTTTTGTTTTAAACAGTGACACCTTTACAAAACGATGTATCGATTCTTGGCGGGAGCATATCAATAACTTTTTAGGCAACAGAGTATCGCGATATGACCATTCCCATACTTTGCCACTAAATTTGAAGTAATGTGTGGCCCTCATTTTACAGTGGTTAACTCAGCTGTTTTAATTTTCAAGTGTGAAAAAGCAATTTTTTTTTATCACTTTTGCTATCATAGTAAATTAGTGACTGCGGTTTCTCTTGATTTTGAGCCAGTGGTTAGCATATTTTTCACACTTGTGTGGCAGTTAAGAATTTACAAAAGTTACTTAAAAATATACTTTTAGAGCTCTATTTTTATTAATTAATTTTAGACAACAGCGTAATTTTACAAGCGCAAACGATTGTGTTTGATTGTAGCAGTGCCCATGTATTTATACTTTCCTAGCTGCGTTAAATTATTTGGTGTGGTAGTAGTGAGGGGGCGTTCAATATAAGCCATCTGTTGTGTGTATTTGGACAGTGAGCCAGGTGGCGGGTGATCCCATTGCCCACTGTGTGCTCCTAGCGGCTGTGCCAGGCTCAGTTGGGTCGGTGGTGAGGTTCCTCTTAGAGATAAGCAAAGAAAAGTAGAGATGAAAATAGCAGCAATCTCTGCCATTGTTGTGTCTCCCCCCTCCAACAAACTTGCATTTGAAAACCTAAATTCACTGTTTTATCTTGTTTTCTTTTATATTTCCCTCTCATGAACGCATATGAATGAGATGGAAATAGACAATCGGCTATTCTGTGCTGCTGTGGCAGGAAAAGTGAAGATTTGTGATCCAAAGTCCTCTGTTTTTTGGCCATTATTGACACAAATGGTCACTATCCATTATGGGGTGTGACAAAATATCAAAATGGTTATATATCGTGATACTTTGTATCCCAAAAGGTTATCGATATGCTCCTGCCAAGAATCGAGATATCGTTTTGAAAATGTGTCAATGTTTAAAAAAAAAAAAAAAAAAAAAAAAAGTAACCAACAGGTTGTTATCAAAATATTCCATCATAATACAACCCCTAGCAAAAAGTATGCAATCACAAATCTTGGACGAGCACTCATTCAGACATTTTAATCATGTAGAACAAACTCTGCTAAAAAGCTTGAAAAAATAATAAAGTAGTTCAAAAGTGTAACTCTTTGGCATTCAGAAATACTAAAAGAAATGAATAAAAACATTGTGGTGGTCAGTAAATGTTAATTTTATAGAGCAATTGCAGGGAAATATATATATGGAATCACTCCATTCTGAGGGGAAAAAAAAAGAGAAACAAAGAAATAACAATCAAAACACATCTCTAGTATTTAGTAGCATCACCTCTGGCTTTTATGACAGCTTGCAGTCTCTGAGGCATGGACTTGATGAATATTCTTCATCAATTTGGTGCCAACTCTCTTTGATTGCAGTTGCCAGATTATCCATGAAGGTCGGAGCCTTGCTGTGGACCATTTTTTCCCCCAATTTCCACCACAGGTTATCAATAGGGTTGGGATCTGGGCTATTTGCAGGCCGTGACATTGACTGGATGAGTCTTTCACCAAGGAATGCTTTAAGTTTTAGCTCTGTGGCATGATGCATTGTCATCTTGGAAAATGACAAACATATTTTCAATTGAAGGGATAAGAAAGCTGTCTAAAAATTCAATGTAAATTTGTGCATTTATTGAACCACAGCCATCTTCCCAGTGCCTTTGCCTGACATGCAGCCCCATATCATCAGGGACTGAGGGAATTTCAGGCAATCATCTTTGTAAATCTCACTGGAACGGCACCAAACAAAAGTTCCAGCATCATCACCTTGTCCAATGCAGATTCTTGACTCTTGACAAGGTGATGAATGTATTAAAAACTGACACCATGTCAGATACATTTCGTACATGGATAGTAGGAGTGGGAACCTCCTGGTACCTCACGATACGATACATTTGCGATACAAAGCTCACAGTAACGATGATCTGGCGATATGACGATACAACGATTATCGATACATTGGTCAGGAAATCATTCTAGGATATTCGACAAACAACTAATTAACAGGAAAAACAAGTGTGAATTGGAATTAGTTTATCACTAGTAGACGTCCAATCCGTTTGAACTGGGAGGGTGGCAGCGAATGAACATTCATTCGCTGCCATCCCTCCGACTTCAAACGGATTGAACGTCTATTGCTGTCAGTGGCAGTCAATGCCAGGCAATTAGGTAATGTTGGGCCATTTAAAGTCTCACTGGAACAGCACCAAACAAAAGTTCCAGCATCATCACCTTGTCAAGAATCTGCATTGGACCTAATTGCAATTACCTAATTGCCTGGCATTGACTGCCATTTGGAACTTTTGTTTGGTGCTGTTCCAGTGAGACTTTAAACTGCCCAAAATTACCTCATTCCCTGGCACTGACTGCCATTTTGGGCCATTTAAAGTCTCACTGGAACGGCACCAAACAAAAGTTCCAGCATCATCACTTTGTCCAATGCAGATTCTTGACTCTTGACACCTTGTCCAATGCAGATTCTTGGCAGATTCTTGACTCTTGACAAGGTGATGATGCTGGAACTTTTGTTTGGTGCTGTTCCAGTGAGACTTGAAATGGCCCAAACTTACCTAATTGCCTGGCATTGATTGCCACTGACAGGGACGTCTACTAGTGATAAACTAATTCCAATTCACACTAGAAGCTTGTTATTCTTTTAATTAGTTGTTTGTAGAATATCCTAGAATGATTTCCTGACCAATGTATCGATAATCGTTGTATCGCCATATCGTCAGATCATCGTTACTGTGAACTTTGTATCGCAAACGTATCGTATCGTGAGGTACCAAGAGGTTCCCACTCCTACTATTCATGCACTAAATGTATCTGACATGGTGTCAGTTTTTAATACATTCTAATCACTTGTATCAGTGTTAACTTTGAGGTTATTAAACAGTTTTATAATGCTTGTGAATCATGCGGTGTAGAGCAAATTGGTGTATTCCACTGGGGCCACTCTTGTCGCCGTTGTGACAGGCTCTAATTGACTGATATTGTAGTGCCACATTGTGCTGACCTGTCAAACTCCCTTGTGTGGGTTTGAGTGCATTTATGTTGTATCTCTCTTGACACCTATCCAGTAAAACCAAAAAGCGATTAAAAACACAGTAGAAACGAATACGACTAACAGTAATTTCAAGTAAAAGTGGCTCTAAAGAGGTTGGATCGCATGCGTGGGTGCGAATGTGTCATCTTTTGGCTTGAGTCACTGAGCCACGAGTTGCTTGACCGGGGCAGAAGCACAGAGGTTGGCTTTGTGCAGGCGCTTGTTGGCCCTCTCGGTCATGAGTTCACACAACTGCATGTGGTTGCACACACACACACACACACACACACACATAATGGATGAAAGTGAGCCGGCAAATGCAGAGAATGATGAAAGGGATCAGATAGTGTTCAGACTGACTGCTCAAGACAAAACAGATAATTTACACTTTGCTTAAGTACATCTTTTTCCAGTTAATTTAACTCCTTCCCACAGCGCCATCAGTCATCCAATCTTATCAGGATGTTCCCAAATTAACAGCAAAAATGTGTCATTTTCTGAAGTTATTTCTTTTCCTCATGATGGCACAGTCTTAATGGAGTTTTCTGATTAGATACAGCCCAGTTAAGCCATAATGCGAGTATGTCAAGTCAAGCATGTACAGTCTCTCTCTCCCTCCATCTTTTTCACTATTGCTATCTTTCTGTATCTTTGTTGTCTCTCTCACTCCCACTCATAGAACAGTTCTCTCTTGGCACCCAAGTCAGAATCAAATCAGCTCAATCACATGAAGTCACAAGTTGGCTATCTGCTGTAAAGCATTCATTATAAAGGCTAACCAAGGGCACATTCAGTAGGTGAGCAGTACTACTGCAGCATACCGTACCACGCCATATATTATTTATGGATGGACTAAGGAATTCATCTCTGTGTAAATTCATGCATGATGATAGAGTAATTCCCCGTAATATTTTGACAAAATTTGTTTCCGCTCTGCTGCTTACAGCCAAACACCACACTCTAATTAAAGTTTACTATGTCAACTAAACCTGCCGCAATATGCAATTATTCCATTTATCGCACGGTAAATAAAAATGAAGGCGGTAATTTTTCCGCTGCGATTTATCGCCTCCCTTGCAGGTGCGTGCGCGCGTGGGGTTGACGTGCTGTTAAAAATTCGGCTTCCTTATTACCAACTACGCAAAATGCGTTTTCGTTCTGGGTCCGGCAAAAAATAGCACCAGAGCCAATTTGTCCCCATTATATCCTATTGTTCAATGTATACCGGCCGCGTCAGTGCTCCGGATTGACTGCGGACCATCTCCGGCGTGCCAGAGCCCGCCGGATGGTTTAGTAGAGGCGTGCAAAATTTCCGATTCTTAGATTATTCGCGATTCGGCCGTGGAAGATTCGAGAACGGTTCACAAATATCTAAATTCCGATTATTGAATTATACCAGGTAAAGCGGAAGTAAAACACAGTCAGCGCGGTCTTTGCGACCAAGAGTAAATATCATGTTCAACTCATGCCGCTAGATAAAAAAAACAAAAAACAATCATACCTGACTGCGGCTGACAGCTGCTACAAAGAACGCCCAGTTGCTAGTTGCTACAAACATACGGCTACAGTAGATATATATGTAGAACTAGATGCAAAATGACAGACGACGTCAGTGTTAGACCATGTATTATTGAACAAGGATGCGAAATGACAGACTTTCCGGTGTAAGTAAACAGCCGCCATCTTAAAACAGTAGACCGCTCTGGAAGGCTCTGTTGTAGCGGACCTAATTAACTTTTTTATCTAAAATACTCCTAAATCGGCAGAATCTTGTCTTGAATCTATCTTTAAATGATGAAATAGTGTTAAAACCTTG
The DNA here is from genome assembly GCF_030265065.1 of Corythoichthys intestinalis. Lineage (NCBI taxonomy): Eukaryota > Metazoa > Chordata > Actinopteri > Syngnathiformes > Syngnathidae > Corythoichthys > Corythoichthys intestinalis. The sequence continues at coordinate 46,317,835 of NC_080403.1, read as the reverse complement.
ACAAAAGTAGACAGAAGGGAAATAATGGAATAACTGGAGCAATTTTAACATCTGTAACAGTTGATTCACAACATTAATTGAATGTAGTTTAAAGCTGCTGATACAGAATGAGGACTGGAGTTTTTTATTTACTGTTATTTTTGTATATTTGTTTACTGCTATATGTTAACTTGATACTGAAATAGTAGGTTGGTTTAGCCTGAGAGGATTTTTGAACAATTTTGGAACTAATGTACAAAACATTAATTTAAAAAAAAAAGAGGGGGGGTGCATCAATAATCGTTTTATAATCGAATCGGAGCCTCTGAATCGTAAACGTAATCGAATCGTTAGGTGCCCAAAGATTCCCAGCGCTATGGTTTAGGCTATTTTTTTTTTTTAGTTTAGTGCAGTTTAAGTTTAGTGCAGGTGGAGACAAAAAAGAAAAGGTGACGCTTACCATTGAAATGAAGATGTAAATGATAGCAAAATGATAGCATGGTATGTGCATCCATGAACTGGGTCGACAATAGGACAGAAGAATGTCAATGTCGGCCGGCGGTCCTCCTCCGTTCTCCAGTCTTTATAAGTTAAGGTGACAGTTCTTATTGTGGTAAAGTCGCCAAAGAAATCACCAGCTTTGTCAGGTTTCTAATCATTTATTCTATCAACTCGCCGAGTGTCCACTGTTGTTGACGCCAGGATCGAAACAGAAAGTAAAATAGCTCTCTCCTGCTCACCGTCAGACACGCGGTGCGTTCAAGTACAGCAAAAAAAGTCCGTTACATTATTACAGGTAGTGTACTGTATTATTATTATTATTATTGCTAGTATTATATTATTATTATTCTGATTTTTATTCATATTTTATTTGTTTTGCTCTTTGTAATTGCTATTTACAATAGTAACAGCAGTATTTATTAAAGATGTAGTGTGGGTTTTTGGGCTGTGGAACGAATTAATGGAATTATAATGTATTCTTATGGGAAAATCCTGCTTGACATACGACCATTTCGACTTGCAAACAAGCTCCTGGAACGAATTAACTTCGTATGTAGAGGTACCACTGTATTACACATGGAACGCCATAGAAGAAGCTATGAGGGGAAACGATTTCATTTGCCTAGATGCTTAAATTATTAAGTGGAATTTTATTTAATTTAAAAAAACAAAAAAAAACAAAAAAACATTGTATTTATTCTGTGTTTCTGTGCAGTATTAATATTGTTGTCTTTTACTTAAGAGGCATGGTCTATTGTTTTTAGTTGTGATTTCTTCAAAAGTATTTTTGAATTTAAGAGTAAACATATATTGCATTTAAATGGGTTGTACGTGACCTATTAATATATACTGTATTCTCATAGTGTTATTGTAAATTTTTTTTTTTTAATTGGGGGTGCAATAATATCGCGTATCGCAATAAATTATGAAATAAGTTATCGCACACTAAAATTTGTTATCGCGACAGGCCTAATGTCAACTATGTATTGCTTATTTTACAGTGATGTAAGCGGTTCAGAAGACAATATATGTAGATGGTTTACTACTAAGAGCCTACGTAGACATAACTCAAAGGAAACCTCATTCTTATTTACAGTAAATTGCCGTTGTGTAACCACAGTTATGAATTAAGAACACTGCTTCTTAAAATTGTCGTTCTGTCTGCTCCGGCTCTCTCATTTTGTTTCATCTGCTAACATATTCTCTTCACATTCCACCCGTAATCAATGATTCCGATTCCGCTCTTGATAATAGTTAAGTGTTACGTATGCACGGAGCTACCGTGTAGTGATACTGTAGTCGCTCCTCCCCCATTAATCATTTTCTCCAATTAAAGCGAGGGGCTGGCAGCACATACTATTACCTATGATACTTAGATGTAGTACTGTAGATGTTAGAGGAACCTACATGTATAAATATCAGATGCTCTAACCTTGAGTGCATACTGCATTAAATAATTAGGTGTAACACTTGGATTGTAAGGGTAGATATTATGAAAGGCTTTTAAAAGATTTATATCCACCTCATCTACTACGATGCCCGCTCACCCACCCCCAAAGTCTCATTAAACTGCTTTCTCCAATTGTGCCTTTTATCCTAAAAACTTTTCATCTGCTATAATGATCCATATTTCTAAATGAATATTGGTTGCTTTGAAGGGCACTATTAATTGCTGCAAGTTAATTGTCTCCTTATCAAATTCTCACATGTATCTCCGAAAGTCATTGGCATCCATTTCCAGTTCTTTCTATACACTCAAGCTATGACTTTCAAAGTACATGTACACATTTACTGAAGCTCTCATTGATTTTGCACTTCAACTCGCTTCTTCTCTATGTTGACTGTCCAACACTTATTCGCCACTTTTGAATGCCAGTTTTATTTCACCACTCACATGGGGAAATGATGCAACATGAAGAGACCATGTGAGAGGGAGCCTGACTAAAATATCTTAAAAAAAAGAAGGGATGAATAATAAATGTCTCAGGCTAGAAACCAATTTTAAAGGAAAATCAGATGAATGGATATAAGCTGGGATACTTGTATGATACTATCAACTATTTGGAAATCATGTTTTTAGGTCATCTTCATCAGAAAACACATTTTCATTTTATTTCTACAATAATAATGTCCGGTGGTGTTTCTTTTTAGGGGGGGGGGGGGTGACATCCACTTCTAAATATTAAATATGTAATGTAGCATCAATGACAGTTTTCGATAAATTTTGCATTTAAAACCTAAATAAAACCTTTCATAGTCATCATTGCATGTTTTATGCATGTAATTTGCATTCAAATGTTTAAAAAAAAATCAACAGAAGCATTACTGTATACTGCAAGACTCAAATTTATAGCTTTATTTATATTTTATATATTTATATTTTATTTTAAATTTATAGCTCGGGATGCCGATCGATCGGGTCTGATCACATCATTTTCAAAGTATCGGAATCGGCAAAAAAATATCGGACATGCGTTTTTTTAACATATATATTTTTTTTCATTAAATAGTTTTCTAATTGTATTTAACGTTACAGACATAATGTGTTACACTCTTCCAGAGTCTTTAGTTTAAGGTAGGGTTATCAAATTTATCGCGTTAACGACGAGAATTAATATTTTTTACATTTATCACGTTACAATATTTAACGCATGCGCTGCACGACCCACTCACGCAGTCGCGTTCAATCTATAACCGCGCCGTTTTACCCATACAGTATATAGAGCTAAAAGGCAGCGTGAAATGAGTAGAGTGAATTTTGGCAGCCTTTGGAGCCTTTTTTTATACAATCCCTCTCCCAACGATTAGAATAATCATGGGAAGCAATGTGGGGAAGATAGGTAGTAGTTGATCTTTTTCTTAAGACCCTATGTTATTTCCCAATGCAGAGAAGATATATCAATTGGTACCACGACGCACAGTCATGGTTGCACTTCCCATCATGCATTTGGGCAGAAGTTAAATGGCTACAGTATCATTTACTGAAAGCTCAACAAATACACTAGATGGCAATATTTAGTCACAATATACAAAGTCACATTTATCCTTTAAGAATTACAAGTCTTTCTATCCGTGGATCCCTCTCACAGAAAGAATGTTAATAATGTAAATGCCATTTTGAGGATTTATTGTCATAATAAACAAATACAGTACTTATGTACTGTATGTTGAATGTATATATTCGTCCGAGTTGTATTCATTTTTTTCTTAATGCATTGCCAAAATGTATATGATCGGAAAAAATTATCGGGAATGATTGGAATTGAATCGGGAGCAAAAAAAAAAAAAAAGCAATCGGATTGGGAAACATCGGGATCAGCAGATACTCAAACTAAAACGATCGGGATCAAATCGGGAGCAAAAAAACATGATTGGAACAACCCTACTTGCTACAGTAAATTACATATTTAACAATCTTCTTTGAGAGATTTATGTTGAATGTGTTGAATCAACATAAAAGGTGCATCAGTCGTACAGAGTTCATCAAAACGTAGAATTTTGTCAGTCATTATTTGGAAACCTCCTCTGCCTGCAAAACTGTTGGATAATTATTGATGGATGACCGTTTATTTCTTGTCTATTGAAAAACTTCTATATGGAGTACCAGAGTAGCTAAATATTAAAAAAGATAAAATGTGTTTTATCAGCGTATCCGCAGGGTCTTAAAGAGTTTCAAATCCAATACATGAATTTAGGGCAGCGGTTCTTAACCTTGCGAAAGGTACTGAACCCCACGAGTGTCACATGTGCATTCACCGAACCCTTCGGAATTTAATCAAAAAAAGCTTTTTTTCCCTCAAATTCAAAATTGACATAGCTATCCTAGCGAGCTAATATCTAAGTGAATTCCTGTTCAGATTTCAAATTGACTGCAAATACATTTGCCTTTTGATGCTGATTTTCACATTTCACACGATATGAAACTCTTCATTTCACACTGTTCCTTTCGTTGTTTCCATGTCTACATCCTCATTTTATTGTTGCATCCTTGCATCACATCCTATCTTCATGCCGTAAAATGAGGCAATTTTAAAAAAAATTATCTACGCAGTCAATGCTGCCTGTAGGTCTATTATACTTCCTCATACCAAGTGCGAGTCAACCTTCCACTGGGCAAACCAGTTTCTTCCCCCAGTAGATAGAGGGCCAGCAGTTGAAAGAGTGGACTAAAGCCTGTATATTGGTGGCAAACCAGTCCAAAACCTAGTCTAAAACGACACTTTGCCTTTAGTCAGCATATTAAAATAGAGCCCTGTGTGTCTTAACCTTTGTCGAACCCCTTGGGTTCGATTGAACCCAGGTTAAGAACCACTGATTTAAGGGCTTAAGATGTCTAGAATTTTCCTAAAATCTTAGAAAAGGTCTTAATTACGACCGTTAAAGGTCTTAGACCAGTGGTTCTTAACCTTGCTAAAGCTACCGAACCCCACAAGTTTCACATGTGGATTCACCGAACCCTTCAGAATTAGAAAATAAAACATTTGTTTTTCAAATGCAAAACCATTAAATCTAGGCTAGCAAATTCCTTTTTAAAATTCTACTCTTTTAACAGCATGTTTTATAAACGGGTTAAAATTTGAGACCACGCTACCCTTTGGTCTTGTGTATTCTCTCATACCAAGTGCGAGTCAACCTTCCACTGAGCAAACAATTTCCTCCTCCCATCAGATAGAGGACTAGTAGTTAAAAGAAATGGATTAAGCCTGTAAATTGGGAGCAAACCAGTCCAAAACTTGGTTTAAAAAGCTGCTTTGCCTAGATTTAATTTAGCGTACGAAAATAGGGCTCTGCATCTCTTTACCTTTGCCGAACCCCTAAGACTTACTCACCGAACCCCTGGGGTTCGATCAAACCCAGGTTAAGAACCACGGTCATAGACTTTAGAACATGCATAAACTTCAGTCTCACTTGTAAATGTTTTGATTTTTGGGGACGCTATAACATAACTATAAAATGGAACTACCTGTGTTGCCGGTCAGAACTGATCGAACACCAATAGTTATTGCTGAGCTCAAGCATTTGTATGTTGACAGCTTAGTTAGCATAGCAGCTGAGAAACCTTTAAACAGAACCTAACTACCGTACTTGGATCCATGGGTAAGTGGCCCATGGCCATTGGCTGTACAGTTTACAAGTATTGATTCACAGCAGAAAAAATCCTCGTGTTTTCAGTTAGGTTAAGCATTTTTATTTGTAATGTGAAAGAGCTGTGAATAAATTCATATGCAATACTTTGCAAGTAAGTCCAGGCCTCCAATTTTCTTTTTTTTGTACTTTTTCCTGGTATTAATGTGAAATGTGTCTTAAGTGGTCTTGAAAAAGTCTTTAAAAGTCTTAATTTTGGCTTATTGAAACCATGCAGAGGCCCTGTTAATCAATGGTCTTGGCTTTGATATGGCGTGTCAACGGAACGTGGCGGTCGTATGTCGTACTAAATATTCACATTTCTAATTAGCTGTGAAATGCCACATTTATCTTACATTAGACAGCGACGGGATCATTATTAAGTGTTACAAGACAAATACTGTACAGTGAAAACGAACCATGGAATATATCCGTTATCCCACTCTATACGACAAAACAATCATACGGTAAACCTAATGAATGGGAAGAGTACATTCCCACAGTAATGTCCAAAGATTCGCAGTGGGAAAGTTGGATGCAAGCAGTGTCCAGCGGGTCATGTGCAAGTAGCACAGTGGGCCGAATTACCTTTGGCCCACACACGCTATCTACCTCAGTGTCTTATTTCCTTGTGATTAAACCCAGCATCTCATCATGTATGCTTTGGCTTAGGAGAGTCCATATTGGCAGCACACACTTCATCAGTCCTTAACTACTACATCCTGAAACTACATAAACCTTGTAGTATCAACACAACATTTTAGAGGTACATTTGCATAGAGGTAGGACATACGGGAATGCAAGACATTAAATCCTCTCTCACAGCTTCCTCCTCTCTATTACACCAAATTTGATGTGTAAATGAGTGTGAATATGTTGCTATCACATTAGTTAATCTAGTGTGAAAAATGCAAACAGGCAGACACTTAGGAAAGCAACAGAAGCAGGCTTTTCAGATTAGCCATTGCCAGGCTAATAGATTTACAGTAGATCATTTTGATGAGTTCTTCTGGGGTAGCTTTGTCAGGATGATTATGGTTTGTGTGCTCCTGGAGGAATACATACTCATTTGTATACATATACTGTGCACTCAAGTATTTTATGTGCGGAATTAATGCGTAGCAAAAGCTATAGATTACATGGTTTGAATGTGATTTGGTTTGGAATATGGCTTCATGTGGACTACATACTTTATGCTTTGGGACTACTCTATGCTAAGGCCAAAGTGTTCAGAGTGGTTATAGTGCATGCAGGAAGGATATTACCCATGAGGCACAGCTCCCCCACATTCATCATTTCTACACAGCATAGTCTCATGCTGTTGCCCACCTTCATCAGACTCCCCAATGGAATACATTTATAATTTGTGTGTGTGTGTGTGTGTGTCTGTGATTTAAAGCTACCTAAAATTTTGAAATATAGGGCACGCAATCATAGCAACAACAATTCCACCAAATTTGATTTGAGGGTTAATATCAGGGAATATTGTTGAGCCCTTTGAGACTCTTTTGTGTTTACTAGGCCAAGGGCTATGAAATAATAAAGTTGTCACTTTTCCTTTACATGTAACATGGTCTTTAGTTTTAGTTTTTGGTGGCCACAATGTGAATTGTTTCCTACATCACCCAAATTGTGTAACTTCTGTAAGAATTATCCACAATCCCATACCATGCTAAACTGTTGCCCAAGAATAGCTAGGGGGTATTTTTGTTTTACAAGCTACGTATCTCTGGTTAATCTCAAATATGGTGCATTATGTATGTCTTCACTATAAGCAGTGCTGTTAATCTTACTTTAAAAAAGTAATTAATTATTAGAACTGGGAATCTTTGGGCACCAAACGATTCGATTACGATTCAGAGGCTCTGATTCGATTATAAAACGATTATTGATGCACCCCCCTCCTTTTTTTTTTGTTTTTTTAAAAAAAATGTTTTGTACATTAGTTCCAAAATTGTTCAAAAATCCTTTCAGGCTAAACCAAACTACTATTTTAGTATCAAGTTAACATATAACAGTAAACAAATATACAAAAATAACAGTAAATAAAATACTCCTGTCCCCATTCTGTATTAGCAGCTTTAAACTACATTCAATAATTTAATGTTGTAAATCAACCGTTACAGTTGTTAAAATTGCTCACGTTATTCCATAATTTCCCTTCTGTCTGCTTTTGACATGTCAAAGTTTTTAAAAAAGTTTCATCATTTAAAGATATTCAAGACAAGATTTTGCCGATTTAGGAGTATTTTAGCTTAAAAGTTAATTAGGTTCGCTACAACAGAGCATTCTCGAGAAGTCTACTGCTTTAAGATGGCGGCTGTTTACTAACGCCGGCAAGTCCGTCATTTCGCATCTCTGTTCAATAATACATGTTCTAACACCGCCGTCGTCCGTCATTTTGCATCTAGTTCTACATATATATGATATCTACTGTAGCCGTATGTTTGTAGGAACTAGCAACTGGGCGTTGTTTGTAGCCGCTGTCGGCCCGAATTAGATATGATTGTTTTTTTTTGTTTTTTTTATCCAGCGGCATGAGTTGAGCATTATATTTACTCTCGGTCCATTCCTCATTGCGTGCCAAAGACCGCACTGACTGTGTTTTACTTCCGCTTTACCTGGTATAATTCAATAATCGGAATTTGGATGTTTGTGAATCGTTCTCGAATCTTCCACAGCCGAATCGCGAATAATCTAAGAAACGGAAATTTCGCAAGCCTCTATTAATTATAGTTACAAATTACTTCTCCCAAAAATTAATTGCGTTAGTAGAGTCATTATTTACTTGGCAAAGTAACTGGTGATAATTTTCATGTTTTTTGTTTTGTTTTTTGTTTCCCCTAAAATAAAGTGTTTTTTATTTATTTAAGTCACGCTATTGCCCCGTTCCCACTAAAACTAGTGGGTCAACGCGCGTTTTTTCCAAGCCGATGCAACCCACTAGCAATTGGTATTTGGCACCTTTCCCATTGCACAAAAAAAGCCGTGTCTTTTTTTTTTTCCACCCGTCTAACCCTCCACCCCTCCTCAGCCGTGCGTAAGGTTACGTGACGTCACCACGTTAAGATGCGCGTCGACAAGTGCGACCGAATTCATTCAGTTCAAGGAAGTAAACAATGCAGAGCAACATGGAAGCCTCCTTTCCGTTTGTGTTCTCTGTTTTCATGCTTTTTACTGCCCTCAAAATGGTCAAATTGCAGATATGTTTTTTTCAATGCTTTCAGTTTGTTGATGATCTGCCTTGGCGTCCGGTTGTAGCCTCGAGCTTTTAATTTACCAGCAATATTTTTATAAATTGCTGTGTCTAGCACAGTCCCAGACATCTGTCGCTGAATCTCCTCTTCTCCACGGATGGAAAGGAGCTGGCAGGTCTCATCATCTTTCCAATGCTGGGACATGTTGTTCAATGTGGTGCGCTACTGGCTCCTTCTTCTACTAGCTTTGTTGTGAGCATCGACGTAACTACGGTTGTGGGGCTTGTTAAATGGGAGGCGATAGGCATGTTGTTATCACGCATCACGTAAGAGCCTACGTCACCACGTAGATTACGGTGTTGACTGTTTACCCGGGGTTTTGCTTTCACACTGCATGACGATCAGAGCCGAGGTGATTTTAGCGCTGGTCGCCTGGCGGGTTGATTGACACGGGTCGAGGCGGGTCGCTGCACCTTTCCCACTGCCACCAAAAGCCGGTTGTTAGTGGGTTGACATGGGTTTTTTGGCCAGTGGGAAAGGGGTATATGTGAAGTGTAAAAGGTTTTTGGGACAATTGGCCCTAGCCCAATTCTTTACCCTAATTTACTCTTTACCCTGAATCAACCGTTAAAAGTTGTTAAAATTGCTCCCATTATTGCATTAGTTCCCTTCTGTCCACTTTTGACATGTGGAAGTTTTAAAACTGTTTCATCATTTAAAGACTGATTCAAGTCAAGATTTTGTCGATTTAGGAGTATTTTAGATAAATAGTTGCTTAGGTTTGCTAGGAAGGTTCTCTACAACAGAGCTTTCCTGAGAAGTCTACTGCTTTAAGATGGTGGCAGGCTACTAACGCATCTAGTTCTTTATACATGTTGCTAATGCTGCCGTGTCTGTCATTTGCATATAGTTCTGCATACAAGTGATATCTACCATGTGTACTATATCTATCATATCATGTGGGTGTAGTTTGTAGGCTATCGACTACAGTCAGGTGTTATTGGAGCCACCTAGCATTGTGTTTGCTCGGCGTCATAACTTTTTTGCCTCCTCCCCATTCATGCTCTGCTCTGTCGTCTCGGTGAGTCCGTCTCCCTCAGACTTTCATGGCGTCATTCAACCAATATAGCAACGCATAGTAACCCACGCCTTTCCATCCTCAGTAACGGTAACCGCGTTGCCAAGATGAGAAAAGTAATTAATTAGATTACTCACTACTGAATGAAAAAAATATCGCCGTTAGTAACGCTGTTATATTCTAACGCTGTTATTAACAACACTGACTATAAGACAAACAATAGATAGGGTACTGTTTTTGTCAGCCTTGTGCAGGAATGTCCTACTGGATTTTGGGTCTTAGAAGTAAAAGTAGAGTAATTATTTCCGCAAGCTTAAGACTTTATTCAAGCATTAGTGTCCCAAGGAAAAAAAAAGATCATGGCATTATTTGTGTATTAGCTGACTTTGTAGCACCATAATTTTCACCCATTAAGCTGTTAGTAATTAAAAATGGCTCAGGCAATGTCATGCAGAGGGTGTTTTCATATTCCTTTTTGAACTTATTTGTCCTGATTGGAAGACTAACATTATTTCCTCATTGACTGCCATTGACGGTGCTAGAGGTCCATTCCATTTCGGGTAGGAGGGGATGACAGGGAATGTTTGCTGGTAGCCATCCATGTTTAGTGTTCAGTTTCTGTTCAGTGCGATTGACAGTGCTACACATCAATCTATTTTGACTGGTAGGGCTGGCAGCAATTATTCTGCAACTCGTCAAGATGAGCATTCACAGGGAGTCCTCACAGTTAAAATTAACTGGACGTCTATTGTTGTCATTAGCCGGAAATAGGTTAAATGATTACTTCATTGTTAACAACACATCCATATCTGCTCACTGTTTCAATTATCTATCTTTAGTACCTCAAAACTAGCAATTTTAGCTAGCAAAGTTTGTTACTTCTTCTAATTAGGCATGTGCCGATATGACGGTATGATAACCTTAAGCCAAAATATAAGGGTTTCACGGTATCACGGTATTGCAATTACAGCTCTAAAATGTGTTACTTTCAGATATCTGGATTAAAAAAAAAGTTTTCCCATTGAACAGGATTTTTTTTTGCAAAACATATTGGCAAATTGGAATATAAGTATAATGTTAAGTAGACATGTGCCGGTTACCGGTTTCAAGGTATACCGTGGCATGAAAACTTCACGGTTTCAAAACCACAAAAATTTTCCATCATACCATTCTTACGGTATTAGCTATTTTTTATGTCCCAAATGTAGAAATCTCTTACTTGCAGCCGCAGGGCTTACCTGTCCCCCTCTGGTTGTTGCTCAGTGAGTCAGAGAGCCAGCTGTGCTACTTTTTCACCCCATCGAAAAAGACAAAGTCGTTGGTATGGGAATACTTTGGCGACACAAAAGTTAAAGACTGCCATGGCTGAGAGGAAGAAGGTCAACTGACATGTAAAACGTGTGCGGAGGATGGCTGCCAGATGAGGCAATACCTCCACTATGATTTTGCATTTACGTGACCACCCGTCGCTTTATACACAATTAAAGGTTAGTAAACGCTGTTATGAACGTTTCCCACCAGCTACAAGAGTTAACTCCAGCATGTTTAGTGTGTCTAGCGGTGGTAAAACAAAAACGGAAATTGGACAATAATTCAGTTATTTTTGTTCTGATAATAATGTTGAGCTGTGGGTGAGAGTTTAGGCTCACCTGAAGGACAGCATTTATTTGTATTTTATTCAGAATATTTCATTATATTTTTTTTATCTATTTTAACGTAATATTATGCTTATGTCCCTATTTGCTAATATGTTGTTTTTAAGAAAAAAAAATCCTGTTCAATGGAAAAGTTTTTTTTGACCCAGACATCTCAAAATAACTCATTTTAGAGCTGTTATCATATCGTCAGAATCTTACCGGCACATGCCTAATGTTAAGTTAAAATAAAAATAAAAAAATAACGAAAAATAACTGAAATATTCAAAATAAAATTAAAATATATGTAGTGCTTGAGGTGAGCCGAAACCCACAGCCACAGCTCAACATTATTACCATCAGAACAAAAATAATTGAATTATTTTCCATTAAAAGCACATGTGTATGACTCGTATCATGTTTACATTGTACACACACGCTTTCTCAACATGGACAGTTGCCAGAGAGAAGAAAAAAAACCACCATGTTTTAACACCGCTAGACATACTAAATACGCTGGAGTTAACTCTCATAGCTGGTGAGAAACGTTCATGACAGTGTTTAATAACCTTTAGTTTTGTATAAATGCGAAATCATATTGAAGGTATTGCGTCCTTGGCAGCCACCCTTAGCAAACACCCTTAGCAAACATGTTTTACATGTCGATTAGCCCTTCTCCTCTACGCCGAGGCCAACTATAACTTTTCTGTAACTGAAGTTTTCCCATAACAGCGATTTCGTTTTCTTCGATGGTGGAAAAACTTTCACCACCTCCAGCCATCTTGTAGCACAGCTAACTCACTGACACTGAGCAACAACCGATTTCCCCCTGCATTTTTGGGACATTAAAAAAAAAACTAATACCATAGGGACGTTATCACAGAAAACTTTTGCGGTTTTGAAACCGTGACGTTTTCGTACCACGGTATACCTTGAAACCGGTAACCGGCTTATGTCTACTTCTATATTTATTTATTTTCTTAAACCTGTCCTGTTCAGCTTGACATGGAGAATGGAAATCTAAGTGTCCGGTTGGTCTGAACAGATTTAATGTTTCACATTCAGAGTATGACATACTCCCATTGTGATCATTCAAACTACCTTGTTTATTATGAAAAAGCAGCGAACAGGAAGGGGTTATGGATAAACAGAAGAAAAGAAGCACAAGAGAAGAAAAAAAACCACAAACAACAACAAGAAATACATTGAACGCCGACACTAACTATTAATATGTTGGTGCTATCGTCAGCTAGATGTATTTCCGGTTGACACCATGTGGGGGGCCTGTTGACCAGGGAAAGAAGGGGACGGGGGTGGGAGAGTCTATAAGCTAAGTGATTGAAAGGGGTAGAGTGTACACAAATCAGCTCTGTGATCTAGAACCCAGTAATCGTGTGAATCAATTGTGAGTGTAAGCCCGTTGGTGACCGACCCTACACCGCCCAGTTGCCATTCCCGGCCCCGGGACCCCCTACCCGAGCGCGCCCAATCCCATCCAGGTGCACTCGAGCCCCACCAAGCACGCGACAGCCATGCAGTCTACTTCTAAATTGTACTTTATTACGTCTCATGTCTTTGACCATCAGCCTGTTTACCTCTTTGATTCATAGACATGCCTACTTTCTTACTGCTGCACTCCTTTCCCCGTGGAATTCATCATTAGCTGACTGACTGAGCTGAACGTCATCTATTCCCAAGACTAGTATTATGTTTGTTTGTGCATTACCTTCCCATTTTTCTACCTCGCCTCCCTTCACCATCTTCTTTCTTTAATTCCACCCATCTTGCGTTACTGGCTTTAAAGCCTTTTTTCATCTTCTCTCACATCCGCACTTTTCTTCATATAGTCTCTATAGCATTAATAGCATGTGTCATCCTAAATTTGCCAACGCCAATTAAGCCCTCACTATTAAATTTAATTGGTCATTTAGCTTGGCTTCTATGTGAATGCAAAGTCTCTCTGGAAATGGTTTAGCTGGCCTCCTACAGCACATGTGGTCATTTCAGAAACACTTTCCACCTCCCTGCAGGTTTCACAATGGTTTAGCCAACTACTGACGCTGCCAAGACTGAGGGTTACTTTGTGTGTGTGTGACTGTGTTTGCACTGTGTTCGGGGAGAAACAAATGGTGGAAGGAGAGACATTCTCCTCTGTGTATCCTCAGTCACCTCGCCTTCCAACTATCATCAAACCCCTCTCATTCATAGCTCCCCCATCCATGTGTTGGTGGTGGATTAAGCTAATTAAAACACTGCAAACAGCATCCCAAGGGAGAGGCCGCACACACAAGCATACCCTCATTAATGACAGCAAGTACTGTACATTGACGCACACAATAGGATACACAGGGTAGAAACACGAGAACAAGCTTGCATGCATAAAGTGATGCGATACATGCCGTACCAACTAGTGCAGATAGTGTTTACTTGGCAGGTAAGGTTTGAACCTAATGCATAATAAATCTGGTCACATTTTTTTCCACGTCAACCTTCTTAAATCTGCAACCCATCTGTGATGTTGTGTGTTACTCTGCTCTTCAAAGCCGAATGCTCAGTGGGTGATTGCTCCAAGCTTCAGCCCAAGGCCTCCCAACTACATCTTATCATCCATAACAGCCTTGTGCTGCCAATTTGTGGGTCACTGGCAGTGAACTAGTGGCCTAGAAATAACACTAGACCCACTTTCTTCGAATTTAAATAGTGCCTTTATCAGTTTTTGAGTCTCATTTGGAGAAACCACCATGCCTCTACAGTGCAGGTATTTGCGTTTTGGACCTTTCGTCATACCTATTCCTGCAATTTGATACATGCATTTCCAGGACAGTGTTATAATGCTTTTTTTCTCTAAAATTACTGTTGCACATTAACACAGCAGAACCACTTGAAGTTCAAATAATGTTATTCATTATTTCAACAACATTCACTTGACTTCAGCTCGGACTTCAGCTCGGGAGCATCGACAGGAAAAATGTTTGTTTTGAGATACAGGTACTCCTTGGTTAATGAACGAGTTTTGTTCCTGTGGTGGCGATGTAACCCGGTTTTCAGGGTAACTCGGAATTGACTTTAAATAGCTCTAAATAATTGTTAAAAACTATGCAAAAACATGTATTATACGTCATTGTATTGTCCTCACCAAAACGTTGGAGTTAAGTCTTAGCTCGACAGTGAGCTAAGCTCCGAAATGACGATGTCAGACGTCTGTGTGTTTTGCTGACTTTATTCAGCTGCTCATGACATCAACACTTGCAGAATGAAACTGAACTAAAATCATTCTCATCTTCAATAAGAGCAGTTCAAATTTGTTTACAAGTAGCTGCTGATACAGCAATAACAAATTATTAGCATGTATCAGTTAGCACCCCGTTTACAGATGTCGCACAACTGCTTTTGTTTAAACCCAGCCATAAAACGAAGGTAATAAATTATATTCTTTATTCAAAATGTATGTGGTTTTTAGCTTAGAAACATTAATTGATGTCTAATATTTCGTTAAAAAAAAAAAAAAAAAAAAAAAAAAAAAAAAACTTAAAAAAATTATTCACTCGCATATTTTAAACTTTTAAACAAATGATGTCACAATGGAAAAAAATAGTGTCTGTAAAAAAAGTCACGGATATCTATCTCATATCTATCGCTTAATTGTATTTTTTTTCTTACTGCCGCATTTTCTCCGATATGTTAGATGATAAATAATCGATCCAAACAAAGAAAATTTGAAGAAAATAAGTTTAAAAGAGTAAATATATGAAAATGAACATCTCAACCACTCCTTGATATCTGCGATTTCTGCATCGCGACCCTTGTTATATTACCATGTTTCATCCATAAAATCCGCCAAAAATCCGGGTGTGGCCGTTCAGAGCTCTGTCTTGACAGTCGATGATACATGCTACATGGAGTTTTTGGATCGAAAAGAGGTAAGTACAGGATAATATCTTGTTAAAATCATGGCGTCTTTAATTATGCTCTCTCATGCTCTCTCCAGTTAGGGTTTTGCTGTTTAAACATTTTTTTAGGGCTGTCAAACGATTAAAATTTTTAATCGAGTTAGTCACAGCTTAAGAATTAATTCATCGTAATTAATCGCATTTCAAACCATCTATAAAATATGCCATATTTTTCTGTAAATTATTGTTGGAATGGAAAGATAAGACACAAGACGGTTATATACATTCAACATACTGTACATAAGTACTGTATTTGTTTAGTATAACAATAAATCAACAAGATGGCATTAACAATAACATTCTGTTAAAGTGATCCATGTATAGAAAGACTTGTGGTTCTTACAAGATAAATGTTATTACAAATTATAGAAATTTTATACTAAAACCCCTCTTAATGTTTTCGTTTTAATAACATTTGTAAAATTTTCAATCAAAAAATAAACTCTCAGCTCTCCATTGTTGATGTCAATAATTAGACATTGCTCATGGTGCAATGTGGTAAAATCAGTCGCACCCAAGCGCCAGCAGAGGGCGAAAAAACACCAAAAAACAAGTAACAAGTGGACATGACACCGTGCTGTCATTTTAATCCGTTTGAGCGGGGCATGTGCGTTACATGCGTCAAATATTTTAACGTGATTAATTAAAAAATAATAATTACCGTCCGTTGACGCGATAATTTTGATAGCCCATACATTTTTTCTTTTTTTAAATGCCCTCCTGTTCAAAAATTTTCTTTCCCCAGAAAACTGAGATTTTAAGCTTTACAATGACGTATCACACATGCATATAGGATAATTTTGAAATCTGGCCAAATTGGGGGTCTCCGAACGGAACTTCAAGTCACCTGAGTGTTTTTCGCCATAAGTTGCTCCTAAGTATTATGTCGCAGGCCTAGCCAAACAATGAAAAAAAAAAAGTGCAATTTGCAGTCCACAAAATACGATAATCTGATTTCGCATCCCTTTTCAGTGGGGAAAAATGTTTGAAATTAAAATGACTTTGAAGTTCCGCAACATCACAGAATAGAATGTCCACAGCTTTTGAAGTTACACTATGTTTTAGACTTAAGCGCCTAATCATAAGTTTATTATCCTGGTTTCTACTAAACTATACTAGTTATGGCAGGTTACAAGAGTGAATAATCAGTTTTCATCGGCGGCAACCCAAAAACGAGTGGAACAAATGAAAGAAAACTCTGGATAGCAGGAAACATTTAATCCGGTCACAGAGATGGGCGGGAAAGGAGCAAACGCTGTGTCACTTAGACGAGATTCCTTCCGGATGTTTCCGCTTACAGGATATTGGCTGCATCTCTGGAAACATGCCCGCTTTCAGGGAAACCTATTGGATTACTGATAACCTTGGGATGGATAGGGCCAGCACAGATGGTGTGTGTATATACACAGATCTAATATGGGGTATAAAGTGATGAGTAAGTTGGTTTTGCAGTTTCTTTTTTCACCGTTGTACAATTTGCTATCATTTAATGAACTTGTTGGTTATTTAGTGCAATACTTAAATAACTCGCAGGTGATGTTAGCTGGATGTTTCTGCTAAATTGCATTTGTGCACATGCCGTGATGAGGACTGTGCCACAGCCCCCTGAGAGACCTGCTTCATTATTGTGGAGAAGTTATCAATGTGTCTGAACACGAGTCACACCCATGCACAAGCAAGTACACACACAGTAATAAGCCTCCAATAACATAGGGATCTTTACTCGAAGTTGCCTCTAAATCCCCTTGTGGTGGGACTGCTCCTTGGTTGCCATGGCAACAGTAGTCAGGGCAGCCACTGATACAGATATTTAGGAAGAGGAACAAGGAGAGAGAAAGACCATTGATGTTTTTGGTACAGTACTGTGACTGACAACATTCAAACTGATTTAAAACATTACTGGGTTAAAGTTACGCTGCCGGGAGCAGTTTCATCTGGGGTTGGAAGTAAGTGGGCTTGTAGGTCATTTTTACCCCTATGTGCGCATGTGTGTGCAAAAAAAAAAAGCAGAAGACAGCGCAGAGATGAAACTGCAGAGACGGCACACTCGCTCATTAAGTCCCTCGGCGTCTTCGTTCAGTCTGTGTTTGTGTGCTTGCAGATGAGCTCTGTCTTTGTGCTCATCCATGCACAACAGGATCCAGTTTCCCTCTGCGCTTCTTTGATCCCGCTTGTAATTACAGCCACGTTTATGGGCGTTTACAAGAAAAGTTGATCAAATGTAAATATTCCGTAACGATTCGTATGCCGTTCGATATCATTCACCGGTGACTGAGATTTTCCTGTGGGTGTGGATCTTACTTTAAACATTTTTTTAAAAGCTGTCCTCCCTCTTGACTGCAAATCAATATATAGTGTATGGTTATTGCTATCAAGCTGACAAACCGTTGCCATTGGCAGAATGATGTGAAACGAATTACAGACGCACGGGTGAAATCGCCTCTCCATATACAGTACAGAATAGTGCAGTCGAGACTGGATGCACAGAAAACAGGCAGTTAGTGTCGGGACTCTGATAGAAAATCCATAGTTTCATTACAGACTCAGTGCTATGAATGTGGGCTAGGAGGCGACCGAGGCTCCATCATTGGCCCTACGGGAGCCTGAATGGCTGCATTTAGTGATGTAGTGAAGGGCAGAAGAGGCATCGGGGTCAAGACTGCTGCTGGGAATGAAGTGTGTCTGAGATGCAGAAAGAAGTCGCCACTTAAAGTTCTCATGTACTGATGGCAGGGGCGAGGTGGATAGTTGGAAATTCGGGAGAGCTGCCAAACAGCCGCTACATTCTGGCCAACCTGGTTCAATGTGATATGTTTCTATTAGGGCTGTCAAACGATTAAAATTTTTAATCGAGTTAATTACAGCTTAAAAATTAATTAATCGCAATTCAAACCATCTATAAAATATGCCATATTTTTCTGTAAATTATATATATATTCTGTAAAATAAATTGTTGGAATGGAAAGATAAGACACAAGATGGATATATACATTCAACATACGGTACAAAAGGACTGTAGTGGGCATTTCACTCTACTGTCATTTAAATCTGTCTATGCTGTCCTCACTCCGAAGCGTCTACTTTTTCCAAAGCTAGACAGCTAGTGAACGACGCCTTAATAATTAGACTTCTTCCTTTTTCATCTGATTTTGTTAATAAAATGGCCTCAAACCATTGTCCTCTTTAGACCGTCGTAAAACTACAAAAAAAAAAGTACACAAGCATTGCATTAGCAACAACGTTAGCTTAGCACGCTATACAGGTTCACTAAACATAAACAAAAAGCGTCTCATACAAAAAATATAACATTTCGCTTACTAACATAATATGTACATTCTTTACAACAACCATACTTACGGACAAATCTTGTCCAAGCACAACATTATCAGCCCGAGACGTCGTGCAGCCATAATGAACTGGAAAGAAAACAATAAACCATGTCGCAAAGTGACCACAAGAGTTCGCTGTTGGACAGCACAAAAAGTCTTGCTGTAAAACTTACCAAAAGGCAGAATACTTTCTGAGCGGGACATGTGCGTTAATTGCGTCAAATATTTTAATGTGATTAATTTAAAAATTAATTACCGTGCGTTAACGCGATAATTTTGACAGCCCTAGTTTCTATATATGGTGTATCAAAAAAGTGAGTAAACCCCTCGCATTTATGTAGATATTTAAGTATATCTTTTCATGGGACAACACTGACAAAATGACACTTTGACACAATGAAAAGTAGTCTGTGTGCAGCTTATGTAATAGTTAATTTATTTACCCCTCAAAATAACTCAATATAGCCATTAATGTTAAACCCCGGGCAACAAAAGTGAGTACACCCCTTTTAAAAAACGTACATCCCTAAATGTCCAAATTGAGTACTGCTTGTCATTTGTCCTCCAAAATGTCATATGACTCGTTACAGGAGTGCTGTCAGCATTGCTGCAGAGATTGAAGAGTTGGGGGGTCAACCTGTTAGTGCTCAGACTATACGCCGCACTCTGCATCAAATTGGTGTGCATGGCTGTCCCCCCAGGAGGAAGCCTCTTCTGAAGACGGTAGAAGACGCTTTTTCCAGGGGTTTTACAGCGTATAAAACATGTACTGTATATTTTTGTTTCTTTTGGCAATGCCATTGTATTTCTTGATTATTTTGTTACTTTTTAACCCTTAAAAATAAATAAATAAATAATTTAAAAAATATGTTTTTTTTTTTTTTTTATTGAAAAAACAAGATCCTTTTAACCTGATTCTGATTCTCTGAAAAATGGTGCGAACAGCCTGATTTCCGATCACATGATCGGGGACATGCCTACCCAAAACAGAATACAAAAAAAACCCAATAATGATACAGTGATCCCTTGCCACTTCGCGCTTTTAACTCGGCGCCCTCAGTCCATCGTGGATTTTTTCAATTAAAAAAAATAAAAAAATAAATAAAATACAGATGAGCTGTCCCGAGCCGATCGCGTAATCTCACTCTCCCTCCCTCCCTGCTCTTTGTTCGTAAGGCCGTGCACTGGAGTTGGAGTTAACGATGTTGACAGATGTTTGTGTCTGATTTTGACAGTCACGAACTTCAAATGTGCCGCATGCATCAATCATTGTTTAACTTGTAAAACAGTTGCTGTGGCAACTCATTGTGTGTAATTGAGCAGTGGACTAGAGTGAGTGGACTCACTCAATGAAGCATTTAATAAAGCCAAGCATTTTTCTACCTGTTGCGTCCGCTGGGTTAAACGTGTTTAAATTGTGCCTCACCTGCTATCTTGTCCGGGAAAGGGTTAATTCACTGTCAATCGGAAAGGGGTGTGGATTCGCATTTAAGCGGAAGCTGGGTCGGCCTGGCTGTCATTCACGTTCACGTTGCCGAAAGAGACACGCAAAGCCGGTGAGTTTGCGCTCATTTGCTTGTGTTTGTATTATGTATTTGCACCTACTGCATTGCTTTTAGATGGCTTGGCGTTTTTGTTCACGGTGATAGCTCGATGGCCTTCAAGTTTTGTGTCCGCTGAGTTTGACAGTTGATGACTAGCGTTGGGTTAGCGTAGCCACTGAGTCAATCTCACAGCGAATCAGCGAGCGGCGTGGGTCGCGCGGTGAGTCATGGGAGATGTAGTGCCGGGACAGCACTGTATTGGTGCTTCGTAATCTGTTCACTTGTGTGAAAAAACTACATTTCCTCATACTGTTAGACGCCACGTCTTCCTAGTAATTTAAAGCATTGGGCAGCGTTCGTAACGTGAAGTGTTTAATGATTCTACTACTACCTTAATGAAATGATGGGAAATGTGATTTTAAAATAATGCATAATATTTGGTTATTGCAATCTGTGCAACTTAATTGTGAATGAATTATATATATTATGCACAGTATTATTTATTCATTTATATATAAGAAGCTTTGTATATATTTGTATTTAGCATTATCATTATTTGAATATTTATACACATATATACATTTTGTTTGCATTTATAGGTTTATAACCTGCTTGGTGTTTGCTATTTACTACTCCAAACAAATCAAAAATAAAAAACCAACAATATACGGTGAGCACAAGCCGAGTTATCCAGTGTGTTCTCTTTCGGATCCCTTTCGGCGGGGAAAACGCCACAAAAAAGCGTAAACGGCCGAACACTACCACAGTACTTGATTCTTGTTCAAAAATAATTTGGTGGGACAAAAACCATGAACAACCATTAGTTAAAATGTACGTTTTTAAAAATTATACTTTGGAGGACAAAAGGGGAAAAACCATGTCTTATATGCGTATCTCTTTCCAATGCTAAATCTGAATAAATACATTGGAGGGGAAAAAAATCCTTTTTTGGGAGGGGCTTGAGGGTGCAACTTCGCGGTTTTTCACTTATCTGGTTCTGGTCCCCATTAACCGCGAAAAACAAGGGATCACCGTAATACATTATCAACACAAAGGTATTGGACAAAAAAATGGAAACACCTTTACAAAATCAACAAAAACTAAACTGGTGTTGGTCCACCTTTTTCGGCAATTACAGTCTCAATTCTCCGGGGTATTGATTCATACAACTTGTGAATTGTTTCCAAAGGAATTTTAAGCCATTCTTCAGTTAGAATACCCTCTAACTCTTTTAGTGACGATGGCGGTGGAAATCAACGTCTTAATTGAATTTTTAAAACTGACCATAAATGCTCAATAATGTTGAGGTCTGGGGATTGTGCCGACCATATGAGATGCTCAACTTCATAAGACTGTTCTTCATGTTCTCATTTCTCTCATTCTCTAACAATTGTGTACAATTTTTATGATGCCAAAATGTTAGGTGTTTCCATTATTTTTCCAACCCATGTATGTCACAATTTACTATAGATGAGTCTTGGTAAAAAAAACAAAACAAAAAAACCCCTCAAAATCATACTAACATTAGTACAATACACCATGCATATTCTATTACGAACTGGGATTGTTTGTTAGCATAATGATAATCTAATATAAATATTGTTTTCAGCATTTTTTTTTTTTTAATGAAGGGCCTTAATTTATCCCATTATAGCTAGTCAGTGAGAGAACATGTATTACTGTACATCAAAATGAGCTACACACAACAATACCCACACAAGAGCACACGTGTGCAAACGTTGAATGGATATTAAAGGCACAGAGCTATTAAGGGATGTTGAAATGAGCCTTAGGTGAGTGATTTCTGAGAAAAGGTAGCACACAGGAGCATGGCTGTTGTTTGCACCTCTAGGTGATTAGAGTTTAGAGGCTGGTTTTAAGGGAAATTAGCTTTCGATTGGACCCGCTGATAAAGAGGTGTGCTTGTAATCGTTAGTGACCCTGAGGACTACTGAGTAAAGATCAAATGAGACTTATTGTTCAAAGTAATGTGGATTGATTTGAAAATGTAGTTTATTTTGTCTTTAGGCAACACACTGCAAGCAGACACTTTAAAGAGTTGCGGTTGGCGCCCCTTGTTGCCCATTTATTGGTAAACAACAAATAACAGCTTCCATATAAATCTGGTCTGTTCAGTTATTTACCAAGTCTCTCGTCTCTGACTGACTTCCAAATGTGATTGTTAATTCTGTTTCAAACCTTGCCACAGGTTGTGTACACTTTATGCCATATTGTGCAAAGGTTTACAGTTAGAAACATTGTCCATCTACCTCCCCAGAACTGATTGATTGTCATACTTTTAACACACGTGTCTTGTGCACGAACTTGACCTGGTTATTTTTGTGTTAAACTTTGAAATTGCAATCAAAGGAGGGCATCATAGCTGTGTGCGGATAAAGTAGATGAGACAACACATACACACGGTCTTAATCAGACTGATTGCTGCGCTGCTTGTTGCATCATTTCTCTAATGCATTGGTCCTGCGTCACTTTCTCCCTAGTGTGTGGCAATTCACAAAACATTCTCGGTCCACAGGAGAGTCAAACGCCACAGGGAGTAGTTTGTGATATCATGAAACCTCACCTGTTTACTATTTATATGGTAGTTCACAGGCTATATACATCATTTGCTGTCTTTTATATTATATGCTGAGTATATTAGGTTTATTTTGTTGATTTTTCGTATTAGTCAACCTTGCCTTATGATTTTTTGCTTATTTGTTGTTGACTATCAAAGGCCGTTTCTGGTGCGATCTTTTAGGATTACGTGCAGAACTGTATTTGAGCAACTTTAGCAAACGTTATCAGACTGGCATCTGCCTACTTTTGCAATCAACTCTGTATTCAAGTCACTCTGCCGTATGTATGGTTGTCCATTTTGATCATGTGCTTTTTCCTGAAAAATTCAACCTTTTTTGTTTTTTTTGTATCCTCTGAATTGCTTGGAATTAATTCAAGTGTGAACCCATGGATGGCAAACCATTTTTTTGAAGAATACCAATTTATGTAATGTTGTAGCCTTTCAAAAAAAGCTTTTTACCGTAAGTTTCGAATTTATTAGCCGCTACTTTTTCCCCCTCATTTTGAATCCTGCGACTTTTAGTCCAATGCGGCTTATTTGTTGATTTATTGGGTTAATCGGTAACACTTTATTTGACAGCGGCGTCATAAGGCTTTCATAAGACCGTCATAATTATTACATAACACTGTCTTGGGCAGTAATGAATGCTACGTCAAATGTCATTAAGTTTTATCTGGCAAATTTTGTCACCAACTCCATTTATGTCCATCCTTTACAGCCATTAAAAAGTGAGGTAATTTGCTGGATGACACGAAATGTGATCTGTCTTATGACTAGGGCTGCAGCTATGAAATATTTTAGTAATCGAGTATTCGACTAATCGATTAATCGAGTAATCGGATAAAACAACTATTTTTTAGGTAGAGAGCAATTATAAATGTACATGAGAAAACAAGACATTTAATCTAATATTGAACTATTTTCAGTCAGTCGTCTTTATTTTCGATGTAAATTGTTGAAACTAGGGCTGCAGTTATCGATTATTTTAGTAGTCGATTCATCGATGAAGTAGTTAGTTCGAATAATCTAGTAATCAGATAAGGAACATTCAAAATTAAAATACCTGAGCTGAGCTTTAAACGGTATAATAAAATAAATATATAAGGATCTATGTACAACAAAAGAACAATGGCTAACTTACATACCAAAAGTCCGCTAGCTTAAATGCTATAAAACGCTAACGCTTTTTTTTTTTTTTAAACAATGCTCTTAACAAATGGTTCCGACACATTGTCTCACCAAAAAAAAAAAAAAAAAAAAACGGCTGAATATACCAATAATCTAAATTACATATGCATTACTTGGCTTATGTTGGTCTTAACATGGAGCAGCTGAATTCAGCTATGTGAAATGAGGCAGACTAGAGGGCATTGTGTCCACCCAAATCAATAAAACTAAATGCAAACACTTTATTAAACGAATACTCAAAGCAGCAAAATTTAATTTGAATCTTTTTTTTTCTAATCGAATACTCGAGTTAAACTCGATTAATCGTTGCAGCCCTACTTATGACAGTCTTATGACACCGCTGTCAAATAAAGTGTTTCCGGTTAATATCCTTTTCATTCATTCATTTTCCGAGCCGCTTATCCTTACGAGGGTCACGGGGGTGCTGGAGCCAATCCCAGCTAACTATGGGCAGTAGGTGGAGTAAACCCTGAATCGGTTGCCAGCCAATCTCAGGGCACAAGGAGAAAGAACAACCATTCACACACACACACTCATACATATGGACAATTTAAGTGTGTTCGATCAGCCTACCATGCATGTTTTTAGTATGTGGTGGGGAACAGAAGTACCTGGATTAAATCCACGCAGGCATGGGGAGAACATGCAAACTCAACACAATTAAACCCATGATCTCAGAACTGTGAGGTAGACGTGCTAACTACTCTGCCACCGTGCCGCCTAGTTTATATCTTTTGGTATAAATATCCCATAATACAGTGAGGGCAGCTGCGGCTTATACTCTGGTGCGGTTTATCTATGAACAAAGGCCGTTTTCGTGTCAAATTTGGTAGGTGGCGGGTTATAGTTAGGTGTGTCTAAAAGTCCAAAAATTACGGTAGATGACCCATGCTGTATGAATTCTGCTTGTATCTAATGCTGCCTTGTAATTACGGTAAATACTGTACCTTTGTCGACTAAAAAATTGCATGTGAACGCCCCTTCAAGTCATATTTTCTACTGGAAAACTGGGATTTTATTAGGATGCCAAGTTTGCGAGGTGGAACACCTTTTACTGTTCAAAATGGCGTAGCGTGAACAAGAAGTTTTGAATGGTAAAAATGGTAAAAGTTTTTGAAAAAGATTTATTGTCAGTTTGCCAGTGGTAAGGATCATCTTTTCCAAAGCATGTGAAGGCAGCATTACAGTATAGTCACTAGACATGTGCCGATTACTGGTTTCAAGGTATATCATAATATGTCACGGTTTCAACACCGCAAAAATTTTCAGTCATACAGTCCCTATGGTATTAGCTATTTTTTATGTACCAAAAATACAGCAAGAAATCATCCCTCCTCCATCGTTGCTCAGTGTCAGTGAGTCAGCTGTGCTACACGATAGCTGGAGGAGCGGAAAATCCTGAACTTTTCCCCCCCATCGAAGAAAACGAAATCGCTGGTATGGGAATACTTTGGCGACAGAAAACTTACAGACGACCACGGCTTTGAGGTGGCGAGCCAACCGACATGTAAAACATGTGTCCGTAGGTTGGCTGCCGAGGAGGCAATACCTCCAATATGATTTCGCATTTATACAAAATTAAAGGTGAACAAATACTGTCATGTTGTTTCCCAACAGCTACAAGAGTTAACTCCAGCGTGTTGAGTGTGTCTAGCGTTGGTAAAACGTGGTGTTTTTTCTCTATGGCAACTGTCTATGTTGAGAAAGCGAGTGTGTCTATAATATGAAACCTGATACGAGTCATATACACTTGCTTTTTGTGAAAAATAAGTCAATTGTTTTTGTTCTGATGGTAATAATGTTGAGCTGTGGCTGTGGGTTCACGCTCATTCAAAACACTGCATTTATTTGAAAATTATTTAGAATATTTCAGTTATTTTATTTATTTATTGCAACTTAACATTATATTTTTGTTCTAATTTGTTAATGTTTTCAAAAAGTAAGAATCCTGTTCAATGGAAAAAAAGTTTTTTTTAATTATTATTTTTAACCCAGATATCTCAAAGTAACATATTTTAGAGCTGTAATTGTAATACAGTGATATTTTGGCTGAAGTTATCATACCCTACATACATAACCCTAACCCTACAGTAAGTACACCCATGAAAAATAGAAGACAACAAAATATATGTGTGGTTTTTTTTTTTTTTTTTTTGTGCTGAATTGGCAAACATTTTTCTGTGTTCATTTTCCTAGAGACATCCATACAAGACCAGTGCATTCTTATTCTGTACATACTGTGCATACAGTATGCTGTCACAGCTTTGCTTCACCCTGAGGGTTGAGGACACCAGAAGCAATGCAAATTGGGTAAAACGTTCCAGAAAATAGCTTTTCACACTGGAACTCATCTGCTCCCGCTTTGGGTTAGCACTCACTCATTTCAAGAAAGGGACCTTTCTTGAAAAGAAAGGTAAAGGTAGTGAGGTTTAATGCAAATACAGGCAGGATCATAGAGTGTTAGGATTTACCTGTAATGATTTCTATCTTAAAGCAATATTTTCAGCCTTGTTATGCAGTAAATCATCTCAAAGAATTCAACTATTGTCTTCATCCACAATTGAAATGCTTTTAATGTTAGTACAACAATCATAGAATTAACACCGTTGTCAGGATAGGCAACACAGAAGATGAATGACTCAATCACAGAATTCAATCAACAATATTTTTTCAAGTAGTGGTTAAAGTAATGCCAAACCTTGAGGTTCCCGTCATCATTTAATTGAAGAATAGCATGGCATGCTTTTTTTATGAGCATTATTCTCCTTTACCTCCATCTGAACTCTGAGACATGCAATGTTCTCTGGCATAAGCCGTCACTCCCACCACGTCCGTTGCGGGGGTCGTATTGTGCTGGATTCGATTTATTGCCTTCCTTGTGTGTGTGTCTGTTCATTTCTTTGTGTGTGTTAGCCCAGTTAGGGTGGACAGTGAAGCATTTCCAGTTCACAAATGGGCCATGAATAACCTACAGGTTGCACCATCTGTGTTGTGAATGGGGAGGTATTGTCAGTTGCGAGTTTGTGCCCTAGCCAATAGCAATTTGAGCGAACACACTTGGAGTAGCTTTTCGCAAAGGCTGACTCAACAAACCAGGCATCACGAAACCTGGAGGATACAAGATAGGAAGTCAATGTGAATGTGATATTTAGTCTTACAGGAAATGACACAGTGCAGGAAGAGGGACAGGGATGCGTTTTTGAACCACCTGCTAGTAAATAGTTGCAGCATTGTTGAATTATGGAGGATGGAAATACAATGCTAGTTTATTGTATTTCCCAAGCTGCAGTTTCCTGGTAAGTGAGCAAACACTATCAGAGGGATTTAATGCAAAATAAGCAAATTCACGTTATTATCTGCAATAACATGTTTTGGATGTACAGTGGGGCAAATAAGTATTTAGTCAACCACCAATTGTGCAAGTTCTCCAACTTGAAAAGATTAGAGAGGCCTGTAATTGTCAACATGGGTAAACCTCAACCATGAGAGACGGAATGTGGAAAAACAAATCATATTGTTTGATTTTTAAAGAATTTATTTGCAAATTACGGTGGAAAACAAGTATTTTGTCACCTACAAACAAGCAAGATTTCTGGCTGTCATAGAGGTCTAACTTCTTCTAACGAGGTCTAACGAGACTCCTCTCGTTACCTGTATTAATGGCACCTGTTTTTACTCATTATCGGTATAAAAGACACCTGTCCACAACCTCAGTCAGTCACACGCCAAACTCCACTATGGCCAAGACCAAAGAGCTGTTGAAGGACACCAGAGACAAAAATATAGACCTGCACCAGGCTGGGAATCTGCAATAAGTAAAATGTTTGGTATAAAGAAATCAACTGTGGGAGGAATTATCAGAAAATGGAAGACATACAAGACCACTGATAATCTCCCTCGATCTGGGGTTCCATGCAAGATCTCACCCCGTGGCGTCAAATGATAACAAAAACGGTGAGCAAAAATCCCAGAACCACACGGGGGGACCTAGTGAATGAGCTACAGAGAGCTGGGACAACATTAGGAAAGGCTACTATCAGTAACACAATGTGCCGCCAGGGACTCAAATCCAGCACTGCCAGACGTGTCCCCCTGCTGAAGAAAGTACATGTACAAGTACATGCCCG
The DNA here is from genome assembly GCF_030265065.1 of Corythoichthys intestinalis. Lineage (NCBI taxonomy): Eukaryota > Metazoa > Chordata > Actinopteri > Syngnathiformes > Syngnathidae > Corythoichthys > Corythoichthys intestinalis. The sequence continues at coordinate 46,289,603 of NC_080403.1, read as the reverse complement.
TCTGTGGTTCGCTAGAGAGCATTTGGATGATCCAAAAAAGAACTGGGAGAATATGTTATGGTCAGATAAACCAAAATAGAAATTTTTGGTAGAAACACAGGTTCTCGTGTTTAGAGGAGAAAGAATCCTGAATTGCATCCGAAGTACACCATACCCACTGTGAAGCATGGGGGTGGAAACATCATCCTTTGGGGCTTTTTTTCTGCAAAGGGACCAGGACGACTGATCTGTGTAAAGGAAAGAATGAATGGGGCCATGTAGCAAGACATTTTGAGTGAAAATCTCCTTCCATCAGCAAGGGCATTGAAGATGAGACGTGGCTGGGTCTTTCAGCATGACAATGATCCCAAGCACACAGCTAAGGCAACAAAGGAGTGGCTTCATAAGAAGTATTTCAAGGTCCTGGAGTGGTTTAGCCAGTCTCCAGATCTCAACCCCATAAAAAATCTGTGGAGGGAGTTGAAAATCTGTGTTGCCCAACGACAGCCCCAAAACATCACTGCTCTAGAGGAGATCTGCATGGAGGAATGAGCCAAAATACCAGCAACAGTGTGTGAAAAGCTTGTGAAGAGTTACAGAAAACGTTTGGCCTCCGTTATTGCCAACAAAGGTGACATAGCAAATTATTGAGGTGAACTTTTGGTATTGACCAAATACTTATTTTCCAGCATGATATGCAAGTAAATTATTTAAAAATCAAACAATGTGATTTTCTGTTTTTTTTCCACATTCTGTCTCTCATGGTTGAGGTTTACCCATGTTGACAGTTACAGGCCTCTCTAATATTTTCAAGTGGGAGAACAATTAGTGTTTCACTAAATACTTGTTTGCCCCACTATATTGCACATATATACAGTAAATATGAGACACATATCTTTACTTATCTTTAGCTATTAAAAAAATGTATCTTTACATTTAATCATTCCCTTGTTTTTTTAGATATCCTGTGCTCTTTCCCCTGAAGAACAAATGTATCTTTTTTTTTTTTTCTTTAACGCAAAGAGTAAGGACCACAATTGTGACTTTAGTTTGGTCTAATTGAGCTTGTTAATTGTCTCCTAAATCCTGCTGAGAATTCCTGCTGCTGCCTAATGGTGTGTATATTGTGTGTTTTGCATCTCTCCCGCCTGTTTATATGTGAATTGTTCCTGTGTGTGTTTGCGTATGAGTCGGGAAGCAGGCAAACAGGAAACTTGTCAAAGAGCTATTCATGTGTTTTTGCTTATGTTGTCTAGACTTTTGTTCTAGAGTAATTTGAATTCAGGCTGGGGCTATTGATTATTGAAGTAATCGATTAATTAGTTGGATTAAAGGAGGAATTGGATAACTAACATTTTAGGATAATTTCAGGAGATGTAAAACAAACAAGTGTTTAGGCTTGCTAACATTTATTTTAGACCTGCACATCCATTGGCTCCCACATTACACTTTCCAAAGCATTAAATAAAATACCTGAGTATGTCTTCAACCTCTACAGAAATACGCTCAAACAAAAATTTACAGCCTCATGTGGGCCTTATTTCCATAATGCACAGTAAGGTCAATACAGGCCAAACAATGTTCAAACCACAGTACAGTTCATGAACTTTTTATTGAAGGTACATTGTGAATGAAAAATGTGTAGCTGGTTAAGGTAATGTGCTAACTTTTGACATGCTGTGTAATTCGTTTTGTTTGTATAAAACGCTCGAGATTTCAATATGTGACAGTGAGAAGAGGCTAAAACCAGTATAAAAATGCAAATAGTTCATTTAAGTTTTCAATTATTTTGACAATATTGAATGTGAACTGCGAATTTTTGATAATGTTTTTTGATTTGAACATTGTTTGGCTTGTATTGGTTGTACTGTGTATGATGGAAATAAAGCCCACATGATGCTGTATGTGTCACATATTGAAATCTCGAGTGTTTTATACAAACAAAATGAATTAAACAGCATGTCAAAAGTTAGCACATTACCTGAACCAGCCGCACATTTAGCAGTCACAATGTACCTACAACATGTAGTACATGAACTGTCTCTGCTAGCATAGCAATTAGCCACTCTCAACTAGCGCTAGCCTCGTACTAATGGCTGATTAGCATGATATTTACACAAGAACGATAGTATAACCCTTGCAATAATATTCAGCACTTCTAGAACTACATTTTTTAAAATGAATTCTCAAACAAGACATAGTTTAGCAAAATAACATACTGTATTTGAGCACAATTAAGCATTTAGGCTTAATTTATAGCATCACTGCGCTCATATATTTAAAAAAGGCATGTCCGATATTTTTTTGCTGATTCCGATACTTTGAAAATGACGTGATCGGACCCGATCGATCGGGACATCTCTAACCAATATCCCAATATTGTTCAACTCCAAAAATCCGATGTCAAACCGATACCGCGGTTATGGACTTATTATGAATATTTAAATTGTGGATTTAAGCACTCGATGCTTTAATAATTATAATGCTCACATAACAAATCCCAAGTGTCTTAGTTTAGAGACATCTAATGGACGATAAGCATTACTGCTGTGCTTAGCTGTGACCAGCCCGTACACAAAGGCCATAGGGCTTTTACATTCATTTTGAAGACAACATGCACATTGGCCCAAAACTGATAACGAAAATCTGATGTTGATATTATCCAATATCATTTTAAAATGCATTTATCGGCCGGTATTATCGGACAACTCTAATATATACAATATATCTCAACTAGTGCTGCAACGATGAGTCGAATAACTCGAGTAATTCGTTTACAAAAAAAGCTTCGAATGAAATTGTGAAGCTTCGAATCAAATTGTGCTGCTTCGAGGATTCGTTTAATTAGAGTGGCGTTGTAATGGTTTCTTTTGAAAGTGTTTGCATTTCGTTTTATTGATTTGGGTGGATACACTGCCCTCTAGTTGCAACAGTTAATATGACATAACTAATTTAACATAGCTGAATCCGGCTGCTTCCGGTTAGGACCAACATAAGGTAAGTTTTTGTTCGAGCTAATTTTTTTTTTAATGCATTCGTAATTTAGTTTATAGGTATATTTTGACATTTTTAGAGGGTAAATGTGTTTGAACGATTTGTTAAAAGCATTGTAGTATAAAAAAAATAAAATAAATCATTTTATAGCATTTGAGCTAGCGGACTTTAGCTATGTGAATTAGCCAATTGTTCTTTTTTTGTACCTCATTTTGTTGTATCCTCATTTATTTATTTAGTTATTTTATACAGTTTGAGGCTAAGCTTAGGGATTTTCATTTATTTTTAAATGAAAGTGCAATCCTGCATAGTATAAAGAAACACTTGGGAATTTTATTTTGTATTCGCATTTAATGCTCGTTTGAAAGTGCAATCTTAGCAAACCTTTGTTTTACAACTGCTAAAATTTGTTCTGCAAAGCATTAAATGTTCCTAATCCGATTACTAGATTATTCAAACTAATTAGTTGATAGAATAATCGACTACTAAAATAATCGTTAGCTGCAGCCCTAATGTCAACAACCATTATCCTTACACAAACATCAAATCATTCTAATAAAATTCAAATGTCTTTCCTTGTAATTGGTTTTATTTCATTTTAAATCTATAATTTTTGTATTGGTCCTATTTTTTTTTTTGCACGCTCTTAATAATCATGTCATATTTGGCTTCAAATCAGGTCATCACATCTGGGTAGTAATCAATGTGTTTGTGCGTTTGTGTGGCCTTGTGTAATTGCAAGTGTAATCAGGCCTCATTGCTTTGATGGCATCTTAGTTTTCATTGTGTGAGCTCCCCATGTGCGTGCGAGAGAAAGTAATCCAGGATAAAGGATTTCCTTTAGCCTTCTATATGGACAACATCTCTTGCTCATACACACTTCCTTTTGCTTTCCGCGAAACAGTGGGGAAGAAAAGAGTATAGGAAGTGACAAGGTTAGATAAGATTGTGACTGTGTGAGTGCGTGCCTACGTGCCTCTGTGCGTATGTGCGATGTAACGTCAAAATAAGTGGCACTTCTATAAAAAGCCGTCTTGTGACAATCCAGCACATTCAGCTGACTGGAAACTGTACCGTGCATTCTTTTCGGCTCACCACATTTGATTTGAGAAGTCCACACATGATTTTAGCATTTTGAGTGTTTGGAGAAGACTGACGTAGGTCAACATGTGTTTACTCTATTTTAAGCACGAAGTTACTGTGAAAGCCAGTTGGAAGGCAAACTGCTGTGGAGGCAATAAGCGAAGTAATTCTTAGTGACATGTGTCAAGAGCCTGTAAGGAACGCACACATACATTAACACATTTACACTGGAGTTCTTCTCTTTACATATTGATGTTGTTGCTCAGTACGCTGTTGAATGTGCCATTTTGTATTAAGTCATTCATTATGCAGTGGACCCAAAAACACAAGTCGTTCTGTTTGAGGAAAAACAATCCCTAGAGGAAAAAAAGTGAGTTCATAACTATCTCTATTCATCCATCTTCTATGGCTTTATCCTCGGTCGGGTCGTGAGGGCAGGAGCTTCAGCAGGGAAACCAAGACTTCTATCTCCCGAATGACTTAGTCCAGCTCCTCCAGGGGGGTACAAAAAGGTTCCCCGGCCAGCCGGAACATAGTCACCCCAGCGTGTCCTGGGTCGTCCCCTGGGCCTCCTCCCAATATTGCTATTCCAGGTCATTGCCCACGTGAGTATTGAAGTCCCCCAGCAGAACGATATAGTCATTGGAAGGGGTGTTCACAAAGCATTTCCAATCAAAAATCATTTATACTGCTCAATTTCTAAAGTAACATTTTAACGTTACTAACTCATTCAAATAACATATTTTCCGTGCTGAAAGGCGCATTGGAGTAAGTGTAAGGTGCACCTTCAATAAATTCACATATACAGGTAGTCCCCGTGTTACCACGTACCCGATTGACGTGATTTTGACAGCCATTTTGTCCCCGGTCTTTTTTTTTTTTTTTTAGTCGCGTAACAGTGTACAGTGTGTGTCTGTTTGAACTCCGTATTTTTCTCATTTTTCTCAGTGATTATAATTTTTTTACAAGTGAAATTAAAATGGGGAAATTTATAAGTTTGGGTGCGTGCTAACTGCAGTTAATCAGGTTACTTTCTGTTTTCTACTAAGGAATTAGAGTGATGCAGCAAGCAACGGTGTAGCATAAGTAGCTGGACCTCATTTAAGTTGCTGAAATCAAGCTCTAAATAAGCTTCATGAGTCACATCGACTTACCTGTTTGTTCACCAGCAGGCCAAAGTGTTGTACGGTGTGTCTGTGGTTTAAAAGTAACATTACAGTAGATATCAGTGAAACAAGAACTCTTGTGTCTACTTGTGAACAAGTCGGCATACCCAGTGTACCTTTTTCACCAACCACCAGCATTGATGGTAAGTACAGTAAATTATTATTATTATTTTGTTTGTTTTATTAATATGACGTATAATACATGTTTTTGGATAGTTATTTTGAGATTTAATGGGTATTTAGTAGAGATCGACAGATATATTGGGCTGATATTTTGAAATTTGACGTATGTCCGTATCGGTATTTTTTAAAATCCGACCGGCCAATTATGGAAAAGTCCATTTAAAACTATTACACAATTAATTATTACACAATTAATGCACATGACTCGCTCAAACAGATTAAAATGACAGCACAGGGTTATGTGCACTCTTTACTTGTGTTTTTTGGAGTTGTTGAGCTCTGCTGGCGCTTGGGTGCGACTGATTTTATGACCATGAGAATTGTGTAATTATTGACATCAACAATGGCGACCTACTAGTTTATTTTTTGATTGAAAATGTTACAAATTTTATTAAAGCGAAAACATTAAGAGCGGTTTTAATATAACATTTCTATTACTTGTACTAACATTTATCTTTTAAGAACTACAAGTCTTCCTATCCATGGATCGCTTTAACAGAATGTTAATGTTAATGCCATCTTGTTGATTTATTGTTATAATAAACAAATACAGTACTTATGTACAGTATGTTGAATGTATATATCCGTCTTGTGTCCTGTCTTTCCATTCCAACAATAATTTACAGAAAAATATGGCATATTTTAGAGATGGTTTGAATTGCAATTAATTACGATTAATTAATTTTTAAGCTGTGATTAACTCGATTAAACATTTTAATCGTTTGACAGCCCTAAAAAATACATATATTTATGTTTTTCTGCTTCATTCTCGTACAACCTTACTCTCCCTCCTGCTGCTTTTCTTGGTCAGCAGTGCACTGCAAGTTTTGCTTGTTAAAGTTAACCAATATTGACAGGCGTTGAATCTTTGATCTTAGCAGAGAAGCTTGGCAGCGCTACCTTCCAAGAAGCCAAATGTGTCAATCATCGTTTAGCTTGTTAAACACTAGTGTGCTGTGGCAACTCATTGTGTGTGTGTGTGTGCACGCGGCCTTTTTCAGCAGTGAGCGGATATGACTGGACTCACTCAATGAGGCATTTAATAAAGACAAGTATTTTTCGACGTTATTGTTGTTTAAAAGTTATACGCATTATGAAGGTACAGCACTTTTTTTTCTAGAGAGCTATTTAACCTTTTATTCAACTTTAGAGATGTTTCTAAGTCTAGGCAATTCAGGCACTTCTGGAGCTATTTAAAAAATTTTTTTTTTTTAATATGTGTAATTCAATAAACATGCTTTAGGCATTTCAATTAAGTTCATTGTTTGTATTATTCAAATTTGATATGCCAATCTCTACACTTTTGCTGCAAATGAATATCGGCTCCAAAAATCGGTTATTGGCCCCTCTGACTACGAATAATTGGTATCGGTCCTGAAAAACTCATATCGGTTGATCGCTAGTATTTGCAGGTACTTAAAGGGTTGATTCCGATTTGCACGGAAATTGGGTTTATGTCGCCAGCGTAGGAACAGAATTCGTTGGTAACCTGGGGACTACGTGTTCAGGGCGCACCACATTATAAGGCGCAGTAGTGGTTGGTGTTCTGTTATGCATCCAATCGATGGAGCTGCGCTTAAGGGAATGTCATGCCATGCTTAATATTAATAATATAACATGTAGAATATAACGCACACTTTTTTCCCCCAAAATCAACTTGTAAAGTCATGGTGCGCATTATAAACGGGTACATGGATGGAGACAGAAATATATAAATATATATTATACATACAAAGACCGTTTTTTGTTTTGTTTTGTTTTTTTATTGACACCGCCATGTTGTGTTGAAGAAATGTATGCGGCGATCCGTTGCCGACCATTACGGTACGTGACGTCACCATTTTGTTTCGGTAATACTTCTCTCTAATCGGCCGAATGATTTCGTCTGTGCTAAATTCTGCTTTTTTCACTCTTCATAAAGCACAGAATTTAGTTTCTTCAACTCATTTGAGTCAACGTTTATTGCAGCTCCGCAACTCAGACCACAACAAACGTAAGCACGCAGACTTCCTGTGTCCGTCAACTATATCTGTCCCTCGGGAAACTCAAACCCGAATAACAAGAGTTCCTATTGTTACTGTCGTGTCGACAGCGATGAGCTCTCACGGATTTCCGACTTATTTTCTCACTTTTATTTTACCGTATCAATCCATGGAAGAAACATTTATTCATTATGATAAAATGAGCAAGTTATACAGCAGCGTTAAAAGAAAAGTCACATCTGTTTCGTCATCTCCTAGATTCTGGTAAGTTGGAGAAGTTGTCAAATCATATTATTACCGTAAATATTTTCAGTTTATGGTAATGTTTTGAACTACCAATGTGCTATGCTTGTGCTGTGTTTCACCAGTCAGTAAAATGACATTTCTGTATCTGTACACGAGCTCTGTTTTCTTGTATTCTTCTATTTATTGGTGCTAAAATTAGGGTGCGCGTTATAAATGGGTACAATAAGTCCCTAGATTTTACAAGTAAATTTGGAGTGCGCATTATACACGGGTGCGCCTTATATTCGGGAAATTACGGTAATATTAATCCATATACTATATATTAGGGACACCAGATTATAGGGCGCACTGTCAATTTTTGCAAAAGAATTGATGGTTTTTAGGTGCGCTTTAAGGTGCAGAAAAGATGGTACAATGTGATAGTAATCACTGTATAAGAAAATTAAATAAAAAATGGGGGAAAAAAGCACATTGAAATCTTTTTTGTTTTTGCTTTCGTTTTAATACAAAACTCATCACATGATAGCAATAGTCATCCAACATGATAAATTGATCTTGGTTGTGATTTTCATTGCTTTTTCTCTATCGCAGGATATTTTCTCTTTGTGCTACTTTGTTCTGTGTTTTTTTCCATTTTGGTTGGCTAAGTGTCTTTACCTGAGTGGCTTCAGGAAACTCCAAGTATAGCACTACATGTTTGTTTTATGGCCTATTGTTTGTGTTAAATGCATGTTACTTTGTAATAATTTTCCGATTCTCTCAAAACGATGTGTTCAGTCCCTAATTCTAGTCATGTTATTGGATCAGAGGCCTCCCTAGTAATGCTTTTTGTTGTTATGTGAATATATATAATTTGTTTCTTTACATACCATATATAAATGTCCATCTTGCCCTACTGCTATTGTGGAGGCGCGAGTTTAATTCCTGCATGTGGCTTGTGTCAGGAAGGGCATCCAGCGTAAATACTTGTGTGCCAAATCTATCATGCGAATCGACTGTTTCGCTGCAGCGACCCCTGAGGGGATAAAGCCGAAAGGATGGATGGATTTATCGTGTCCCCCTCTCTTTCAATAGTGGTCCTGCCTTTGATTGCATCCTGTTCCATTGCTAAAATGAAGATAACTACCTCCACTAATGAGTATAACTATATAGATTCCCCTTTTTTTTTCTGATGATCTCAACTACTTGGGCATTTTGCTTCTGTGTGTCCTAGTTTTTCTGCGCTTCCTGCTTTCTTCCCTCTCCGCATACCTCTGTTATGTGCTCACTTTCATTGCACATATTGTGCGTGAACGACTAAAGCCAGTAAAGTGCTCGCATTTAGAGCATTCTGTTTTTGTGTAATGTACTCTTGTCAGAAGAACAAGAAATCATCAACATGTTATCTGCTAGTAATTGCTGGCTTCCTGCAAAGACGACAAAAAATGAAATTGCTTGTCTTGCTCTTTCTTTTTAAGGTCATATGCTCCTCCTACATTGTCATTTTCCTTTTTGATGGTTTATACATTGTACGTTTTACAACGAGCTTGTGCAGCTGTGCAAAAAATATGCCTCTCACACGAAAATACGCTGCATGTCAGGTATAGTTGGAGTTAGGAGTGGGAACCTCTTGGTACCTCACGATACGATTTGCGATACAAAGCTCATGATAACGATTCTACAAACAGCTAATAAACAGAAAAACAAGCTTCTGTTGTAAATTGGAATGAGTTTATCATTAGTAGACGTCCAATCCATTTGAACTGGGAGGGTGGCAGCGAATGAACATTCGTTCATTCGCTGCCATCCCTCCCACTTCAAACGGATTGAACGTCTATGGCCGGTCGTGGCAGCCAATACCAGGCAATGAGGTAATTTTGGGCCATTTAAGGTCATTTTCCTGTTGATTTTCAGTTACCGTATTTTTCGGACTATAAGTAGCACCTGAGTATAAGATCATTCAAAGTACCTTTTTATTATGACAAAGCAGCGAACAGGAAGGGATTATGGGGGGACAGAAGAAAAGAAATACAAGAGAAGAAAGAAAAACACTTACACAAACAACAACAAGAAATACATTGAACATCTAAACTAGTTACTAATATGCTGGTGCTATCGTCAGCGAGATGTATTTCCGGTTTACACCATGTGGGGGCCTATTGGCCAGTGAAAGAGGAGAATGGGGGTGGGGGTGTCTATAAGACTATAAGCTAAGTGATTGAAAGGGGTAGAGTGTACACAAATCAGTTCTGTGATCTACAACCCAGTAATCGTGTGAATCTCTTATGAGTGTAAGCCCGTTGGCGACCAACCCTACGCCGCCGCATCGCCAATCCCGGCACCGGAACCCCCAACCCGAGCATGCCCTACCACATCCAGCAGCACGCAAGCCCCACCGGGCACGCGACAGCCACGCAGACGGGCGGAGAAACCGCGCGGGCGCCAACCCAGGGCCACGGCCCCCACCCAGCCAGCCCGGGGAGGGAGGGCGGGCGTGGGGATGGGGGGGCCATGCGCAGCCCATCCCTCTTCCCGCCGCCCAGCAAAGGAGCCACCGTCCCCACCGTCCCCCCCCCCCCCCCCCCCCCCCCCCCGGGACCCAGGGTGGTCCCCCGGGCCACCCGCGTGCCCACCAACCGGCCTTCTGGGATGGCAGGAGGGGACGCATCACCAACCCCACGCCTACACCCACCCCCGGTCGCCCACCCGGGCCATGAGCCACAGCCACAGCCCCCCAACCGGCACGGCACGCCACGGGACCCCCAGCGCCCCACCAAGCCCCAGGCAAGGCAGGGTCCCCCGCCGGTGCAGGCGACACCCCGCTGATACACCGGCGCCCAGCCAGCGACCCGCGACGGAGCGCAGGGCGGAAGACGGTACTTCCTTTTGATTTTTGGGTATTTTATGGGTCTCTTCTAGAGGTGGGAATCTTTGGGCACCTAACGATTCGATGACGATTCAGAGACTCCGTTTCGATTATGAATCGATTATTGATGCCCCCCTCCCCCCATTTTTTTTTTTTTTTATGTTTTGTATATTTGTTCCAAAATTGTTCAAAAATCCTCTCAGGCTAAATAAACCAAACTATTATTTTAGTATCAAGTTACTGGTTAAAAACAGAAAATAAAATACTCAAGTCCCTATTCTGTATCAGCAGCTTTAAACTACATTCAATTAATTTAATGTTGTGAATCAACAGTTAAAGTTGTTAAAATTGCACCCATTATTCCATAATTTCCCTCATGTCTACTTTCGACATGTGAAAGTTTTAAAACTGTTTCATCATTTAAAGATAGATTCAAGTCAAGATTTTGCCGATTTAGGGGTATTTTAGCTAAAACGTAATTAGGTTAGGTAGAGAAGTCTACTGCTTTAAGATGGCGCCTGTTTACTAGCGCGGGAAAGTCTGTCATTTCACATCTAGTGTAGATATATGTAATATCTACCATAGCCGTATGTTGCCGTATGTTTGTAGCAACTAGCAACTGGGCACTGTTTGTAGCAGCCAGTCAGGTATTATTGTTTTTTTTTTTGTTTTTTTTTTATCTAGCGGCATTAGCTGCACATGATATTTACTCTTGGTCCGTTCCTCATTGCGTCCTGAAGACCGCGCTGACTGTGCTTTATTTCTGCTTTACCTGGTATAATTCAATAATCGGAATTTGGATGTTTGTGAATCGTTCTCGAATCTTCCACGGCCGAATCGCGAATAATCTAAGAATCGGAAATTTTGCACGCCTCTAGTCTCTTCCTGTTTATTTTGAGTTACAGAACAGGAAATGACCTAGGAATCACCGAAATGAATAGGCAATAACTCAAACTCAACAGAAAATGACCTGTAAATGCCCTAAAATGAACAGCAAATGACCTGTAAATGCCCTGAAAATCGGACATGATGACTGTGAATGCTCTGGTTTCGAATGAACGAACGTTCCCAGTAGAGGTGGGAATCTTTGGGCACCTAATGATTCGATTACGATTACGATTCAGAGGCTACGATTCGATTATAAATCGATTATAGATGTATAGCTGACCCCCCCCCTCCCCATTAGCTGCTTTTAATGTTTTGTACATTAGTTACAAAAACTGTTAAAAAAATAAAATAAAAAATAAAAAAACCTCGCAGGCTTAAATAAATGACTATTTCAGTATCAAGTTAACAGTTAAAAACAATAAATAATATACTCAAATCCCCATTCTGTATCAGCAGCTTTAAACTACATTCAATTAATTTAATGTTGAATCAACCGTTAAAGTTGTTAAAATTGTTGCCGTTTTTCCATTATTTCCCTTTTGTCTACTTTCGATATGTGAAAGTTTTAAAACTATTTTAAAGATAGATTCAAGTCAATATTTTACCGATTTAGGAGTATTTTAGCTAAAAAGTTAATTAGGTTCGCTTGGAAGGTTCGCTACAACAGCCTTGCAGGGAAGTGTACTGCTTTAAGATGGCGGCCGTTTACTAACGCCCGCATCTAGCTTTCTGTCCATGTGCTGCTATCGCCGCATCTAGTTCTATATAAATATGATATCTACCGTAACATTATGTGGATGTACTTTGTTGCAGCTGTCGGCAGCAGTCAGGTATGTTGTTGTTTTTTTATCTCGCGGCATGAGTTGAGCTAGAGTCGTGAGTTGAGCATTGGCATTACCCGGGGGGCCGGGTAATGACAAGCATGATGTCTAGCTACTCTTGCTCCGTTCCTCATTGCGTCCCGAAGACCGCGCGGCGCGCTGAGTGTGTTTTACTTCTGCTTTACTTGACATATTTCAATAATCGGAATTTGGATGTTTGTGAATCGTTCTCGAATCTTCCACGGCCGAATCGTGAATAATCTAAGAATCGGAAATTTCGCACACCTCTAGTTCCCAGTCTAAATGGATTGGGAGTCTAGCACCATCAATGCAGCCTTAGAGTTAACTGAGACACTGTTATGGTGGGAAATTTTGATAGCAACTTGTTGGTTCATTTTTATGTTTTTTTTAGACATTGACACCTTTTCAAAACGATATCTCGATTCTTGGCAAGAGCATATTAATAACCTTTTGGGATACAAAGTATCACGATATATCACCATTTCGATATTTTGTCACACCCCTAGTTGGCTTTGTTCCTTTCGCGGAAATTCTCATTATTGAAAATAAAGCTTCCAAAGCAGTCACATCCTTAACATCCAGGCTTCCAGGCCAAATTTGTTCATGATAATTGCACACATGCTGCTCATCCCTGGATGACATCATACACCCACACACAGCAAGTCAGTTACAGCTTCTTATTGTCTTAATTTGGCAAGGGCCTGGTAAATATGGGCACCCTGGATCATTTTATTCATCTGCTAAACCAATCCGCACTCATCTCCAGAGACTATAGCTGTTGGTCAGACCCAATTGTGTTTCCATGGCTACAGGCCAACTCAGAGGCGGGGCATCTGTCACCACCTGGCCATACCAGCTGCTCATGCACTTCTGCTATGGCATGGCAGAAATATGTGTGTGTGTTTATATGCCACCTCCAGTGTGAGCAGAGGATTGTCAACGGTATTTCATGCACATCTTTGGCCTTAATCTATCAAATCCTCACGCTTTCTGACCGTTCAGTTACATAAGGTGATGTTGTCCAGGTTTGTAGTATTTATTTTAAGTGTGGCACAGCAGGTTTGCAACCCCCAATATAAGGAACAGTTTGAGTAGTTTTTTGAAATTTTGGCATTCAAACTCGGGTGTGACATACCCATATCAGATGATTACAGACAAACAAACCAACTCTCCCCTGTGCACGATGATTTTTTATTTTTTTTCCTATGGACCTGGTTTGGATCCGATCATTCTTCCAACCCAATTCCTCTCATTCCAATCTCGTCTGTGTTAACAGATGAAGTCTTGATTGCTGCAATCTGTGGCGACATGTTCATAAAAAGTCAGGTCTCATGAGAATGGAATGCAGATTAGTGACCAAAAGGAATGGAGAATTTGTTTTGACCTATTTTATTTTGTCTCCCATCACTACCTTTATAACCGAGTGTCTTTCCTCTCCGTAACAGCTTTCTGATCTCACGTAATAATAGGAAATCACTAGGGCTGTCAAACGATTAAAATGTTTAATGGAGTTCATTACTGCTTAAAAATTAATTAATCGTAATTAATCACAATTTAAACCAGGCATGTCCAAAGTACGGCCCGGGGGCCTCAGCCCCTGTCATAAAATCAATAATGTCTGGCCTGCACACAGACTTAATAAATTGGTCAGCAGTACTGCTACCAGCATATGAAGTAGCTTACCCACTAAATGCTGCCCCTCATTTACCCACTAAAAGGCAGCAGCCCTTCAAGCAACATTACCCCGTGTGACCCTTGACTTCCAATTTTCTAAAATGGCAACAATCAACAAAAAAAAGAAAGTTGACTGTGACGGCCGAGGCTTCAAGGATAGGTGGAAATTGGACTATTTCTTCACAAAAATACGCAACAACTGTGTCTGCCTCATTTACAAAGAGACAGTTGCTGTTTTTACGAGCTCAATGTGAGGCGATATTACTAAACAAGACACGGTGACATGTACGACAAGATTACAGGGTAGATACGCAGCAAGAAATTGAAGCAACTTGAAGCTACTTTAATTTCACAGCAGCGGTATTTTGCAAGAGCCTGAGAGTCAAAAGACAACGCCACAAAGGCTAGTTGCGAGACTGTTGAAATTTATTCATTAAAAAAATATATACTGTATATAAAGCAAATGTGACACACAGAACTGCTTGCTAAAATTTGCTTAAATATATTGTTCTACGTAAAGCGCATCAGCCAAGGTCAGCCCCCCACATTTTTACCACACCAAATCTGGCCCCCTTTGCAAAAAGTTTGGACACCTCTGATTGAAACCATCTATAAAATATGCCAACTTTTTCTGTAAATTATTGTTGGAATGGAAAGATAAGACACAAGACATATATATTCAACATACGGTACATAAGTACTGTATTTCTTATAACAATAAATCAACAAGATGGCATTAACATTATTAACATTCTCTTAAAGTGATCCATGGATAGAAAGACTTGTAGTTCTTAAAAGATACAGTCAATGTTAGTACAAGTTATAGAAATTTTATATAAAAACTAAGGTTGTTCCGATCATGTTTTTTTGCTCCCGATCCGATCCCGATCGTTTTAGTTTGAGTATCTGCCGATCCCGATATTTCCCGATCCGATTGCTTTTTTTTCCCTCTCAATTCAATTCCAATCATTCCCGATAATTTTTCCCGATCATATGCATTTTGGCAATGCATTAAGAAAAAAATGAATACTCGGACGAATATATACATTCAACATACAGTACATAAGTACTGTATTTGTTTACTGTATTTGTTTATTATGACAATAAATCCTCAAGATGGCATTTACATTATTAACATTCTTTCTGTGAGAGGGATCCACAGATAGAAAGACTTGTGACTTTGCATATTGTGACTAAATATTGCCATCTAGTGTATTTGTTGAGCTTTCAGTAAATGATACTGTAGCCATGCCCAAATGCATGATGGGAAGTGGAACCATGACTCTGTGCGTAGTGCTACCAATTGATATATCTTCTCTGCGTTGGGAAATAACACAAGGTGTTAAGAAAAAGATCAATTGCTACCTTGCTGTTGAGTCCGTGCTGCTCGCCGAGCAGAGCCCGCGCCGCCGTGCTCGGCCGCTCGCGTCCCCCGCACCCTCCAGTGTCCTGCACGGAAAAGCGCATGGCCAAACCAGTTCCCCCCCCAGAAACAGAAGTTCCCCAAGCGAACTCTGCCACGAGGCAGTGTTCACGACAAAAGAAAAACTTAAAAAAAAAAAAAAATCCATCTTTATGAGACAGGCAGCGATGAGGGAAAAGTTTAACCCGGCTGTCGCAGGCACAACAGCATCATCTCTCAGTTAGTTATGTGTAAATAAATTGTTACTTTGCTATCAAAAGCTCTATTTGTCTTGTTGTTTGTGTTATGTTGTAAAAGGAAAACATTATTCTGATGTTTGGGATGTAACTAAAGCAAAAAAAAAAAAAGCTGTGTTAAAGTCAGTTATGTTTGAAATGTATGCTTCCACAAAAAGCTCAATTTCTCAGTTTTTTCATCAGAAATTGAAAAATTGCTCAACCTAGGCTATTTTTAATGCTGTTTTCTAAAGAATGGAAAAATATACAAACTAACTTTTTTTTCCTGCTGAAAGAAGAGAGTCTGATCTTTCTTTTGGTGGGTTCCATGTTTATATAGCAATCGAACAGATTTTTCTGTGGGCCTTGCAAAATCAGTCAAAATCCAGTAAATCGGCCGGGAGCGAAGGGGGTTGCACCGGTGAAAATGGCTGGGAGTGAATGAGTTAAAGAACTGAATATTTCATAAGTTGTCCAAATTTTTTCACATGACTGTATATTGGTATTTTAGGCTACAAATATTTTTTGCTGGTGGTGTGTCTTGAGAATTTTAGAAGGCAAAAAAGTTTGCAAAGGCTCAAAAAAGGTTGAAAAACACTGCCATAGACCATGACAGCACAACTAAAGAACATTAGTTTTAGGTGAAAGAAGCAGGAGGAATGATTTGTTTAAAAAATAAAATAAAAAAATGTCATTAGTCTTTCTGAGTACACAAAGTTTGGAAATGAGATCATTGAATGCGAAAGTATATTTAAAGGTGTTTCCACAATGTTTTTATTTCCTGTATGTGGCCACATCCCTGAACTTGTTTTTCCTCCCCTTATTTAGCTTCAACAATTCCAAACACAAGGTCTCCCACCCAAACCACATTTTTTTCTATGGCTCATCTAAGGGCTAAAAGAACGATTCGGACATTTTTTGAGCAGTAACCTATAGTTCCGACTGTATTTTTGCTCTGTCTGAGTTTATATAAAAGCACAACTTTTACTGATGGAACATGCTGTCTACATTCTTGTTAGTACGCTATGTACATAAACCAACCACAGCATATTGAACAGCTTGGACAGTGATGGATGTCAGGATATGACCGTCAAATTTTTGGTGCTATGTTCATAATCACACTTGGCTTCTTTTTTCCATTACTGGAACTTTTCTTTGACGTCACAAACATATCCAGACAAATGTACACTACAAGGTTTTTCACATTACAATTTTATTTATTTATTTATTTTTTGACAAATACATTTAGAGCAAAACCCAACAGATCATTCAGTGTGTTTCCACCCACCCTATCTATCTCCTCGACCAGATTTGGAGCATCTGTAACTCTATCTTAATCCATCAAGACATTTCTGTCCAACTCTCAGCAGAAGGCCTTACATTTAGCCCCATGCCAAGAAAAACAGTTTTGCCTGAGAGAGAAGCACAAATACTGTCCGGCTGTTAAGCAAACAGTGCAGACCCTAGCAGACGTAGAAAATACATACCACATCACCGCTTAACCCAACACTAAACCACAGGTCATGGTGTTTTTGACTCAAACCCAATGTTAATTCTTCCCAAGGCCCCTCTGACACCATCTTGTAAACTTGAAGCTGACACAACACATGCACACTGTCCTCCATATCTTCCTATGTTGATTGCCATGCCAACGCTTCTTACCCTTGAAACATATGCCGTGTTTTGTTGTTTCACTGTGTGCTTCTACCAGGGGTGTGACAAAATATCGAAAATGGTGATATATCGTGATACTTTGTATCCTGAAAGGTTATCGATTTGCTCCTGCCAAAAATCGAGATATCGTTTTAAAAAGGTGTCAATGTTTTTTTTTTTTTTTTTGTATATATATATGTATATATCAGAGGTTGCGCTAGACATTTTCGTTGTCTGTCATTTTGACTGACAGGGTCATAAAAATCCGGTCATAGTCTATTTTTACCCGTCACTTAAATTTTTAAAATGATAATGATGACATATTCAATAATATTTAGTATTCATTCATTTTTAATTAATATTGTAACGCTTGCTTGGCGGCGAAAAATTAGACACGGAAGTCGTGGTATTTTTCTCCCTTTTTACTCTGCTTACCGCCAACAACTCCGCCCCCAAAGAAAAAGAGGCAACGATATAGACCCCAATCACCAACATTACACAATGATCTTAATTGTGGTTGTCAGCCCAAAATCTTCTAAATATATATTAAATGCATCTTACCAGATATAAAAAGACTACTACATAGTCTGTGGTGATCGTTTGGAGCCCAGATTTCTTGTCGAATTACAGCAGTCCATCTCGCTCTCATCTTCGGGTCTCTCAGAATACGGTAGAACTTCAAGTCTCTCCGTCTATCTTCTCTGTTACAGCAACCAACCGCCACACACGCCTTCACCATTTTGATTATTAATATTAACGAGCAGAAAAACACGCCGTAATAGGAGGCATGTACGTAGCGGTAATGTGTAAACATGACGAGCTGACACACAATATGGCGGCTCCGGTCAGGGGGGCGGAGTTGTGACGTCATGTGATTGGGGTCTATACACAGGCGGCAATCTTGTCCATCAATTGGATGACGCGCTGGCACACCGGGTGCACCAATAAGAACCTCGCGTTGATGTGTCAATCACGGTGCCGCCGCCAGACCCCGGTGACGCTACAATATTCTGACAGAATATCCAACGACGTCATGCATTAAGAGAGACACTCGATAATTAATATGCTAACTCGCCACCCTGTGGTCTGGGGTGTGAATTGCAACCTGTCAAAATGACGGACGGACTTCAGTTTTTTCCGTCACCGTTTTAAAAAACCGGTCAACGACGGAAAATATCCGGTTAACGTGACCCCTGGTATATATGTGTATGTATATATATATATATATATATATATATATATATATATATATGTATACATATATGTATATATAAAAGGAACCAAGAAGTTGCTACCAAAATCTTCCACCAAAATAGGTTTTCCGTTAACTCTCCCTCGGCTACCTAGAATGCGCTTTTTTCGGGCCGTTTGCCTTTTGGATTTGACTTTTAATACAGTAGGAGATGAGGAAAGACCACTGTTTACTGTGTCTAGAAATGATTAAAGCGGACAGCCGGAAGCCAAATCAGTTAAGCTGCCACTTAAAGACATTAGACCCCAATCTCATTGATAAGCCGCTTGATTGTTTTTCAGCGAAAACGTGCCCGAATATTGCCAACAATCGTCCCGCTTTGTCAGTGTTATATAGTAAACCCGTGAGCACTGTTTGCATGCTCAGTGCAAAATAACCACACACCATTGCAAAGGAGGTGATACTGTGAGCATCAAAAATAAAAAATGTCCTTCTGTCCAAAGACACTTTTTTCTTCTTCTACTGTATTCTGTTTTTGCATATTGTCCTCCTGTGTTAATGTTTCTGATCAATTTGAATTTGTTATTATTGACTGATTTTATTACATTTTATTATTTTTCAGTATCAAATGGTCAAAAATGTGCCTTGAGTGTATTTTTACAGTTTGGATGTGACTTTTTTTTTTTATTCAGGCAAATTGATGCGCGTTAAGTCTTTTCTGTTATAAACAAAACAATGTTAATAAAGTTATACTTTATTATAAGCTGATCTATGTTCCTTTTTTTCCTTTAATAGAAAGAAAGGACTCCGTGTTAGGCAGAGGCGTACTTATAATAGTAATTTTATAGACAAATGATACTATTTACAGTGGCGGCAGAGAGTTTGGGGGGTCGCGAAACATTTACGTCTTCCTTGGGGGGCGTAACAGAGAATAATTGAGAAGCACTGGTATAGGCTAATGTTCCTATTGTTGAAAGCACAAAGGTGTGTAATAAACAACTAGCACATTTATATTTTGCATTTTGTTTTCTTACTGTACCGAAAATGAACCGAACCGTGACCTCAAACCCGAGGTACGTACCTCACCGAAATTCTTGTGTACCGTTACACCCCAAGAAGTGACCCATAAAATACCCCCAAAATCAACGGGAAGTAACTGAAAATCAACAGGAAAATTATCTTAAATGGCCCAAAATTACATCATTGCCTGGCATTGGCTGACACTGATGGCCATCGACATTCAGTCCGTTTGAAGTGGGAGGGATGGCAGCGAATGAAGGAATGTTCGCTGCCACCCTCCCAGTTCAAATGGATTGGACGTCTACTAGTGATAAACTCACAAAATTCACAGCAGAAGCTTGTTTTCTTGTTTATTCGTTGTTTGTAGAAAAACCTAGAATGATTTTCTGACCAATGTATCGATAATCCTTGTATCGCCATATCGTCAGATCATCGTTATCGTGAGCTTTGTATCGTATCGTATCGTGAGGTACCAAGACGTTCCCACTCCTAATCTCTACGATGAAATGCATCTGTTGAGGCGCTAGCTGATAGTAATGGCATTGTATTGAAGGCAGGGCCGGCCCGGGCCATTTGGGGGCCCTAAGCAAAATAATGCAAAGGGGCCCATATTTTTGGCCCACCATTTCGTCACAGTGTACTGTGAAACCCATACATGCAATCCAACCCATACGTCCATATTTTGTATATCAATCAGATTGTATTGCACGGCATATTTCGAATTTCTCACCCTAAATGATTGTCAGTACTTACAGTAGATAGCGCTAAACCTTTTTCTAAAAGAGGAAAGAAAGAAGTTAAGGAAGAACTTTTATTTTTTTTATGCTTGTAATCAAGTATCAAAACTCACAAAAGTCAAATAAAGCAAACTGTAGTAACCAAAATAGAATATAAATTAAACAATTGCCAGATTAGGGGGCCCCCTAGTGGCCAGGGGCCCTAAGCAGCTGCATAGTCTGCGTATAGGCTGGGCCGGCCCTGATTGAAGGGCATGAATGTCAGTCATGCGTCTCCCCTGCTCTACTAAAGTCACAAACAACAGACGCACGCACATACAAAATCCACATTGTGCACGTCCTGCGTCATAATCTCATAATTTCTGTCACTCGTAACAATTCAGTACGGCAGCTGGGCTTTGTTCAAATGACAGTTCATTTTAATTGTCACATTTATCACAATTTTCTGACATTTTCTGATGAATGCCAAGGAAAAACGCAGGTCACATTTGAATGGAGAGGTTAATCTTGTGTGTAAGAGATACATATGAAAAAGTCTACCGCTAGCAGACTCGCACTCTCCAAGTAAACACACATTTTCAGAGCCAATGACTACCAGCACACCACTGCTATAAATTGCTCTAAACCACACCATAAAGCTCACTTTAAATGCCATCTGTATTTCTTTACAGACAGACGTTTTTTGTGTCTGTGTCTGCGTAAGTGTGTGTTCCTGTTTCACTAAATTCTCATCTAATACACACTAAGCCTCTCATTGTTCCCGCTATATTCTTAATATGAAACATCTTCAACTCATGACTTTGCCAATTTGGTCCTCACGCTCAATATTGGTTTGTCCCAGTCACAAAACTAATTCTGTTTTCATTTTTTTGGCATTAGTGTTTGTGGTTTCGGTAGGAGCTGAGTGAGGATTTAAACTTTTCTTTCGCTTGCAAGGCGGAAAAAAGACAGCTGTTGAAAGTAAAAGCAACAGTGCAACAAACTTGAGGATTTAAGGGTTGAATGAGCGTTGAGGTATTGATAAGGAGGAATGTTAACAATGGGGAAAGTGTTGAAAGAAGTGAAAGAAATGTAAAACCAGGTACAGAAAAAAAGGCATTTGTTTCCGAGAGTGGTTTGGCACTGATTACTCAGAGGTTTAGTTTTGGGTTAACTCGCATTACTGTCGTTGTGTTTATATCCAAGCGCAAACACACTTGCAGAAACACACGCTCACTTATACTCTTGGAATTGTAAGACTGCTGCTATCGATTACCGTGATTTCCCGAATATAACGTGCACTCCCCCCCCAAAATCAACTTGTAAAATCATGGTGCACATTAGAAACGGGTACATGGATGGAGACAGAAATATATATATATATATGTATATATATAATATATATATATATATATATATATATATATATATATATATATATATAAACTGATTTTTTAATGAAAAAACGTATGCGGCGATCCGTTGCCGACCATTACGGTACCTGACGTCACCTTATTGTTTTTAGTAATACTTCACTCTGATCGGCCACATGGTTTCGTCTGTGTTAAATTCTGCTTTTTTCACTCTTTATAAAGCACAGAATTTAGTTTCTTGAACTCATTTGAGTCAACTTTATTGCAGCTCCGCACCTCGGACCATAACAAACGTAACAACACAGACTTCCTGTATGTGTCCGTCAACTAACCCAAATAACAATAGTTCCTATTGTTACTGTTGTGTCGGTTTTATCTTGTCTTGAAAAAGACTAGAATACTTCGACTGCCGTGTTCAACGTTTTATTTCTTGCTTTCAATGAACTTAAATGCCGACAGTCCGGCTATAATGCGGCGCTCTTTTGTCTAGCCTCAGCGGCCCTCTGGCTCATAGACAATCACAACATAGATATGACAATACAGCAGCATGGATCCACCAGTGCCACAACATAGAACAACATAACATAGAAAACCAATATGTCACAGTGTTGACAGCGATGAGCTCTCTCAGATTTCCGACTTACATTCTCACTTTCATTTTACCATATCAATCCATGGAAGAAACATTTATTCATCATGATGAAACGAGCAAGTTATACAGCAGCCCTTAAAAGAAAAGTCACATCTGTTTTGTTTTCTCCTACATTCTGGTAAATTGGAGAAGTTGTCAAATCGTATTATTACTGTACATATTGTCAGTTTATGGTAATGTTTTTAACTACCAATATGCTATGCTTGTGCTGTGTTTCACCAGTCAGTAAAATGACATTTCTGTATCTGTACACGAGCTCTGTTTTCTTGTATTCTTCTATTTATTGGTGCTAAAATTAGGGTGCACGTTATAAACGGGTACAATAATTTTCCATAAATTTTACAAGTAAATTTGGGGTGCACATTATACATGGGTGCGCCTTATATTCTGGAAATTACGGTATTTTAGTAGCCGATTAATCAATGAACTAGTTAGTGTGAATAATCGAGTAATCGGATTACGGAAATAAAACAATTTAAATACCTGTTCTTAGCCTCAAACGGAATAAACAAATTAATAAATGAGGATCTAAGGACAACAAAAGAACAATTGGCTAACTTGCATAGGAAAAGTCTGCTAGCTTAAATGCTATAAAATGCTGTTTTTTTTTTTTTTGTTTTTTTTTTCAATGCTCTTAAAGTGATCCTCTACCTGAAGTACATGTAGGCTCTAATTAACCACAATTGTTCTCTTGTACTAAAATATGTTGTTACAAACACATAAAATGTTAAATCACTGGCAATATGTTATAATATTTAGTAGATGGGTCCGATCACGTCATTTTCAAAGTATCGGAATCGGCAAAAAAATATCGGCCTTCCCTTTTTTTTTAATATATATATATATATATATATATATATATATATTTTTTTTTAATTAAATCGTTTTCTAATTGTAATTAACGTTACAGACATAATATGTTTCACTCTTCCAGAATCTTTAGTTTAGGCTTAAGGTAGGGTTATCAAATTTATCCTAATAACGGCGGTAATTAATTTTTTAAAAAATGTATCACGTTTAAATATTTAACGCAATTAATGCATGTGCTGCACGACCCACTCATGCATTGTCGCGTTCAATCTGTAATGGCGCCGTTTTACCTATATAGAGAGATAAAAGGCAGCGTAAAATGAGTAGAGTGAATTTTAACAGCCTTTGGAGCCTTTTTTTAATTGGCTAAAACCTTACAATCCCTCTCCCTATGATTAGAAATATCATGGGAAACAATGTGGGGAAGCAAGGTAGCAATTGATCTCTTTATCTTAACACCTTATGTTATTTGCCAACAAGAAGATATATCAATTGATAGGACTACGCACCGTCATGGTTCCACTTCCCATCATGCATTTAGGCATGACTACAGTATCATTTACTGAAAGCTCAACAAATACACTAGATGGCAATATTTAGTCACAATATACAAAGTCACAAGTCTTTCTATCCGTGGATCCCTCTCACAGAAAGAATGTTAATAATGTAAATGCCATCTTGAGGATTTATTGTCATAATAAACAAATGCATTACTTATGTACTGTATGTTGAATGTATATATTTGTCTGAGTTTTATTCATTTTTTTCTTAATGCATTGCCAAAATGTATATGATCGGGAAAAATTATCGGGAATGATTGGAATTGAATCGGGAGCAAAAAAAAAGCAATCGGATCGGGAAATATCGGGATCGGCAGATACTCAAACTAAAACGATCGGGATCAGATCGGGAGCAAAAAAAAAACATGATCGGAACAACCCTAATATTTAGTACACATTTTTACCGATAGTTGGCGCCATGTTTTGCGGGCTCGCAGTGATGACGTAAATGAGATGTTTCCAAATGTGTAGCGTATACAACAATTGTGTATTGCTGCCTAAACTCGCGAAGTAAAATGCCACGATGTGCTGCTTTTGGATGCAATTTCCAGTCAAATGGTAACAAGAGGAGTGACGTGAGTGGTCAAGGTGGAATTATTATTTTTTGTGAATAAATGTGCATAAGTGGAAGCATATCCCCCTTTTTGGTATCCTACCTACCACACGTTATAACTGGCGCCCGGACATTTTTCCTGGATCCTCAGTCAAGTACAGGATCCGTCTAATTTCTGGATCCGACGGTTACACCGCGGCGGCAATATTGGTTTCGGATCTGTCTAATTTCTGGATGTGTCGCTCCCACAGCTGCTTTTCGAATCAGTCTATTTTGTGGATTCGATGGCCTGATCGCGGTTGCAACATTGCCATGAGATCGGTCTAATTCCTGAATCTTCGAGTGAGTAAAAAACGCGGATTTGGATAAGTATTGCTATCTTTTTTGTTGACTATTCTTCAAGGGAGTTTTCCCCAAATCATACCAAATAATTAAAGCACTATGACACGCTACAGTGACGACAGTGACTCTGACATGGACCTTACTTTTATGTTGGAGTTCATCTGTGTGCGTACCGCTGAGCTCCCGAGTGACGAGTGGTCAAGGTGAAAATATGTATTTTTTTTTGAATAAATGTGCATAAGTGGAAGCTTCTCCCCTTTTTGGTACTTTTATGCACGTATCCTACCTACCATGCGTTACAATGTACAAGACATGGATTACACTCGATTCCAGGATTTGTTCCCGTCAAACTGTTGGCTTGTACTGTATGTAAAGCATACGACAGCTCTGGACACTAACAATCTACATAATTATACTGGGATAAGTTTGAAAACGGAATATCTTACCTTGAAGGTCAGCCAACAAAAACCGGAGTTCTCAACAGCATACTCTCTCTCGCTCCGTTGTCAATGAGACGCACTTGCAGCTAGTACATCACCAGTTTTGCCCAATTCTTTTTCAGTGTTATTTCAATGCAAAAAACACCGTCTTATATTCGAGCCAATACGGTACTCCCCCTACTAGCCCTTAGATGCACAAGTTACTGGACCCTGCACAAAACATACGTAGCAGGCCTAGCCAAGCTAAGTGCGACTTATAGTTTTAAAAAAAAAAAAAAAAACACGACGCGCCCATACACACACAATATTTGTTACAATAAGTAAGTGGGTCCAAAATGACCCATATTAGGTTCA
This sequence comes from Corythoichthys intestinalis, assembly GCF_030265065.1. Lineage (NCBI taxonomy): Eukaryota > Metazoa > Chordata > Actinopteri > Syngnathiformes > Syngnathidae > Corythoichthys > Corythoichthys intestinalis. The sequence continues at coordinate 46,264,418 of NC_080403.1, read as the reverse complement.
ATGTGTTTTTATGCCATTTTGGTCAAGAATAATCACTTGTATATCAATTAGTATGATATTTAGGGCCACACAAGAATGATTTCATGCTTCAAATATCTTTATGATTCAATTAACATTTTTTTTGGGGGGGGGGGGGGAGAAAAAACAGAATAGCAATAGACTTCATCCTTCCTTGTATTTTATCATCAATGATGAAGAGCTCCCATACATCTTTTTGGTGAGACAGCGGTGCTAAGCCCTTGTGGAGGCACTGACCGATTTCTGAGGATATTGTCGTGGCTCTGGTAATTCTCTCTCGTAAGAGCCCTACCAACTCATTCTGTTGGCCATGATTTGGACACTTTCTTCTTCAGAGGATACATAAGTGGAATCTTATGAGTTAGATTGATCCTGTTCAGTTGGATTTCCAGGTGGACAACTGACACTGCCATCTGGACAATAGTCTAGGTCCTCATCATCAGAAATTTCGGACACTTGAGTCCAACCCCGTCACTGCCTCTCCATCATCCAACATCTGTAAGACCATTTCAGCTGTAAATCTAGCACAAATCCGATTTTTTTTTCGTGTTTTTTCGACTCGACTGAAAGGGAAAAGTTGCATAAATGTGGACCATTTTCAAATTCGATCCAGGTCACTTTCGTATGTGGTTAAAATCCCCTCCAAACCACATTTTTCCAGAACGTGGCTGCGGTCCGAAATGTCAAGTCCCCCAAATTAGAATTCATGCAGCAATTAACATCAGCAAAGAGCGAGAGAGACAGGGTGCTTCGGTAGCGGTGCAGCTGTGCATTAGCGTTGGCGCCTAGCTTGAACGCGGCTTTTGGGGAAGGAGCGGGCTTGACAACAGTCACAAAAAAAAAAAAAAAAAGGGTTGAGAATAAGCCTGACAATGCTCGTTTTTTTTCTCTGCTCCTGCGCATGCGGGCCAGTTTGCTCAGCGCATCTCGGACTGCGAATTAGAGCGCATGTGTGATACTTGAACAGGCTCAATGGACAAAGGCAGTCTGAACGGGTGCGCCAAAAAAACAGATATGACAAAAAAATCGGAATTGTGCATTAGGACCTGCGGTTTGAACCTAGCCTTAGTTAGCTAGCTAGTTATGAAGTAGGTTAATTTGTTGATAAATAATAATAAAGAGTCATGAAAGACACACACACAAAATACTACGTATATGGACATAATACTTACAGTACACGTATCAGCTCTTGCTGTGTAAAATAATCTTCTTAAGGGATGTACTTTTTACATACCTAGTCTGTGTGGTCCACGGTAAATTCATTCCTGACAGCCAAAGTTGATAAGAATGAAAGACCCCCATTGGATTCCATAGAAAATGCATGTGGGTCATTTTTCACCCACTTGTGGAAGCCTAGGTTAGTAATACAAAAATGACAATTTCTTCAAATGTATAAAAAGTTCATCAATAATTTGAATGGCATTATATCAAAAACATGTTTTTTGAGGAATACCTGGAATATGAATTGATAACAATTTTTCATTCCGAAGATATTTCAAGAAAACAACCTCACCGGTTCATTTTTGACCCACTTATGCATCTAAGGGCTAGACTAGACTTTTTTGAGGGGGATTTGAAAAACCTCAGGTGTAGTTTTGTCGGCGACAGCAGTGTCACCGACACACAGGACAGAGCAACACTGGAGAGGGAGGGATAAGGGCTGCTGCTGCATTTTTGACGGAAATTTTTAGTGGTTTTGAAACCGTAACGGTAATCCTTGAAACCGGTAACCGGCACATGTCTATTCTCAACTCAAAGATACCACTTATCCAAGCACAACTGACTTAAAACTAATTCAATTCCAAAGATTTTAACCGCCATAAAAATCGTCTGCCGATAATTTCAGTTCTTCCTAAGAAAGATGCAAATCACTCATCATCATCTCCCTGCGCTTTCTTAAAGATGCTATTAGAGGCACCAGTGGCCATGTAATCACTCTGGCTTTCCCACAGGAACACGGGCACACACATGCAACACACACACAGCTACCTTGGTAATTACTGTTGAAGATGAGGACCATAGTAGCTGTAATCCCAGAGAATTGAGGATTTAGTCAGTGAATGGTGGGTCAAGAGATGCTGCGTGGTGTGCCATCAGTTGTGGGATGTTGTTTGTCTTATGTTCTTAGTGCCTTCTAGTTATTAATTGATGTAACTCTTCGCGCTCAATTGGGTACAATCATCCTGTTGCACGATTAACTAACGCAGTTTGTTCACACGCACTTGCTCCCACACACACATACACCCTCACTGACTCTCCATGTGCCGTGCCACTTCTCAGGGAAAACACACAATACATTGACGATAGCATCTGTCCCTCGCATTCAACACGTTTCCAATTATTTCTTGTTATTTGCCACTTTCCTATGTCTGATAAAGCTTGCTGCCTATTAGCGGCTCTGCTTTGCCGAGAAATGTTCACATAACCGTATTGCTGTTGCTATGTAAATAGAAAATTTGGTCCATAAATGTATGCATGCAATATACTGTACAATGATATTCTCTCAGTAGTATTTACCAGTAATATGTAATTTTGTTTCAGTTGAGATATTCCATAAGAGATTTGCGTTCCTCCTCCCGGTAAGAGGTCTTTTCTCATTTTCATGCCGACACTAAAAAGGCATTCAATAGGAATGTTCAATCTCATATTATTGTATATGATAATGTTGTGGTGTAATTTCTTCCCCGTTTGCAAGTCGGCAGATAAAATCAGGCATTGTAAGCGCAGTAAGATGCACGTGTGTCTTTGCATGTAATTCTTCACAGATGATTGAGTTAGTCTGATTTAGTGCTGCCGAGAAGAAGAAATGATGCTGCCATGCAGTGTACAGGTCCTAAAAAAAATTAGAATATTGTGATTAAGTTCATTATTTTCTTTAATGTACTAATAAACATTAGACTTTCATATATTTTAGATTCATTACACACAACTGAAGTAGTTCAAGACTTTTATTGTTTTAATATTGAGGATTTTGGCAAAAAAGTCAAGAAAAAACAAAAATCCCTATCTCAAAAAATAAGCATATCACTTTAAAGAAGCTGCTAACCTAATCATCTGAATCAACAAAATAACTAAAAACCCCTGTGAAAGATTCCTGAGGCTTTTAAAAAACTCCCAGCCTGGTTCATTACTCAAAACCGCAATCATGGGCAAGACTGCCGACATGACTGCTGTCCATAAGGCCATCATTGACACCCTCAAGCAAGAGGCTAAGAGACAGAAAGAAATTTCTGAGCGAATAGGCTGTTCCCAGAGTGATGTATAAAGTCACCTCAGTGGGAAGTCTGTGGGAAGGAAAAAGTGTGGCAGAAAATGCTGCACAACCAGAAGAGGTGACCGTACCCTGTGAAAGATTGTGGAGAAGGTTCGATTCCAGACCTTGGGGGACCTGCAGAAACAGTGGACTGAGTCTGGAGTAGAAACATCCAGAGCTGCCGTGCACAGGCGTGTGCTGGAAATGGGCTACTGGTGCCGTATTCCCTAGGTCAAGCCACTTTTGAACCTGAAACAGCGGCAGAAGCGCCTGACCTGGGCTACAGAGAAGCAGCACTGGACTGTTGCTCAGTGGTCCAAAGTACTTTTTTCAGATGAAAGCAAATTTAGCATGTTATTCGGAAATCAAGGTACCAGAGTTAAGGAAATGCCAAAATGCCTGAAGTCCAGTGTCAAGTACCCACAGTCAGTGATGGTCTGGAGTAAGCCTGAACGATATGTCATTTAAACATCGCCATCGCAATGTGCACATGCGCAATAGTCCCATCACAAGGATGTGTGTTAGTTTTTTTTTTTTTTTTTTTTTTAAAGTCACAAACTGCTTCTGCTTCATGCGCTCCGCACAGCCACCCTCCCTCCCTCTCCCAGCTCTTTGTTCCTTAGTTACTGTGGCACTTGCATATTAAAGTTAACGATGTTGACAGATGGTTGTTTGATCTTGCCAAAGAAGCAGACTTTACATGCTCGGCATACGTCAATTATCGTTTAACTTGTTAAATAGTTGCTGCGCAAGGAAGCGCGCGCTGGAATGAATGTGCGCGTGTGTGCGCGCAGCCGGACATGTTGTGTCGCGGCAATAAATGCCAGACGTGATCTTGAGGAGTTTGTAATTTCTACATGTCACTCCAGGAGTCACAGCCAAGGTTTGTACTGTAAACAGAAGCATTTAATTAAGCCAAGCATTTTTCTACTACAGTACTTTATTTTTGTTTAAAAATGATTCGGCGGGACAGATATGTTTAAAACTGATCATAATTATTACATTTGAAGTGCTTAAAAAATATTTATTTAAAAAAAAAATATATATATATATATATTTACAAATCATACTTTGGGGAAAAAAGTAAAAAAAAAAAATTTTTTTTAAAAACTTGTCTTATATGTATGTATCTCTTTTCAATGCTAAATCTGAATATATACATTGAACACCCACCACGACAGGGCTACTTTGCGGTTTTTCACTTTTCGCGGTGGGTTCTGGTCCCCATTAACCGTGAAAACAAGGGATCACTGTACACTGTGGTCATGGTGAATCATCCATAGTCTTTCCAAACAGCTATTCAAGTCGTCTAGTGAAAATTTCTTTTAAAAAAAACAAGTGCATATATATATATATATGTTTTAATATCGCAATATATCGCAAACCCGCCAAAAATCGCAACATTAGTTTATTTCCAATATCGTTCAGGCCTAGTCTGGGGTGCCATGTCAGCTGCTGGTGTTGGTCTACTGTGTTTTATCAAGGGCAGGGTCAATGCAGCTAGCTATCAGGAGATTTTGGAGCACTTCATGCTTCCATCTGCTGAAAAACCTTATGGAGATGAAGATTTCATTTTTCAGCACGACCTGGCACCTGCTCACAGTGCTAAAACCCCTGGTAAATGGTTTACTGACCATGTCATTACTGTGCTCAATTGGCCTGCCAACTCTCCTGACCTGAACCCCATGGAGAATCTGTGGGATATTGTGAAGAAGAAGTTGAGAGACACCAGACCCAACACTGTGGATGAGCTTAAGGCCGCGATCGAAGCATCCTGGGCCTCCATAACACCTCAGCAGTGCCACAGGCTGATTGCCTACATGCCACACCGCATTGAAGCAGTCATTTCTGCAAAAGGATTCCCGACCAAGTATTGAGTGCATAGCTGATATAATTAATTGAAGGTTGACTTTTTTTGTATTAAAAAAAAACACTGTTTTTGTATTGGTTGGATGAAATATGTTAATTTTTTGAGATTGGGATTTGTGTTTTTTCTTGACTTTTTTGCCAAAATCATCAATATTAAAACAATAAAAGGCTTGAACTACTTCAGTTGTGTGTAGTGAATCTAAAATAGGGTTAAATATGAAAGTCTAACGTTTACCAGTATTTTACAGAAAATAATGAACTTTATCACAATATGCTAATTTATTGAGAAAGACCTATATATAGCTACTCACTGCACACACTTTATCTGACAACTACTAGCTAAAGACACTTAATTTGAATGGGAAGACAAAGGAATGGGGAAAAAGAGGTGTTGATACTTGACGGACAAATGAGGTAGAAGGAGAGCAGAAGTGATGATAGACTAATGACAAGCTACTTAAGGGCGGATTTATACTGCAGGTCTAAGTGCCCAGTTGAAATGTAATGCCATTTATATTGTATTTTATAATTGGATTATACAGTGGAGCCTGGGTTTTCTTGATTATTTCATTCCAGTAAAGTGGACTAAAACTGAAATGTCACTACATTTGGAGCAACATTTTAATAGGAAACAATGTGCGTCTAAAATAATCCAAAAATATTGACCCTACAAATATATAGGGTCACAAGGGCTATTACGCTTCATGAGGCAAGACTCACCTTCTGAACCAGTGTTTTTGGCAGTAATTAGTCTTTTGGATGAAAATACTTATTAGTCTAAGTCATATTTTAGTCATTTCAAAATGTGTTTCATCTATTTTTAGTCGACAATAACTCAATGTTTTCGTCAGTAAATTTCAAAGGTTTTAATTAGGGTTGTTCCGATCATGTTTTTTTGCTCCCGACACGATCCGATCGTTTTAGTTTGAGTATCTGCCGATCCTGATATTTCCCGATCCGATTGCTATTTTTTGCTCCCTATTCATTCCCGATAATTTTTCCCGATCATATACATTTTGGCAATGCATTAAGAAAAAAATGAATAAAACTCGGACGAATATATACATACTGTATTTGTTTATTATGACATTAAATCCTCAAGATGGCATTTACATTATTAACATTCTTTCTGTGAGAGGGATCCACTGATAGAATGACTTGTGACTTTGTATATTGTGACTAAATATTGCCATCTAGTGTATTTGTTGAGCTTTCAGTAAATGATACTATAGGCATGCCCCAATGCATGATGGGAAGTGGAACCATGACTGTGCGTAGTGCTACCAATTGATATATCTTCTCTGCATTGGGAAATAAAATAAGGTGTTAAGACAAAGATCCTTTGCTACCTTGCTTCCCCACATTGTTTCACATGATATTTCCAATCATAGGGGGAGGGATTGTAAGGCTTTAGCCAATTAAAAAAAAGGCTCCAAAGGCTGGCGAAATTCACTCTACTCATATTACGCTGCCTTTTATCTCTCTATATAGGTAAAATGGCGCCATTACAGATTAAGGGCGACAATGCGTGAGCGGGCCGTGCAACGCATGCATTAATTACGTTAAATATTTTAACGTGATGCGTCTTTTAAAAAAAAAAACCTTATTACCGCCGTTATCGGGATAAATTTGATAACCCTTCCTTAAGCCTAAACTAAAGACTCTGGATGAGTGTAACATATTATGTCTGTAACGTTAAATACATTTAAAAAACGATTTAATTTAAAAAAAAAAAAAAAAAAATATATATATATATATATATATATATATATTTAAAAAAGCATGGCTGATATTTTTTTGCCGATTTCGATACTTTGAAAATGACGTGATCGGACCCGATCGATCGGGACATCTCTAGCTGACAGTGTTTTAGTTCCACTTTGTTTAGCATATTTAGATAATCGGAAAACAGTTGTTTGTGAATTGTTCTCGAATCTTCAGCGGCCGAATCGCGAATAATCTAAGACAGGGTCGGCCCAGGCCATTTGGGGGCCCTAAGCAAAATAATGCCAAGGGGCCCATTTCGTCACAGTGTACTGTGAAACCCATACATGCAATCCAACCTATATGTCCATATTTTGTATATTAATCATATTTTGTTGCACTGCATTCTTCAAACTTCTCACCCCAAATGATTGTCAGTACTTACAGTAGATAACGCCAAACCTTTTTCTAAAAGAGGAAATAATATTTTAAGCTTGTAATCAAGTATCAAAACTCACAAAAGTCAAATAAAGCAAATTGTAGTAAACAACATAGAATATAAATTAAGCAATTGCCCCCTATCTGGGCCCCCTAGTGGTCAGGGGCCCTAAGCAGCTGCATAGTCTGCGTATAGGCTAAGGCGGCCCTGATCTAAGAATCGGAAATTTCACACACCTTTACATACAATACAGTACGGATATATAATATGCAGTTTCTGTGATTATGTTTGTATTTATGTAACTTTAATGTAGTCCTTGGCCTCCTCAGGAACGCCACAATTTTTCCGTTGCCACTTCGTTAGCAACTCTGCTTTGAGTTACTTTGTCAGTTGTAATGATAGGCAGGGCGTGTGTGAGTATGTGCCTATGTTTATTGAATATGCTGTTGTGTTTATCTGTGTTACCTTTGCCAGGTAAAGTGATTGAAAGTGCACAAGGTGGCATTGTCTATCATTGACCACTTGTCAAGGAATTGCAATGGTTTCTAACTATGCGGCAGTTTACATGGCGACTCTGCAACACGAAGACGCAATGACTGTGTTGCGGAGTGGCCTTGCGTTCGTATGGTGTCGGCAAAGACTGAAGGCAAGGACACAAACCTTGGAATCCTGCCTCCAAAGTGGAAGAATTCGATTGCAAGGGCTTGAGGGGGGCTTGCGCCGCATGCATATCAAAAGCTCCTGCGGCGCGGGAGCACGGCAATAACGTCAGCACTCGTACACGTCACATTGGGCGTGCGCAGCGGTGCTACTAAACTTAAAAAACAGCAAATATGGTGGAACGTCGGCTTTAATTTACTGTTTTTATAATATTTTTAATTAAAATAGGTTGAATGTTTTCATTTTTGTGCCTTTTTTAACAAAGGAAAATGCCATTGTTTGGAGTGGGCGGGCATGTTGTCTTCCGGGCTGAGGAGGTCAAAGTGAATCATTTGCTGTCATCTTGTAAATCGGCACTGCCCCCCAGGGCCTGGCATGAATACTACATCGTTTTCATGCCGAATTGCGACATTGTTCGAATGGAGACGGAACCATATAATTGCAAACATGAAATTTTTCGTCTTCTCGGAGAGTCACCATGTAAACGGCCCCTATATTAATTTCTTTGGAAGTGAAGTTACGTAACCGATGGCTTGCTTTTAGCACATTGCAATTTAGCTTCTTTTCTTATGTGTGAAATTATTCTATTTGACATTATTTTATTTGTTTCTGTTTTCAAAGTTTTTAGGAGGAATAAATAGCTTTTACTTCTGATAAATCAATCGTGTTCGTTTACTGTTGACAGTTTTCCGTTGTTGGTAAATCTACTACAGTGGTACCTCTACATACGATCACTTCGACACACGATCTTTTCGACATCCGACGTAAAATTTGAGCCGCCATTTGTTTCTACATCCGACGAGTTGCTCGAAATACGACGACATGACAGCACTGCAAACGAACGCACGGTGGATTTTCTTGTGTGAGAAATCAACACAGTTTTCAAAAAAAGTTGATACAGTTGGAGAAACAAGGAAAAAAGTGATGCTTACCTTTGAAATGAAGATGCAAGTTATAGAAAAATATGAGCTTGGGGTGCGCGTCCCTGAACTGGCTCAACAATACAGCTCCATGGTCCTCTTCCGACCACCGTTCGCCACTATTTATAAGTTAAGGTGACAATTATTATTGTGGTAACATTGCCAAGGAAATCGCCAGCTTCGTCACGTTTTTATCATTTATTTAAGAACTTATCCAACACAAAACGCCCATTGTCTTAAGCAGTTGACGGCTCTCAAGAAAACGAAAGTATTATCTCTACCGCACAGACCTATCTCACTGAGACGTCAGCTTCGCGGTGCGTTCAGGGACAGTAAAAAGTGTCCGCCATATTAGAATCCGATTCGTTACATTATTTACAGGAATAATTATTAATTATTCTTCTTATTATTATATTATTCTGAATTATTTATTTATAACTTATTTGTTTTTCTATGTTTAATTGCCATTTGTAACAGTGCCAGCAGTATTTATTAAGAATTTAGTGTATGTTTTTAGGCTTTGGAACGAATTAATGGAATTATAATGTATTCCTATGGGAAAATCCTGCTCGACATACGACCATTTCGACTTACAAACAAGGTCCTGGAACGAATTAAATTTGTATGTAGAGGTACCACTGTATTAAGTTAAATCAAAGGAAGGCAGCGGTTATGAATTGGGTTCTGTCTGTCTTTGTATGATTGTGTTCAAGATAATTCGAGAAAGAATAAAAAGATGATCAAACTCAGAATAACCTAAAAGGTGATTGATTGTTAGCGTAAGGAGGTCAAAGGTCAAAAGGAATTGCGCCATAACTTGATAACGGATTAGCCTATAGCTCAAATTTGCAGGGTAGGTGATATGATGAGAAAAGAAAGGGTCAGAAAATGGCGATGCTTGCGCAGTCTAGCACCCAACCTGTAGCTTTTTTTGTGCGTGCCTTTGGGTGCATTTATGTTTGTGTGTACAGACCTGCGACCTTTTGCAAAAGGTCAAAGTCTCGCACAGGAATAAGAACAGTGCAGATTGGCAGGTGAATATCAAAGCCTGTCAGTTTGACTTGGTACTGCAAGAAAACAAGCGAGGACAAAAACATTAAAGTCACCTACTCGGGCTTACTGTCAATGGCTTAATGGTTGTGAACTTTGTCAAAGCGTAGCTGTGCAATGTTAACAAGGGCAGTACAAATGTCTTTTCTTTGTTTTGTCACCTGTATGGTCAAATGAAGTTATTTCAGTTTCGCTTTTCTCTGCGTGTTGAATATATCAAGATGTGTGCTTTTAAAGGGCAAGAGGCTTGAAAGTGTGCGCATTAGTGTCAGCAAGGTGAAGTCGGGTGTGGAAGAATTACTGTCATGGTGCATAGCAGCTTTGTTTGTTTTAAAAACTCCTAGTTGAGATATTTGGAAATCTAAAAGTTTGGGGGGAGATGTTGATCTTTGTCTCTGCAGCTGGGCTGCTCATCAGACCTGACATTTTGAGCGGTAAATGTACAGTGCAACCTCTAAAGTTAGTAGTTTCTGTATATCAGTGTTGTTTTTTGTATCCCTTTAATTTTCGTCTTAGTGTTTTGGGCGATAATACTTAGGTCCTATTAAACATATTTTAATCATCTCAAAATGTGTTTGTCTTCGTCTAGTTTTTGTTGACGAAAACTCAAGACTAATTTCAAGTACCATATTGGCCCGAATATAAGACTGTGTTTTTTGCATTGAAATAAGACTGAAAAAGACGGGGTCGTCCTATATTCGCGGTCTAGACATTATACACATTCACGACGCTAGATGGCGCCAGATATTATTGAAGCGATGTTCTTTCATGACAGCTCTCAGCTACTCTCCCCATTCACGACGCTAGATGGCGCCAGATATCATTTAAGTGATGTTCTGTCATGACAAATCTCAGCTACTCTCAAGTTTAACCGGTTTGCATTGTTTTATTGCAATGTTTTTCCTTATTCAGATTTGTTTCAAGACTACAGTTAGTTAGACTTCACTTTGATTGTTAATTCAGTTACTGAAATTTTGTTGTTTTATCACAATAGATTGGTTTATTTACATTTCAAAAACCAGAAGCCATTCATTGTCGAATGTGATTGCACTTTAGTTAACATATTTCAATGTTCAGATATTAAGATTTGAATGAGGCAAAATAACATGCTTTTTCTCTCAAATATATTGTTATAATCATTTGTTTCGGATGTACTCTAATTATTTTCTGTATAAAAATGAATTTGGTGTTCAAAAAGTCTTTTTTCAAACTTGAGTCTTGAAAAAGAGGGGGTCGTCTTATAATCAGGGCCGTCTTATATTCGGGCAAATACGGTAGTTTAAGTCAACGTTTACTAAAAAATATTTTTTTCTGTAAAATACACAAAAAAAACCTAAAGTGTTTCTCCAAAAATAAATAAATAAATAAATAAAAGGATTCCAACTATTTCGAATGAACACTGACGGACAGCGGATAGCACTTATTGTAGCGTTTACAAGGACAAAGGCAACTTGGTGATTATACACACTAAGCAAGACTACAGTACATTATTTTAAAATAATTATAGCCACCTGGACGCCATCAACGCGTCCTTTAAACTCTTGGACAAATAGGTTGTCCAAGAGTTTAAAGGACACCGTTAGCATTAGCCTTATGGTAACGCGAACGCTATGGTAACGCTACGAGTTACATTTAGTGTGTGATGATCACTCAGCAAAGACTTTTAAAGGCTAAAGCATCATTGCATATTCTCTTTTGCCCCCCCCCCCAAAAAAAACAAATCTTACCGTGTGTGCAAGCCTGCATGGAGACTGGAGATGTCAATTTTTTTTCGTCTCGTTCTCATCTCATCAGACTGGCATTCATCTCATTATGTTTTAGTCTCTCATAACACGTTTTTAGCTCCTTTTCGTCTTGTCGTCGTCACGAAAAGTGCTCTTTGATGAAATATTTTCGTTATCATCATCGTTGACGAAAACAACTCTACTTGATTACCTTGATGCACTAATTAGTATTTGAGAAAAGCCGAAACGTCAAATAATGTTCAGTTTTAGCAATAATCAAAAGCTGTATGTGTTGTCTTTTCTTTGACTTTCAAAACGTTGAATGTGTTTTTGACACTTTTATTCCAATAAATTAGTCCGACGATGTGATGGCAAAATAATTGGTCCAGCATGACCTTGCACATTTTTTGTTAACTGTTATGGCAGAGCGGATATTTACCTCCAACAGTAGGTAAAACCTACAGAAGGTGGAGGATATGTATTCTGTTCTTAGTTGAAATAGTTTGATTGTATTCTCCTTAAAAGCAGAACAAAAATCGACAATATTCCGATTGTCTCAAATATTTTGGTGTATTCTTGGAAAAAAGCTTTATGCATAATTAGGGATGCCGTTTTAAGGATCTTGGAGGTGGGTAAAGATCACATTTGTATCTGTTCTATGTCCCAGACCTTAAAATAACCTGACACAGACACACACTGTTATGATAGCTGTCAGCCTGTCACACTGGCATTCCTCAGTGTGTATGTCTGTGTGTGTTTATTTGGGAATACACACCTCCTCCATCATTGTAGCTCTTTGTCTGTCATGACTCTGTGAAAGGAAAGGCTGGGCGGTCCACCTGACCCACATATGGTGCACTTTTAGCCCCAGTCTATCCAAGTTGGCTGTATATGCGATGAAATGTGTGTGTTCGCATTTGTGTGTTGTGGTAATGAGGGATTTGTCCAATAGATATGCAAGGTTGAGCACTCATGTGTGATGCTCCATCTGCACTCATCTTTTCACCCTCAAACATGAACATACAAACCAGCCAAAACACGTAAAATAAATACACTTGCAATTATCTCCAGACAATTGTCTTTGACCGTACTTGCACACATATTGATGGAAAGGCTGTGTTCTCTAATGCTTCATGAAAAAAACAATGATAGTATTTGTAGTCCTACCAAGCTCGCAGTGCGATAGGACACGATTAATTCCTTTTCTTTATCGGAATGACTGCCGAAAACAATGCAACATAGCAGCAAGAAGATAGACATGAAGCTTTCATTAAGCAGTGATCGACAGTAGTGCATTGTTGTGTATATTTACTTGTACAGTATTTGTGTGGATAAACCTCGTGAAATTGATCTGGGACTTGGGTAGGCTGAAGTGAGTGCAGAAAATTCACATACAGCTCCCTGAGAGGTGGGGTGGAACATAATGGCCATGCACAATACTACCGTGACAATTGCACAACATCAATAATGCACAGATGTCCTTAGTGTTCCTTTATGTGTTAGCACAGTTGGAAAGCGCTTAAATATTGCAGTATATTACACAATGTACAGTGTACAGGGAGGTGCTTGTACATAATTTGTTTTAATTTCATTTTTTTCTTCCTAATGGCTCAAACTTTTATCATTTTGACCATTATTACTTTTACAGGAAATTAAGCAGCATTTATACAGTTGTGGTCAAAAGTTTACATACACTTGTGAAGAACATAATGTCATGGCTCTCTTGAGTTTCCAGTTATTTCTACAACTCTGATTTTTCTCCGATAGAGTGATTGGAACAGATACTTCTTTGTCACAAAAAACATTCATGAAGTTTGGTTCTTTTATAACTTTATTATGGGTGAACAGAAAAAAGTGATCAAATCTGCTGGGTCAAAAATATACATACAGCAGCGCTAATATTTGGTAACATGTCCCTTGGCCATTTTCACTTCAATTAGGCGCTTTTGGTAGCCATCCACAAGCTTCTGGCAAGCTTCTGGTTGAATCTTTGACCACTCCTCTTGACAGAATTGGTGCAGTTCAGTTAAATTTGATGGCTTTCTGACATGGACTTGTTTCTTCAGCATTGTCCACAAGTTCTCAATGGGGTTTAAGTCAGGACTTTGGGAAGGCCATTCGAAAACCTTAATTCTAGCCTGATTTAGCCATTCCATTACCACTTTTGGTGTGTGTTTGGGGTCATTGTCCTGTTGGAACACCCAACTGTGCCCAAGACCCAATCTTCGGGCTGATGACGTTAGGTTATCTTGAAGAATTTGAAGGTAATCCTCCTTCTTCATTATCCCATTTACTCTCTGTAAAGAACCAGTTCCATTGGCAGCAAAACAGCCCCACAGCATAATACTACCACCACCGTGCTTGACGGTAGGCATGGTGTACTTGGGGTTAAAGGCCTCACCTTTTCTCCTCCAAACATATTGCTGGGCATTGTGCCCAAACAGCTCGATTTTTGTTTCGTCTGACCACAGAACTTTCCTCCAGAAGATCTTATCTTTGTCCATGTGATCAGCAGCAAACTTTAGTCGAGCCTTAAGGTGCCGCTTTTGGAGCAAGGGCTTCCTTCTTGCACGGCAGCCTCTCAGTCCATGGAGATGCAAAACACGCTTGACTGTGGACACTGACACCTGTGTTCCAGCAGCTTCTAATTCTTGGCAGATCTGCTTTTTGGTGATTCTCGGTTGAATCTTCACCCTCCTGACCAATTTTCTCTCAGCAGCAGGTGATAGCTTGCGTTTTCTTCCTGATCATGGCAGTGATAAAACAGTGCCATGCACTTTATACTTACAAACAATTGTTTGCACTGTTGCTCTTGGGACCTGCAGCTGCTTTGAAATGGCTCCAAGTGACTTTCCTGACTTGTTCAAGTCAATGATTTGCTTTTTCAGATCCATGTATGTATATTTTTGACCCAGCAGATTTGATCACTTTTTCTGTTAACCCATAATAAAGTCATAAAAGAACCAAACTTCATGAATGTTTTTTGTGACAAAGAAGTATCTGTTCCAATCACTCTATTGGAGAAAAATCAGAGTTGTAGAAATAACTGGAAACTCAAGAGAGCCATGACATTATGTTCTTCACAAGTGTATGTAAACTTTTGACCACAACTGTACGTTTGTAACTGTCTTAAGTGAAAAATGGTGAGGTGTTAGTTGGCTGACAACATGAAGGGAGCTCTTCACGCTGATACAGCTGCAATGAACACACTTTTAGGCCACCAGCAGGTTGCTGGATGGTCTGCTAGCAGCAAACGTATGAATTTGCATTCAGTGTATGTAGGCATGTGCCGGTTATTGGTTTCAAGGTTTACCGTGGTGGGAAAACGTCATGTTGCCAAAAAAACTAAAATTTTCGGTAACACTTTATAATAACTATCCGTTTTACTAGTTAATAGATCATTAGTAAACTGTTGATAATGATTTATTGTTGATTTGTGAAGTATTTGTTAACAGTTTGTTAAGCATATACATGGTGTTCCAATATGGTTGACCCCATTCTAAATGCCTATGCTAGTTGATGGAGCTTAATAAAACTATATACACTTTATGTTAAAAGTTATAAATCTTATTGGTTAAATATACAAAGAAAAGTACAAATATTTGTTGGTTCTATGCCAGATTTTCATAAATGTGCAACATGAGCGCTGTCTGCAAAATGCCTTATCAAAATGCCTTGTCTTTTGAAGTGAACGACATTTCTTAACCTGAAAAGATAGATATGCCGAACGTTACACACAAAAACTTGAAACGTTTCTACACAAACTGTGTTTCAGGTTAAGAACACCCTTAAATGCTTCACAAACTGTTAACAAATACTTCACAAATCAACAAGAAATCATTTATCAACAGTTTACTAATGATTTATTAACTAGTAAAACGGATAGTTATTATAAAGTGTTACCAAACTTTCCGTCATACCGTAAACGGTATTGGCTAATTTTTATTCCCAAAAATGCAGCGCGAAATTCGGCAGTGCTTGCTCACCCATCCCCCTCCGGTTTTTACTTTGTCCTGTGTTTGTCGGGGACACTACAACTGAGCTATTTCCCCACTCAATAAAAGACAAAGTTGCTAGTAAGGGAGTACTTTGGAAACCGAAAAAAAAAAAGATGGCCGCAGCTTAGAGGAGGAAGGACAGCAGACATGCTTGCGGAGGGTGGTTGCCAGGGAAAGCAACACCTCCAAAATGGTTTCAAATTTCAAGTCCATCATCTGTCACTTAAGACAACATTTAAGGTAAGTAATCACTGTCATGAACGTTTCCCACTAGCTACGAGAGTTCACTCCAGTGTGTTTAGTGTTTCTAGCGGTGGTAAAACAAATACTACAACGTAAGCTTGTTACCGAGGCAGATAACATAGCTATTGTAGTTAGCATGCCAAGACGGCTAACTGGTTTCCTCTTTTCTAAGTCTTCCGCCATTGTAAATATCTGTTCAAAATAAACATTTTCAGAATACAGCCTGTGCTTTTTTTTTCCCTCTCTGGCGATTTTCTGTGTTGAGAGAGGGTGTGTGTGTGTGTGTGTGTGTGTAATGTGTAAATAATGATATGAGTCACACACAACCGCTCTGTCTCGTACTTTCACTCTCCATTAATATTCAACTTATTAATAGCAGTAGTGGTATGTGTTTTACATAAAATCAAATTGATCATATATCGTTTAAGTCCAGTTCAGTCCAGTTACCTAGGGTTCTTCTAATGTTGAACAAATTGAGCTGTATATACTGTGTATGTGTGTATATATATTTTTTTAATTATTAAATTTATTAGGATCATGGAAGCTTCCACTTGGGGAAAATATATACAACAGTATATCCTGTATATACATAATATAGTAAAAATATAAAAATATATTTATTAAAGTTTTAGGCAGCACACCTGCCTAAAACTTTTGCACAGTACTGTGTATGTATGTATATATATATATATATATATATATATACATATATATATATACGTCATTCAAGAAAAGTTTAGGGCAAGTGCCTATTTTTGGTTATAAAAATATATATAAACAGTACTGTGCAAAAGTTTTAGGCAGGTGCCCTGCCTAAAACTTTTGCACAGTACTGTATATATAGTATGTATGTGTGTATGTATATACATACATATATTCACTATTTTGCACTGAATATAACCTGTTTTGACCATAGTATGTGTAAAGGCCAAAACCGCCTATGACCAGACCTGTTGTTTCTGTTGAATTTTCAAATACAAAACTATTCTAGTCAAATTTTTTCTGGTGAAAGTTTATCCTAACAAGTTGAATAAATATTAGCAAGCTTCAAAACGGTTCGTCGAGCATGTTTGTTGTCAATGATGGGACATCAAAATTTTGACAAAACCTTTTTTGGAATTTCTTGTCTTTTTTGGTCCAAAATGTTTATTGTGATTGGTCAGTGAAGAAAACAACAGTTTAGACATGAGGTTTACTATGTCCCGAAATAAGGGACCCAACCAGGCCATTGTGAACAATTTTTTCATTGAAATATAAAGGCAACATCAAAGGCATGCAAACGCGGAAGAAATAGGCTCAGGTGTTAAAGGGTTTTAAGTAGGGCTGTCAAAAGATTAAACTTTTTAATTGAGTTAATTACAGCTTAAAATTAATTAATCGTAATTAATCGCAATTCAAACCATATATAAAATATGCCATATTTTTCGGTAAATTATTGTTGGAATGGAAAGATAAGACACAAGACGGATATATACATTCAACATACGGTACATAAGTACTATATTTGTTTATTATAACAATAAATCAACGAGATGGCATTAACAATATTAACATTCTCTTAAAGCGATCCATGGATAGAAAGACTTGTAGTTCTTAAAAGATACAGTAAATGTTAGTACAAGTTATAGAAATTTTATATTAAAACTAGGGTTGTTCCAATCATGTTTTTTTGCTCCCGATCCGATCCCGATCGTTTTAGTTTGAGTATCTGCCGATCCCGATATTTCCCGATCCGATTGCTTTTTTTTTTGCTCCCAATTCAATTCCAA
The DNA here is from genome assembly GCF_030265065.1 of Corythoichthys intestinalis. Classification (NCBI taxonomy): domain Eukaryota; kingdom Metazoa; phylum Chordata; class Actinopteri; order Syngnathiformes; family Syngnathidae; genus Corythoichthys; species Corythoichthys intestinalis. The sequence goes on along the minus strand of NC_080403.1, from coordinate 46,246,771 downwards.
TCATTCCCGATAGTTTTTCCCGATCACATACATTTTGGCAATGCATTAAGAAAAAAATGAATAATACTCGGACGAATATATACATTCAACATACAGTACATAAGTACTGTATTTGTTTATTATGACAATAAATCCTCAAGATGGCATTTACATTATTAACATTCTTTCTGTGAGAGGGATCCATGGATAGAAAGACTTGTGACTTTGTATATTGTAACTAAATATTGCTAAGATAAATATTAGTACAAGTTATAGAAATTTTATATTAAAACCCCTCTTAATGTTTTCGTTTTATTAAAATTTCTAAAAATTTTCAATCAAAAAATAAACTAATAGCTCGCCATTGTTGATGTCAATAATTACACCATGCCCACTCATGGTGCTGAAAGCCATACAATCAGTTGGACCCAAGTGCCAGCAGAGGGCGCCAAACATAAAAAAACAAGTAACAACCGGACATTACGCTTCGCTGTCATTTTAATCTGTTTGAGTGGGGCATGTGCATTAATTGCGTTAAATATTTTAACGTAATTAATTTAAAAAATTAATTAATTTAAAAAATTAATTACTGCCCGTTAACGCGATAATTTTGAAAGCCCTAGTTTTAAGTTAAATGACTTCCCCAAAGCTCGATTTTGGGCTGGTGTGACTTATAGTCTGAAAAAAATATGGTACACATAATTTAATGATAAACAATAAAATATAAAACATTAACGAATACAAATAAGCACAATAAGTAGTTTGCTTCATAGTTTTTTTTGTGTGTGTTGTTGTATCATTTTTTTCTTTTAATTGTAGCCATAAAACGTCCTAGATGTAACCAAAAGCAATACCTCTTTAGTGTACCTTATAGGCCGCTTGTTTTTTGTGAAGATTTTCTCTTTCTAGTGTAAATATTACTGCTTTGATTCTGGATCAATAAAGAACTCAAACTATGATGTTCTGCAGATGTCGTGAACTCTGATAGCTTTCAAATTTATATCGAAAGTCCTTGGGCTTGATCTTGGAAAAGGGGTATGAAATAGGTCCTGGCTTTAAGTGTTTCCATCCATTGTTCACAATTTCATCCTTCACGTGGCCCCTAACATAGTGCAGGTCCTATAGAAGCGTGACACTTTCTTTTCTCTGTCCATCACCCTCTTGCGGCTTTCTTTTCTTTTCCTTTGTTCCGCTCAGGGCCACACTGAATTCCCCTCTCCACAAGACCCCCTAAACACACACATGCACACCCTAATACATGTGGGCCCTCCTCCACATCAAAGTCAGGAATGTGAGGCCTTCTGCCATTATGCATGGCTAGACATACTTATGTCAAGTTTACCACACTATAAGGCTGTTAAGTTTGTGTGTGTATGTGCGTAGTGTGCAAAATACGCTTTATGTTCAACTACATTTTCAGATCTGTTTTCAAATGTCAAAGCTATTCTGCGTTCGATACGCATAGGTTAGGGGTAACGATGCGTTGAAGATCTTCAGCAGGCCTGAAACTCGGCGTGGGGAACCTCTTGGTACCTCACGATTCGATACGATTTGCGATACAAATCTCACGATAACGATTATCTGACGATATCATTCTAGGATATTCTACGAACAACTAATTAACAGAAAAACAAGCTTCTAGTGTGAATTGGAATTAGTTTATCACTAGTAGACGTCCAATCCATTTGAAGTGGGAGGTTGGCCATCCCTCCCACTTCAAACAGATTGAATGTCTATGGCTATCAGTGGTAGTCAATGCCAGGCAATTAGGTAATTTTAGGCCATTTAAGGTCTCACTGGAACAACACCAAACAAAAGTTCCAGCATCATCACCTTGTCCAATGCAGATTCTTGAGGTGATGATGCTGGAACTTTTGTTTGGTGCCGTTCCAGGGAGATTTACAAAGATGATTGCCTGAAGAAGACATCAAAATTCCTTCAGTCCTTGATGATATGGGGCTGCATTTCAGGCAAAGGCACTGGAGAGATGGCTGTGGTTGAATCTTCAATAAATGCACAAGTTTACATTGAAATTTTAGACATTTTAGATTTCTTATCCCTTCAATTGAAAATATGTTTTTCATTTTCCAAGATGACAATGCATCATGCCACAGAGCTAAAACTGTTAAAGCATTCCTTTGGGAAAGACTCATCCAGTCATGGCCTGCAAATTGCCCAGATCTCAACCCTATTGATAAGCTGTGGTGGAAATTGAAAAAAATGGTCCACAGCAGGGCTCCGACCTGCATGGATGATCTGGCAATTGTAATCAAAGAGAGTTGGCACCAAATTGATGAAGACTAATCATCAAGTCCATGCCTCAGAGACTGCAAGCTGTCATAAAAGCCAGAGGGGGCGCTACTAAACACTAGAGATGTGTTTTGATTGTTATTTCTTTGTTTGTTTCTCATGATTCCATATTTTTTTCCTCAGAATGGAGTGATTTTATATATATTACCTTGCACTTGCTCTATAAAATTAACATTTACTGACCACCACAATGTTTTTATTCATTTGTTTTAGTGTTTCTGAATGCTAAAGCTTCAAGCTTTTTATCTGAGTTTGTTCTACATTATAAAATGTCTGAGTGAGTGCTTGTCTGAAACTGGTGATTGCATACTTTTTGCTATTTTGGTGGAAGATTTTGATAAACACTTGTTGGTTCCTTTTTTAAAAAAAATTTTGTTTGTTTTATAAACATTGACTCCTTTTTAAAACGATATCTCGATTCTTGGCAGGAGCATATTGATAACCTTTTCGGATACAAAGTATCACGATATATCACCATTTCGATATTTTGTCACACCCTTACCTGAAACAGTTTGGTTCTGTGTTGTTCTATGCTATCCTAATTTATTTAGTTTTCCAATTATTTTGTTTCATTTTCTCAGTCCTTTTCTATTGTTTATATTCATGGTTTTAACAGTTTAAAATCCCGATCCTCTCGCTGTTTTTGTTCCCAGCACATCTCAAGTTTCATTTCCACTTGGTCCATCACTTGTCACTGACCGGGATCATACTCATCAGTGTCATGCTCCTGTCTTATCAACCAGCTCTCACACTGTCATAGCCCCATCACTAGCTAGCTATCTCCGGTGTCTATCATAGCCAAGCAGGCCTTGTGGCAAGATAAAAACTTGGCATTATAGGCTTCTGTGGGAAGAAGGAAGGTGGGAAAAATGCAGATGCGTCATGTAGTCATCCTCAACAGTCATTCCCAGCGTTTCCCTTGGCACATTAATGTGCCGTGATACATCGGCACACAAAGTGCTTTCAAAAATCATCCAATTTTTTGTAAGTGGACGGAAAATGCTTTATTTTTCTATGGATAGAATGTACTGTATGTATGTTCACCTATCTGTGCCAATGACGTGTCGTCACGGAAAGTACAAAACCTACAACAGCTAATTGATCTCGTTCAGAGGTGGGTAGAGTAGCCAAAACTTGAACTCGAGTTTGAGTGGCATTACTTCAAAATAATATCACTAAAGTAAAAGTTTAAAAGTAGTCATTCAAAAAATGGTACTCAAGTACAAGTAAAAAAGTATTTGGTGAAAAAATAAAATACTCAAGTAAAGAGTAACATGAGTAACTGCTTACAATGTCCGATATTTTTCTCCATTCTATTTTCATCTACCGTATTTTTCGGACTATAAGTCGTAGTTTTTTTCATAGTTTGGCTGGGGGTGCGACTTATACATGGAGCGAATTAGGTGTGAAATTATTAACACATAATTATATCATTTTACATGTTATTTTGGTGTTTTGAAGTGACACTGATGGTTTGGTAAACTTGTTAGCATGTTCTTTATGCTATAGTTATCTAAATAACTCTTAATAGCTATGCTACATTAACATACCGGCCACGTTCGCATTTTGTTGTTCATGCATAATGTAACATTATCATTAGAGGTGGGAATCTTTGGGTACCTAACGATCGGATTACGATTCAGAGACTCCGATTCGATTATAAATCGATTATTGATGTCACCCAAAACACAACCCCCCCACACTTTTAATGTTTTGTACATTCGTTCCAAAATAGTTTTTAAAAAGAAATCCTATTAGGCTAAACCAAACTAATATTTCAGTATCAAGTTAGTAGTTAAAAATGTTAAATAAAATACTCAAGTCCCCATTCTGTATCAGCAGCTTTAAACTACATTCAATTAATTTAATGATGTGAATCAACCGTTAAGGTTGATAAAATTGCTCCCGTTATTCCATAAATTCCCTTCTGTCTACTTACAACATGTCAGTTTTAAAACTGTTTCATGATTTAAAGATAGATTCAAGTCAAGATTTTGCCGATTTAAGAGTACTTTAGATAAAAAGTGAATTAGGTTCGCTACAACAGAGCCTTCTAGAGAAGTCTACTGCTTTAAGATGGCGGCTGTTTCTGCAAAACCTACTCATCTTCATTTAATCTTTGTGTGAAGCAACTTCCGTCCCAATCAAAAGCAGTCACTCGTATCTCCCTCTGCTCGTTTGTCTCTTACCTAAGTTACCTAAGTCAGGTCTTTATGCAAAGTGACTGGTATGGAAGAAATTGATTCAAAATCTTAAATACATCAAAGTTTGACCTGTGCCTTAAATGGGCTTGCCTTCAGTCCTTGAGGTTCCATTGTAATATTACAGCCAAATGAAAGAGAGAAAAAAAGCGCTACAGACAACTGTTTCAATCATTATGTGAAACCATTCATCAAGTATTTACTGGAAAGCTAAGCAATAGAGAGGAGACAATGACTGAGTAGCGGTGTCTCCTGCTGTCACCGAATGCTGTATTGATTTCTTGACTTGATAAACATGCACAGTCACATCATGAATACTCTTTAAAATTACACACGCATAAGGAAAATCCACTTGTAGATTGATGGGACCAACATTGAGATTTTTAGGGCTCCGCACACACACCATAAAGTTTGTCTGTTGGCTACTGTTGAAATGGTTCCTTTAATCTCTGGTGCTTTTGAACCTTCTGTTATCGGATCAAACCAGCATTCTATATGTATGAAATTTATTCACTCGTCCATCAATCCATCCATCATTGGATCCATCTGCACGGATCATACACTCAGTTGTACTTAAATCTTAGTAATAGAGTTACACAGCTGGTTTTTATATTTTCAGCTTTGGCTGTGGTCCATTCTGAATAAATGGATTTGAAACAATTTATTACTCTTTTTCAAGGGTCGTCTACCTTCAATTGCTTACCTTCTGCTTTTTTTTTCCTCCATACATTTCTCACTTCCCACATTTGTGTTAATACTGCATACAATATCCTTCTTAAGATAGAGGGAATGGGTGACTGAAACAGCAAAAGGCAAAGGAGAAATTTGTTACACGTAAACTTGTAGGTAAGCAAACATTCTACATCATTTTGACTGTGAATCTTTTTGTTGAGGGTAAAATGTGCTAATGATAGAAGCCCACTTAAACCCTAACCCAGGCATCTCAGATCTTGTTTTTCCCCCTCATTTTTTAGCTGACTTTAAAAATTGTGTTGAAATGCTTCATTCATCTTTAAGTGTGTTTGCTTTCGCGTAGATACGATCAATCTGTTAATATAACGCTTTCATTGTTTACTGGTCCATTTTTCTGATAACATCCATTTTTCCTCTCATTTCCTGGGCTTTATCTTTGTTAAACTCTTGTATGATAATAATTAGAGGCGTGGGAAATTTCGGATTCTTAGATTATTCGCAATTCGGCCGTGGAAGATTCGAGAACGGTTCACAAACATCCAAATTCCGATTATTGAATTATACCAGGTAAAGCGGAAGTAAAACACAGTAGGCGCGGTCTTTGGGACGCAATGAGGAACGGACCGAGAGTAAATATCATGTTCAACTCATGCCACTAGATAAAAAAACAATCATACCTGAATGCGGCCGACAGCCGCTACAAACAACGCCCAGTTGCTAGTTGCTACAAACATACGGCGACCGACAGCCGTTACAAACAACGCCCAGTTGCTAGTTGCTACAAACATACAGCTACAGTAGATATCATATATATGTAGAACTAGATGTAAAATGACAGACTACGTAGGTGTTAGAAGATGTATTATTGAACAGAGATGCGAAATGACACTTTCCGGCTCTGTTTTAGCGAACTTAATTAACTTTTTATCTAAAATACTCCTAAATCGGCAGAATCTACTCTTGAATCTATCTTTAAATGATGAAACAGTTTTAAAACTTTGACATGTCAAAAGTAGACAGAAGGGAAATTATGGAATAAAGGGAGCAATTTTAACAACTGTAACGGTTGATTCACAACATTAAATTAATTGAATGTAGTTTAAAGCTGCTGATACAGAATGGGGACTGGAGTATTTTATTTACTGTTATTTTTGTATATTTGTTTACTGTTATATGTTAACTTGATACTGAAATAGTAGTTTGGTTTAGCCTGAGAGGATTTTTGAACAATTTTAGAACTAATGTACAAAACATTAAAATAAAAAACAAAAAAAAAAGGAGGGGGGTGCATCAATAATCATTTTATAATCGAATCGGAGCCTCTGAATCGTAATCGAATCGTTAGGTGCCCAAAGATTCCCAGCCCTAGTCTTAACCCCTTGTACTGACTCCATTTTCAAAGCTGGAAAAAGGCAAAAAGTTGGAAAAAAGTTGACAATTTTCTTCAAGGTCGAAAGCGATCATACAGCAAAGAAGGATCCAGGCGAGGATCCAAGGTCACCATATCACAAGTCAGCAAAAGGTTCCTGAGAGAAAAAGACAAAGATTAGTTAAACATTCAGTCTCTTGATGGCTCTCTTGGGGCGGGCCGTGAGAAGGAAGAAGGGTGTGTTTGGGGGTTGTTTAGGATTATTGCCTGTTTGTGGATTGGGCAGGAGGATTTGTGAGTTACTGTTGTCAGGGCAACAAGGGTTGTGGATTTTGCCACCTCAGCGTCAAAGGGGCTCTTGGAGTCTTGTCAGTTGTGTTATCAATTGGATATCTGCCGTTCTCCAGTTTTCCTTGTGTTGGGACAGGACGTCCCCCCATTTGTTCTGGACTGTCCGGAAGAACTGATTGCGGGAGTTGGTGCGTCAATCTTACTCAGTCAGTTGCATGACACACACGCGTTCGGCTTCCGTGATAAGAAAGCGCCATGAATCTCTATATGCCCTATGTCAAATATATTCTGCTTGTTTTCCTTAAACTATGATATAAGTGCTGTTTATTTTATAATGGGTGTGTTAAAGTAATATAAACAGTCAAACAGTAAATACAAGAAATTATACTATTCCCTGATTGATTATATTAAGTGTGTTAGATTAATGCAAAGAGTTAGACGGTGCCTACAAGAAAAGGTACTATTTCCTTCAGGGAAAAAAATAAAAATTTTTTTTTTTTTTTTTTTACGATATATTGCAATATTAAAACTAGAAGAATTTTCACCAGACTTAAATAGCTCTGTTTGGGAAGACTTTGGATGACTCGCTATGACCTGACAGCATTGTATTCATTAAAGATGTCCCGATCCGATCACACGATCGTAAATCGGGCCGATCAAGCCATTTTTCATAATTTGGAATCCAGTGAAAAGGATCAGGTTTTTAATTTAAAAAATATATTTGTTTTTCTGCTTCATGCTTGTGCAACCTCTCACGCGCCCTCCTGCAGTGAAAGCAGTGTGACCAAACTGTTTTTCTTGGTCACCAGTGCAGCTGGCGTTTGGCACTTAAAGTTAACGATGATTGACAGGTTAGAAGCTTTGATCTGGCTCAGAGACGCCTCGGTAGCTCTACGATCAAAGACACAAATGTGTGAGGGGCAGTTTACATGGCGACTCTGCGACACGAAGACGCAACGATTGAGTAGCGGAATTGCTTCGCGTGCATATGGTGTCGGCGAAGACGAAAAACTCTGAATCCTGCCTCCAAAGTGGAAGAATTCGATTGCGGGGGCTTGAGGAGGTGCTTGCTCCCCATGCATATCAAAAGCTCCTGCCGTGCGGGACCCGAGCCGATAACGTCAGCACTCGTACACGTCACATTGGGCGTGCACAGCAGTGCTATTAAACATTAAAAACAGAAAATGGCGGAACGTCTGCTTTAATTTACTGTTTTAATAATATTTTTAAATTTAAATATGTTGAATGTTTCCATTTTTTTGTGCCTTTTGGAGCAAAAGGAAAATGCCATTGCTTGGAGTGGGCGGGCATGTTTTTTTTCCCGGGCTGAGCATCATTCGCTGTCGCCTTGTAAATCTGCACTGCCCCCTAGGGCCTGGCATGAATACTACACTATTTTCATGCGGAATTGCGACATTGTTCGAATGGAGACAGAACCAGATAAATGCAAATTTTGAAATTTTTCGTCTTCTCGGAGATTCACCATGTAAACTGCCCCTTAATCATAATTAAGCTTGGTAAACCATCTGAAGTGTGCTGTGGCAACTCATTCATTGTGTAAGTGAGAAGCTGTTCCCGGCAGCGTGAGCATTAAAGGAAAAAACAACTTTTTACCTCGGTATCGGCATATTCACAAAATCAGGTGACTTGGACTTGGGTGCAAAAATATGCGATCGGGACATCCCTAGTATTCAAATAATTGCATTTAATTCAGTCTAAAGGGGTTTATCTGTGAATGATGAACATAAGCGTGCATAAATGGGATCCAGGAAACCATGCCATTGCCATGGCAATGTTCAAGCGATATATTTTTATTGAGCAATATTTGCTCATAATCAACTGGGATAGGCGCCAAAAGCATAAACCTTCTTGTGGATAATGAATGAACGAATATTGAGTTATACCTGTCCTGTATGTTTGTTTCTCATCATCATTTGTCTGCTATACCGGCGTGAGCCTACAGTATCGCTTAGTGTGTCTGTATATTGTTCCCAACTAGTCATTGCCTCCTGTCCCTTCCTTGTCAGTGTGAGCTGATAGCACAGCGAGTTGACAATAATGGAGAGATCCTTTGTCATTGCTTTGTGATTTTCGTTTGCCACCGAGATGGCTCAAAGCCATCCCAGCTAGACAATATCCCATCTTCTTTTTGCACCATTACTGTTCAGGTCTTAGTGAACTATTCACCAAAGATCACAAAAGACACCTTTACTTTCGAGGCACTACACAATGATTTCCCTCTTCTTCACATGTGTCATGAGATTAGTGTGACTCTTTCCAAGCGATGTGCTATACAACTGCATTGTTTGATTTCTGCTGTTCTGTGGATCGGTTATTTCTTTTTAAGATTCAGTCGTGTACCTTTTCATACCTATCATGTCACCATAACTAGAATACACAGCACCATAATCAATGGACACAGTTAGCAAAGACTTGAAATTAAGAACTTTAGCTAGTACGGTGGGGCAAATAAGTATTAAGTCAATCACCAATTGCGCACGTTCTCCTACTTGAAAAGATTTGAGAGGCCTGTAATTGTCAACATGGGTAAACCTCAACCATGAGAGACAGAATGTGGGGAAAAAACAACAGAAAATCACAGTTTGATTTTTAAAGAATTTATTTCCAAATTAGAGTGGAAAATAAGTATTTGGTCACCTACAAACAAGCAAGATTTCTGGCTGTCAAAGAGTTCTAACTTTTTCTAACGAGGTCTAACAAGGCTCCATTCGTTACCTGTATTAATGGTACCTGTTTTTACTCATTATTGGTATAAAAGCCACCTGTCCACAACTTCAGTCAGTCACACTCCAAACTCCACTATGGCCAAGACCAAAGAGCTGTCGATGGACACAAGTGACAAAATTGTAGACCTGCACCAGGCTGGGAAGACTGAATCTGCAATAGGTAAAACGCTTGGTGTAAAGAAATCAACTGTAGGAGCAATTATTGGAAAATGGAATACATACAACACCGCTGATAATCTCCCTCGATCTGGGGCTCCATGCAAGATCTCACCAAGTGGCATCAAAATGATAACAAGAACGGTGAGCAAAAATCCCAGAACCACATGGGGGGACCTAGTGAATGACCTACAGTGAGCTGGGACCACAGTAACAAAGGCTACTATCAGTAACACAATGCACTGCCAGGGACTCAAATCCTGCACTGCCAGACGTGTCCCCCTGCTGAAGCCAGTACACGTCCAGGCCCATCTGCGGTTCGCTAAAGAGCATTTGGATGATCCAGAAGAGTACTGGGTTGGTGTTATGGTCAGCTGAAACCAAAATAGAACTTTTTGGTAGAAACACAGGTTCTCGTGTTTGGAGGAAAAAGAATACTGAATTGCATCTGAAGAACACCATACCCACTGTAAAGCCTGGGGGTGGAAACATCATGATTTGGGGCTGTTTTTCTGCAAAGGGACCAGGTCGACTGATCTGTGTAAAGGAAAGAATGAATGGGGCCATGTATCGAGAGATTTTGAGTGAAAATCTCCTTCCATCAGCAAGGGCATTGAAGATGAGACGTGGCTGGGTCTTTCAGCATAACAATGATCCCAAACACACAGCCAGGGCAACAAAGGAGTGGCTTCGTAAGAAGCATTTCAAGGTCTTGGAGTGGCCTAGCCAGTCTCCAGATCTCAACCCCATAGAAAATCTGTGGAGGGAGTTAAAAGTACGTGTTGCCCAACGACAGCCCCAGAACATCACTGCTCTAGAGGAGATCTGCATGGAGGAATGGGCCAAAATACCAGCAACAGTGTGTGAAAAGCTTGTGAAGAAAACGTTTGGCCTCCGTTATTGCCAACAAAGGGTACATAACAATGTATTGAGAAGAACTTTTGGTATTGACCAAATATTTATTTTCCACCATGCTTTGCAAATAAATTCTTTAAAAATCAAATCAATGTGATTTTCTGTTTTTTTTTTTCGTCCCCCACATTCTGTCTCTCATGGTCGAGGTTTACCCATGTTGACAATTTCAGGCCTCTCTAATATTTTCAAGTGGGAGAACTTGCACACTTAGTGGTTAACTAAATACTTATTTGCCCCACTGTATGTCAAACTGCTGTTTCTCCAGACAGTTGTCACATGTCAATGGAATGGTTGGAGAGCCATTTAAACAGATGACTACTAAGTACAGATACGCATCACATTGGTTCTTTGCAGAATCTGCATAGCAAATTGCAACGTCTGGATGAAAAACAACAATGTTATCCCAATATGTTATGATGTCTTTGTACTTGTATACACTGTTGATAGTGAACAAAATGGAAATGTTGAATGATTTTTTTGCATAAGTTAGTTAATTTATTTGTTGATTGTGTTTTTCTTCAGATCTTGGTGAACTCTGTGAGTCCAAACCGCCCAGCAGTACTCTATGAGAAGGTGACCTTAAGTGAAGGAGGAAGTCCCTTGCTGAGAGACATGCTCTTTAGCCCTGATCAGCAATACCTCTACACACTGACTGATAAACAGGTGAGTTTGTAGTTTCTTTTTAAATAATAAACATTAAAAATTGGCCACAAAAAATGCACTGAAATCCACAGTTTTCCCCTGAAAATACATTGGCAGGCTGTTGAGCAAATGCAAAAGCAACAGATGGCAGTACAAACCCATTGAAAAACTTAATCGATTAATACTAATAAGTCAGAAGAAGCCTGAAGGAAGTGCTTTTCATAAATATTGTTGCATATTTTATTGTAAGTCTTGTTGAGTACATTCAGACATGACACTTTTTTTCCAACAGACCATTATAAACTGTTAATGGCCAAAAAGCAGCCCCATTAAGCATTACCCTCAGCATAGTATTTTAAAGGGATCAACGGAAAGAAAGACTTGTAGTTCTTATAAGATAAACGTTATTATGAGTTAAAATAATTTGTAATTGAAACCTCTCTAGATGTTTTTATTTTTATACAATTTGTAATATTGGTTTAACTGGTAGGTCACCATCTTTGTTGACGTCGCAGAGCGGTGACGTCACATGATTACACTGCCCAGCTTCCAAAGTATGACTTTAGTGACATAAACATGTCATCCGTTCAACCCTTTCAATTTGAACGCGAGAGTACCATTAACAAGCATGACAGCACTGTTCATATTTTACAAAACGAGCAGCCAAAGCAAAATGAACAGGAAAGACGGGATGAGACGAGACAAGAGTAGAGGGAAAAAAAGTGTTCTACCAAAATATGCGACACCGGCGAAAGTTCTACAAGAGGAGAATTTGACACCCAAAGTACTACCTTGCGCTTTCAGCTTTTTTTTTTTTTTTTTTTTTTTATGCATACAGACAAAACAAACCAAAAATGCCTTTTAAAAAAATACTTCAATGTAATATCAAATAAGGGTGGTTTAAATATGGTACGTCACTAATGTGGTCAACTGATCAACAATCTGCTTTAAAGCTAAGCTAGCTAAGAAAACACAATGCTTAAAAGGTGGAGAGGGAAACGCGTGCAAAAAGTATTTTGAGGCAATGAAAAGGTAATAAAAGACTTAAAATAAAAAAAAACAAAAAAAAAAACAAATAGTAAGTACTAGCCGCTTTCAACCGATGAGCACATGTGTTGGACGTCTCGCTGCGTAGAAGGAATTGCAGCAACCCGACAGTGACAATCTATGTCATCACACCGACCGTCCATTGCACACTTAAAACATGGTGCCCTCCGTAAGTCAAAACATGTACTAAATACTAGGGCTGCAGCTATCGATTATTTTAGTAGTCGATTAATCGATAAACTAGTTAGTTCGAATAATCGAGTAATCAAATAAGGAACATAAAAAAATTAAAATACCTGAGCTGAGCCTCAAACGGTATAAAAAAAAAAAAAAAACATAAGGATCTATGTACAACAAAAGAACAACTGACTAACTTAAATAGCAAAAGTCTGCTGGCTTAAATGCTGCATTTTTTTACAGTGCTGTTAACAAATGCTTCAGACACATATTCCCACAAAAAAAACGGCTAAATATACCTATAAACTAAATTACAAATGGATTAAAAAAAACATGACATCAAACAAAAACTTGGTTTATGTTGGTCTTAACATGGAGGAGCTGGATTCAGCCATGTGAAATGACTCTGAGGAAAACTGGAGGGCAGTGTATTCAACCAAATAAATAAAACTAAATCCAAACTTTCAAAATAAACCATTACAATGCCACTTGAATTAAAAGAATACTCGAAGCACCAAAAGTTAATTTGTCTTTTTTTTTTTTTTTGTAATCGAATACTCGAATTAATCGATTAATCATTGCAGCACTAATGAGGATCTAAGTCAAACAAAAGAACAGTTTGCTAACTTGTATAGCAAAACCTGCTAGCTTAAATGCTATAAAATGCAATATTCATTCATTTATTTATTTATTTATTTATACAATGCTCTTAACAAATGGTTCATACACATATTTGCACAAAACGGCTAAATACCCTATTGGTCCGAATATAAGACGGCCCTGATTATAAGACGACCCCCTCTTTTTCAAGACTCAAGTTTGAAAAAAGACATTTTGAACACCAAATTTCTATACAGAAAATAATTACAGTACATCTGAAACAAATGATTATAACAATATATTTGAGAGAAAAAGCATGTTATTTGGCCTCATTCAAATGTTAATATCTGAACATTTAAATATGTAAACTAAAGTGCAATCACATTTCTAAATGAATGGCTTCTGGTTTTTGAAATGTAAATAAACCAATCTATTGTGATAAAACAACAAGATAGCAATAACTGCATTCACCATCAAAGTGAATTCTAACTGTAAATGTAGTCTTGAAACAAATCTGAATAAGGAAAAACATTCCAATGAAATAATGCAAACTAGTTAAACTTGAGAGTAGCTGAGATCCGTCATGACAGAACATCACTTCAATGATATCTGGCGCCATCTAGCGTTGTGAATGGGTATAATTTCTAGACTGCGAATATAAGACGACCCCCACTTTTTCAGTCTTATTTCAATGCAAAAAACACAGTCTTATATTCGTGCCAATACGGTATATGATTATCTAAGTCGAACAAAAGAACAGTTGGGTAACTTACATAGCAAAAGTCCGCTAGCTTAAATGCTATAAAAAAAAAAAGTTTTTTTTTTTTTTTTTTTTTTTTTTTTTTTTACAATGCTCTTAACAAATGGTTCAAACACATATTTGCACAATAACGGCTCAATATACCAATAAACTAAAATTACAAATGGAAAAAAAAACCCAGCTCAAACAAAAACTTAGCTTATGTTAGTCTTAACAGAGAGCAGCTGGATTCAGCCATGTGAAATTGTTATATTCACTGTTGCCACCAGAGGGCAGTGTATCCTCCCAAACAACTACATGCAAACACTTTCAAAACAAACCATCACAACGCCACTTTAATTAAACGAATACTGGAAGCAGCACAATTGATTTCAAATCTTTTTTGTAATAGAATTACTCGAGTTAATTGTTATAGCACTTCAAAATATTATAGATTTTTAAATCAACGGCAATATTTTATGTGTACCTAATAACATATTTTAGTAAAAGAGAACAATTGATGCTTATTAGAGCCTAGAAGTCTTTAAGTAAGAGGTTCCCTTTAACTTTACTCTTGCAATCTCCTCCCATATATATATGGAATACACAAGCCAGCATTGACCTCAGCTAATGAACACACACGCACAGAAATACAGAGCGCTCACATGCAGCGTGTGTCTATATACCTATGGTCATTACCAGCCCTACCGCTGATATAGACCATGTCTACTCTGACGGTAGGGCTGTGAGAGCAAAGAGACAGGATGGGGTTGGAGGGGGTAGCAGGCGGAGGCGAGCGTGTCACAGTTCTGTCGCTCCCCAGGCCCAGCTGCTCCCCTCATTTGTCTGTCTCATTAGTGCAGTGAGTGAAGGAAGCTTGCATGATGCGAAGATGGCCATTTTTAATAGATCTAAAGCTGCTGTCTGATTAAAACGGGGGAGATCTATGTCTGATGTTTGCTTTTATGGAAGGTGTTGGAGACTTGGCAAATCTCCTCTGCAGCGAGCCCAGCCAACACTATTAAATGGAATCATATTTCTTAGTTAAAGACCAGTGGGTGAGGGCTTTACAAGAATTGACACGGTCATTTGTGGTAAATAAACTTTTTAGAACTTGGAACAAACTGCACATAGTTGTTTTACTTTCATGTAATTATGGTCACGAAAAGCTGATCCAGTCAGCAGGAGTCAGGACAGGAAGTTGTCGGCCATAGCGTGCCAGTAAAAAAAAGACATAATAACACCAAAAACAATAATATAAAACTAATTATGAAATGTACAGTCCAGTGTATCACAAAACTGAGTACACCCCTCACATTTCTGCAGATATTGAAGTACTGTATATGTTTTCATGGGACAACACTGACAAAATGACACTTTGACACAATAAAAGTAGTCTGAGTGCAGCTTATATAATAGTTAATTTATTTTCCCCTCAAAATAACTCAAAATATAGCCATTAATATCTAAACCCAGAGCAACAAAAGTAAGTGCACCCCTATGAAAAAACGTACATCCCTAAATGTTCAAATTAAATACTGCTTATCATTTTCCCTCCAGAATGTCATGTGACTCGTTACAGGAATGCTGTCGGCATTGCTGCAGAGATTGAAGAGGTGGGGGGTCAGCCTGTTAGTGCTCAGACCATACGCCGCACTCTACATCAAATGGCGTACCGCACGCATGCTATTTTTAGACCGTGACGTCGCATCGTAAAGTGGAAGTGTGACATTATAGACCCGCCCTCGCATAGAAACCATGTTAATTCTGCGACTTTTCTCCTGTAATCTTTCAAAAACGAACATGCCGATCACACATTGCTTTTTTGGAACTTGTAGAAACAACTCTAGACATTACAACATATGAAGGATGTTTTCTCCATACGTTTCCCGAAACCAAAACTCGGAGGAAAAAATTTGAGGAATTATTCAACTTGCGCGGACGTTTTAACGCCAGTTAGGTGAAGCCGGGGTGAAGCCATTCACATTTCATATGCAGTAAACGTGTTTTTTTTGGTTGGCATGTTCTTTCAGAGGACAAAGAGGTAAGCCATTTTGATATTTTTGACTTATTTTTTCGTGTGACGTTGTGCCGTGCTGCTTCTGTCTGACAACAAATGGCCTGAAAATAATTAAAATGGTATTTGACTGCCACTGTTACCTCTTCTGTTGTAAAAAAAAAAAAAACTTTAGTAAGGGAAAGTCTAAATAAATTGTAGAATTATGATTTTTTACCATTGAAAAAATTAAATGTGTTCGTTGGCTGTCACTGAGTAACATTTGTGATCGCTACACAAAATATAAATTTCCCCAAAGAACGGTCAGAGACGTAGGACAACCAGAGGATATAATATATAAGAAAGACAGGGCTGGTGGTAAAGGATAGCTTGTTGGAACAGGAGATTGTAATTGTCAGTCGTGTGAGAAAGGTCGGCTCGTTTTTTTCGTCTTTTTAAGCCCTCAACACTCAAGCCATCTCTTTAGCAAGGATTTTCGGAGAGAATTGGTAGGTTTAGCTTCCTAACTATCTCCTTCGTACACAATTTCCATTCATTTCCTACTGGGGACAAACGATGGCGTGTCCTCCCTTAGCAACAGTGCTAACGTCGCGAATATTAATGAGCGGAAGTGACATGTTGCTAGCGGTACGCCATTGGTGTGCATGGTTGTCACCCCAGGAGGAAGCCTCTTCTGAAGACGGTACACAAGAAAGCCCGCTTTGTTGACATGTCTTCAACAAATGTTGCGGGTTTTCTTGTGTACCGTATTCAGAAGAGGCTTCCTCCTGGGGTGACAGCCATGCACACCAATTTGATGTAGAGTGCGGCGTATGGTCTTAGCACTAAAAAGGCTAAACCCCCCCCCCCCCCCCCCCCCCCCCACCAACACACACACACACACACACACACACACACACACACACCTCTTCAATTTCTGCAACAATGCTGACAGCACTCCTGTAACGAGTCACTTGACATTTTGGAGGGAACATGACAAGCATTACTCAATTTGGACATTTAGGGATGTAGTTTCTAAGGATTGTACTCACTTTTGTTGACAGGGGTTTAGATATTAATGGCTTTATTTTAAGGGGAAAATAAATCAAATCTATTATATAAGCTGCACACAGACTACTTTTCATTGTGTCAAAGTGTCATTTTGTCAGTGCTGTCCCATGAAAAGATATACTTAAATATCTGCAGAAATGTGAGGGGTGTAGATACACTGTGTATGTACATTGTGTTGTAGACCCTTTTAATAAATAACATTAGAACTCCCCTATGCGCACACACATACACTAACCCACCCCCTTGTCTTGCTTTTTTGTTAGATCACCAGTAATGGGTAGCAGGCTTGCATTAAGCAGAGCATGGGATCGGGTTGCCAGGCCTGCTTTTTAAACCCCCTTCCAACACTAATGACCAGAGGGGAACTGCTCCCTTCTCTTGCCCTCCACCCTATCCTCATCTTTATCCTCTGCCCTCCATCTACTCTAAAATGCCCCCCACCTTACTTGTACAAATCTGTCTCCACTGACACACACTCACACACGTTTCCATCTAAGCCCAAATTGAGTCCTCCCCTTTCAACTGCCTTATACTGATCCCATTCGCATGTTTTTAATGATCTCTCGCTATTACTGCAATGCCCCTTTTGCACCTCTCTTCAACACACAAACACATCCACATCCACACACACTCACACTCTCTGAAGACTACACAGAGGTGAGAAAATGTAGAATTAGGAAGCTAGATCCTGTAGGAAGAAGAGGCGCACGAATTGAAGGATGGCAATTGAACTGGGGCCGAATTTGCTACACAACACGCCAGGTTACTTTGCATGAGTCAGAAAGCTGTGTTCCTTTTTCTATCTCCAAATGACATAGAGATTGATGCACGCACACACTAGTTCTGTACTGATCCACAGAGACGCGCGCGTATGTACGTACGTGCGTGCGTGTAGCTGGTTGCCTGCAGGGGCTTTTCAGACAAGCCAAGCACATTAAGGTGTCACTGGACATATCCGCTCATGCATGGACCACGACAAGTCTTCCCGGGTCTCCATCCCTCTCTCACTCCATCTCACGCACACAAACACACGTCCTATCTGGTGAGTCAAAGTTAGGGGTGAGGCTCTGTGATTTATGACTCGCTCGGTTCTAGCTATATTCATCACTGTCATTATTATCGATAGAAGATATGACAGCAGGAGAGGGCAGTCTGCTGTGATGGTGCGTTTGTGTGTCTATATATGTATATGATAAATATACTTGTTCTGACAGGATTCTAATTGAAGACAACTCAAATTTGTTGTATTTTGGCCATTATAACATTTATATAGTGTCATTTTAGAAACCTAGGCCTTCACAATATATCATTTGAACATCGGAGTCCCATCTGGCGATATTTGTTGTTGTTTTTTTTTTTTTTTTTTAATGTAAACTAGGGCTGCCCCAAACGACTAATATCAACTGTTCAACTTTCGTTTGTTTTAACCTGAAAATAGATAAAGTAGAGGGCACACTGAAATATTACCACAATTATTTTGAATGAGACACACACATATTCACTGTAACAAAAATTAATTATATAGTATTAATTTATTTATTTAAATATAGTATACTACTATATGTATATACACAATGATACTATAAAGTAACTAACATTAGTGCAGTCATGGATTACAATAAGCAGGCCAGTGCTGTTTCCATTTACTTTTATTATATTATGTATATACAGGGTATATGTATATATTTTCCCCAAGTGAGAGCTTCCATGATCCTAATAAATTTAATATTAATAATAAAAAAAAATATATAATATATATATATTTGTTATAATAAACAAATACAGTCCCTATGTACCGTATGTTGAATGTATATATCCATCTTGTGTCTTATCTTTCTATTCCAACAATAATTTACAGAAAAATATGGCATATTTTATAGATGGTTTGAAATGCGATTAATTGCGATTAATTTTTAAGCTGTAATTAACTTGATTAAAAAATTTTAATCGTTTGACAGCCCTAATATATACAGAATATATATAGATATATATTAGGGCTGTCAAAATTATCGCGTTAACGGGCGTTAATTAATTTTTTAAATTAATCACGTTAAAATATTTGACGCAATTAACGCAGATGCCCCGCTAAGGGAGTTTTAAATGACAGTACATATTGAAACGCTCACTTGTTGTGTTTTATGGAGTTTTGCCGCCCTCTGCTGGCGCTTGGGTGCGACTGATTTTATAGGCATCCATGAGCATTGAGTGACATCAACAATGGCGGGCTACTAGTTTATTTTTTAATTGAAAATTTTACAAATTTTATTAAAACGAAAACATTAAGAGGGGTTTTAATATAAAATTTCTCTACCTTTTACTAACATTTTTCTATTAAGAACTACAAGTCTTTCTATCCATGGATCGCTTTAACAGAATGTTAATAATGTTAATGCCATCTTGTTGATTTATTGTTATAATAAACAAATAGTCCTTATGTACCTTATGTTGAATGTATATATCCATCTTGTGTCTTATCTTTCCATTCCAAGAATAATTTACAGAAAAATATGGCATATTTTATAGATGGTTTGAATTGCGATTAATTGCGATTAATTACGATTAATTAATTTTTAAGCTGTAATTAACTCGATTAAAATTTTTGATTGTTTGACAGCCCTAATATATATTTTATATATATATATATATATACACAGAATATATACATGTGTATATTTACAGAATATATTTCTGTATATTTACAGAAAAATATGGCATATTTTATAGATGGTTTGAATTGCGATTAATTGCGATTAATTAATTTTTAAGCTGTAATTAACTCGATTAAAAAAATTTTAATCGTTTGACAGCCCTAATATATATATATATATATATATATATATTATTATTGTTGTTGGAATAGAAAGATAAGACGCAAGATGGATATATACATTCAACATACGGTACATAGGGACTGTATTTGTTTATTATAACAATAAATCAACAAGACTGCATTAACATGATTAACATTCTGTTAAAGCGATCCATGGATAGAAAGACTTGTAGTTCTTAATAGAAAAATGTTAGTAAAAGTTATAGAAATTTTATATTAAAATCCCTCTTAATGTTTTCGTTTTAATAAAATTTGTAAAAATTTCAATCAAAAAAATAAACTAGTAGCCCGCCACTGTTGATGTCAATAATTACTTACACAATGCTCATGGGTGCTGAAGCCTATAAAATCAGTCACACCCAAGCGCCAGCAGAGGGCGGCAAAACTCCATAAAACACAATTAACATGTGGACATTTCTCAGTACTGTCTTTTAAACCTGTCTGAGCGGGGCATGTGCGTTAATTGCGTCAAATATTTTAATATTTAACCGCCCGTTAACGCAATAATTTTAACAGCCCTAATATATATATATTTTATTAAATAAAAATGCACGTTGATACGACGCACATAAAGGTAACTTCCATTTTTAAAAAATCATTATAAAGTTGTATGGACTTACAATCCGCTAGCTTGTTGTTTCTTGTTGTCTTCAAAAATTATACTTGGGTGACGGCGCTTCAAGTGTTCGTTCATAGCCGACGTGCTACCGTGGTATGCGAGCTCAGCTTAGCAAAGAGTACACGCAGTGGCACCCTCCATATTTTCCTAGAACTAATTTCAGGTTCTGGCTATTCGGGTCCACTTTTTTGGCCTTATGCCACTTTCACTTGTCACCAATTCTGCCCTTTTTGGTAATTGGCGGTGTTTTCGACACCTCACCGTAGTGAAGAGTGAACCGGCGATTCACTTCTCTCGTTGTCATCGGTTTGTCCGATTTCCTCCTCAGGAAGGCGGCGGCATGCATAAAAACACAGAGAGGTGTCGGATGGCTGTTTGTGGATACTTTTATTGACCGAAACAAAAACGTGGGGGATGCAGCCACTGAACTCTGCGGTATCGGCGCACTTTCCCAACTCACCGATCTCGCTCCCTCTCTCTCGCTCGCCCACTTTCTTCCTCTTTGCTAAATCTGACAATGCCGGTCACATTCAAATAACAGCGGCCCCCTTGGGGGTGCCGGTAACAACCGCTTGCATTGCGAGCGCCCGCCATTCTAAACTTTATCCGCATGTAATTTTTTTTTTCAACCCGTCATTACCCGTCGACGGTATGTTTTGCCCGTCGACGCATTTACATCATCGATGATGTCGACAACGTCGACTTGTCGGGACAGCTCTAATGTAAACTTTTGTTTTGCCTCATAAAAGCGGCAATTGTGCATAGACATGGCTTCCTGGATTATTAATCAATTAATCAAAAGCAACAAGAAAATGAATTAATTTTCTGTATTGGAAATTCAGTGAGTGCAACTTTGGAGGAAAGGGAAGCTCAAGCAGGATGAGGAGAAGGACAGGGAGGTGTGTAAAGCCTGATTCATGCTACTGCGTTTCGTTGACGGCAGAGCGACGGCGTGGACCCTACATTGAGCACTCGAAGTTCTGCGTGAACGGAACACGTTACTCTGTAATTCACTCCCATGCCATTAGAGGGGTTCGGCTTTGTCTTTGTACAGTTTTTGGGGACTCTTGTCCAATTCGTTTAGTTTTCCTCCGGTCATTGACAGCAATGGCAACAGAGTTCGAACGTGTGTATTTGCTGCTGCAGCTGTGGGGTGGCGTGGCTCAGTGGTAGAGTAGTTGTCCCCCTACCCAGAGGCAATGTCTGGGGTAGGATGAAAGAGGAAGCATAGAAGACGAAACCCACGAATGTTGATGAACTCTGGGAGGCATGCAAGACTGCTTTCTTTGATGTTCCTGATGACTTCATCAATACATTGTATGAATCCTTGCGGAAGCCCATGGAAGTCATATAAAATATTGAATTTGGATCTCACAGCACCACTACTTAATTCGCTTATGTTATGTAACATATTTTTGTATTTGAAGTACATTTTTTGTTACTGGTGTCCGATAATTTTTGGTCCGATAATTATCGGTCCGATAATAGGAATTATGACATCATCACGATAAATCCAATAACTTTATTAATAGGACCAATAATATGTACTGTGCTGGCACACTAGCATGGGAAAGCAGTTGACCATTTGCGGGGCATTGCTCCCTCCTGCTGGTCAGAATAATTGGCTGCATCTATTTTTTGTTACAGTAGTTTGGTTCACATTACAAGCTCATTCACATACACATTGTGGTGTCTAGCAGTAGCATTGACAATCGTGAATGCTTTCTGTTACCTTTCCGCCTCGGATATACAGTATATGTCTGTAAGTATTTTATGTTTACTATAACATATGGATGTGCAACATATGTTTACTTCTGTGGTGAAGGGTCATATGTACAGAACTTAATAAGTTGTTGTGTTATAGAAGCCAGCCAATGCTTTAGTAGCTCAAGCTAGTGTGCTATGCTATACATGTAATAGTTGTGTATATAAGTGTATTGTGCAGTTTGTTGTATATTGAGTATTGAATACGTGTATTTTTCTGTTGTACTTTCACAATATTAAGACGAGGGTCTTCCCATAAAAGCAAGAAAAGACCAAGCCTTGTGGTTTATGGAAGTGCATTCATTTTTAGATGGCTGTCGGGCAGTGCAGAAGTGAAACGCACTGTTTTGTTTATGTCATTATGAAAAATCTGGTGAGATCAAAGGCAAATCTACTGTATGTTGAATCCACCACTAGGTTTTTTTGTTTTTTTTTGTTTTTTGAAACCTCCAGGTGTTCAAAAACTCAGGTTATGCATTTAAAAAATTGTATATTTATTATCGGTTATTGATATCGGTATCGGCTTTGAGGAGCAGGAAGTTATCGATATCTGTATCGATTCCAAAAAATGGATATCAAGCACCCCTATTTTTTGTTCAATTTTCACTCTACTTTCTGTAGGCAACAAAACTTTTGTCTTGCCAAAATTGGACCTTTATGTCTTCATTAAATGATAAATCTTTTTTCTGTGAAACAAATATATCTTTGTACATTCAACATGATTTGGGAAGGTCTTAGCTTTCATATGAGCCATTTCTGAAACCAACTGAATAATTAAAAGTCAGGTTATTAGCAATTGTTTCTACAAAATGGATACGCGACAAGACTTTTGTCGGGGACTGTACTGTGGCTTTTGAGTGTTATTAAAGGAGAGCCAATACTGTACTTCTAATGAGTTAAGTAGGCTGTCATGGTTAAAGAAGCTTCAAAGATGTCGCATTAGACTTTTTTTCAAGGTTGGATTGATTCCTAACATTCGGCAGAGAAATAGTAAGGACAAGTGCATGTTTTGGAGCATCGTTTACATTATACAATGACTTGGCATAAATTCATTTACCGTATCTGTACTGTATGTCTTAAATGGTATTGGCGCCTCAGGTGGAAAACAATGTGTTGTGTTGTCTGACGGATTTCCTGCAACAAGACTTAATTATTTAATGTCTCCAACATATGGTTTTATCACACTTCAATCCAGAGTGAGAGTTTTGTGTTTGTGTTTCCGTCTATCTGTTGACATTCACATATTACTGGTCTATTGCCAATCTCGTTAGTACACACATTAGCACTGGCTGACATGAACACATATAACAAGGCAGCTGGTTGTATCAATCAAGGCTGTCATTTAATGAACTCGATACAGCTAATCAGTCAGTTCTAAGTGGCTAAACGATTAATTTTACCAATTTAACCAACTGGTCGACAGATGATTCCAGGAAGGTAATAAGCACGAAAGTAGTTTAACAGCAAATGCATTTGATGCTTTAATTGATCATTTTAAGTGTGTGATACAGCTTCTGCAAATATTAGCATCTATACAAGGTTGAATTTGAATGTTTTCATTCATTATAATCTAAATATTTAATGATCTAACTAAGTGGTTTTACTCATTGTAACTTTCTGGCTTTTTGTGTGGGACTCAAAGCATAAAAAAGTTGCAATGCACACCACGAGACTTTGAACAAAGCTTTGTCTTTGTCATGCAAATGTTAATGAATGTGTTGCAGTGAGGTGAAGACAGTAGTGACAAGGAGAAGAGTGTGCTTGTACAGATGGGAGTGTAACCAATCCTCTCAATTACAAGAGTTCAAATCATTATTGCACTTTGGTCTGTTCACGACCAAGCAGACGCAGCCAAGATTAGTGGTGTTTGTTTTGAAAAGCTAGTGAAGAAAGCGAATATAGATGTTTGTTTCTAAATACGTTCCACATATTTGAAATGCATTGCTGACAACATGTGCAAGACTGAGAACTGTTATGCTCAATAGTGGAGGAATAGTGTTAAAGCGGAAATGTGAAGTAAGGTTGGCCAACCATGTTTTTGAATATTATCAATGGCTAAACAGTTATAAGTAGGGTTGTTCCGATCATGTTTTTTTGCTCCCGATCCGATCCCGATCATTTTAATTTGAGTATCTGCCGATCCTGATATTTCCCGATCCGATTGCTTTTTTTTTTTTTTTGCTCCCGATTCAATTCCAATCATTCCCGATAATTTTTCTCGATCATATACATTTTGGCAATGCATTAAGAAAAAAAATGAATACAACTCGAATATATATGAATATATACATTCAACATACAGTACATAAGTACTGTATTTATTTATTATGACAATAAATCCTCAAGATGGCATTTACATTATTAACATTCTTTCTGTGAGAGGGATCCACGGATAGAAAGACTTGTGACTTTGTATATTGTGACTAAATATTGCCATCTAGTGTATTTGTTGAGCTTTCAGTAAATGTTACTTTAGCCATGCCCAACTGCATGAAGGGAAGTGGAACCATGACTGTGCGTAGTGCTGCCAATTGATATATATTCTCTGCGTTGGGAAATAACATAAGGGGTTAAGAAAAAGATCAATTGCTACCTTGCTTCCCCACATTGCTTCCCATGATATTTCTAATCTGCCTTTTATCTCTCTCTATAGGTAAAATGACACCATTACAGATTGAGCGCGACAATGCGTGAGTGGGTCGTGCAGCGCATGCATTAATTGCGTTAAATATTTTAACGTGATACATTTTTTAAAAGAATAAATACCGCCGTTATCGGGATAAATTTGATAACCCTACCTTAAGCCTAAAGACTCTGGATGAGTGTAACATATTATGTCTGTAATGTTAAATAAAATTAGAAAACGATTCAATTAAAAAAAAATATATATATATAATATATAAATGTATGTTAAAAAAAGGCATGGCCGATAATTTTTTGCCGATTCCGATACTTTGAAAATGACGTGATCGGGACATCTCTAGTTATAAGCATATTTTCGTTATTTTTTTAAAAAAAATTTTAACGCAACCCTTCCAGATTCTTTGTTTAACCCATAGCAACGCCCTTGAGAAGGAAAATGCTTTTCTTCGGCAATCTTCGGAAATTACGTCACACCTAGAAGTGCGAGGGAAGTCCGCCATAGAAGAGTATTGTTTGTTGCATTGCTTCTCGGTAAGATGCCACGGCGGTGTGTGGCGATGTTTTGTTCTCACTCAAAGGAAAAGTTGTATGAGTGGCCAAAGGATAGCAAGGCACGTAAATGGACATCTTTTGTTCGCACGAAGCGAATGAATTTCACACAATCATTGAGTAGTGTTCTCTGCTGCAAACACTTCGAAGATGCCTGCTTCCTTAACTGGTCTGCTTATGATCAAGGATTTGCCAAAAAGTAAATGTGATTTTTGGATAGATGACTGATGACTTTGTCAAAGCAGAGCTGCCAACTCTTGTGGAATGAACAGTATAAGCTAGCGACGTTAGCCGAAAGTTAACTCGTGGCAATCCCCGATCACAGTTGTTGTTGCGGTCGCTAGGTTAAGCGTGTTTAAATTGTGCGTCATCTACGATCTTGTCCAAAAGGGTTAATCCACTGTCAATCGGGAAAGGGGTGTGGATGTGCATATAAGCGGGTCGGCGTTGCGGTAATTCACGGTCACGTTGCAGTAAGAGACACACACCGCCGGTGAGTTTGTGCACATTTATTTGTATTTGTATTTGTATTATGTATTTCCACCTTCATGCTTCAAGCATTGCATTGCATTTGTACGGTTCGGCGTTTCTTTCACGATGATCGCTTGATAGCCTTCTAGTTTGTTTCGTGAGAGCCGCTGACAGGCGACAATTTAGCGTGTTGGCATTGAGTCAATCTCGCAGCGAATCAGCGAGCGCGCAGGTCACGCAGTGAATCATGGGAAATGTAGTCTCGGGACAACACTGAAGTGGTGCTTTGTAATCTGTTCGCTTGTGTGAAAAAAACTATATTTCCTCACGCCATTAGACGCCACGTCCTGCCGAGAGCCCCGAGCTGTGTTGTACTGTTAGCTCCATGTGTTAATAAAGAAACAAATTTGTCAGCACGTCGTGTGTTCGATACATTTGTAAACAAAAAGCTCATAACAAGACACTATGCACGATCCGTTTAAGAGACGCTGGAGTAGTAGGAGGCAAGGAAGAGATCAGCGAGAAGCAAAACTTCGTGGTTGAATGTGGCAGCAGTCCGCTATTATTTTGTTTTCTTATTGTTGCCACAATAAAGTGGAGAAAGCCATCAACGACTCATCTCCTTCTTTCCCCCCAACGTTTTTATATTATTATTTGCTATGCACGAGAGCTGCCGGATCTGCCAAAATGAACATGAAGTCTGATTATTTTTTTTTTTAACAATGTCATCAGATAGACTAAAACATACAATTATGTGCAAATGCCTGCATCTTTAAATCATGAAAATAATAACAGCCTATATCTTACCAATCCAATAGTGTGCCAATAGTATAGGCACATTGTTTGCATCCTGATTAGCGTCTGGCTAATACATGTTAGGTCCAACATAAAATTCCAACCTCCTCTTCTTCCTCCAACTCTTCAAAAACTTGGATCTCTTCCCTTGCGCTCGATCTATCGCTTTTATCGCTGTTTGAATCATTGGTTGAAAGGCTTTATATGGCGGCCGTATGTATGGAGCTGCCGTCGCTGTTCCTGGTGTGATGTATCACTTCCGGGTTCGTCCCATTTCAGGCTCGAACTTCAGAAATGCGATTATTTTGTCAAATATACAACATATAAATTATTTTTTCATGCTTTATTTGTTGGACAATGTTTAATTACTTTAATTGTGACCCTATTTGGCATGTGAAGAAATTACTTCACATTTCTGCTTTAAAGTCAAGTTTTTAGTTTTCCTAATTTTGGGGGGTTTTGCTAACTTTTTGCCCAAACACATCTGGATTTCCAGCATGAACCGACCCTTCCCCCTTATGAATATCAGAATACATGCCACTCTTTTTTTCATACAAAAGCAACAAATCTCTTCCGTGGGCTTTTTGATTCGGTCATTATCTGCAAATGATCAGAAAAGGAGCCACTTTATTTTTGTGTATGGATCATAAATTGCATGGTTTACAACGGCAGGGAGACGAAAAAATTATGCTGCGTAATGGTGCACACGATTTATTCAGCGGCAACTGTGACCTTGACTCGCCTCGGACAAGGTCCGGCACTTGGAGATGGATGATTTATTAGCACAATAAAACAGTTTCAGAAGTTAAAGAGATTCAGATTTCCCATTCTGCATGTCCAAGCAGAAGAACAGGACAGGTAAAAAAAGAAATAGAAGATGAAATTAGAAAATTCAAAATGAAAATGGGGGATTTATTGGGACTACAAGTGAACATGTTTGCTCGGATATTAATCATAACAATATTATGACACTTCTTGTTGTTCCACAGGGTCTTTAACTACGTAAGGCAGTGATTGAAATACACCACAAGGTGTCTATGGCGAGTTTTAAATTACTTAGAAATCAAGCCAATGAGTATGTTTTGTCCCTCGCCTGACCCCGTAGCTCTGTTTTTTTGTTTTGTGTTTTTTGACTGGGTCTATTGTGATTCACGTTCATTTGATTGCTGGCTTGACAACGTACGAGACCACTGATAGTTTGTATATTGTGACTAAATATTGCTATCCAGTGTATTTGTTGAGCTAAACGAAATGTTTGAATAGAGTTTGACCAAAGTCTGAGTAAGTTTTATGTGTATTTTGCATAGCTATTTTGATTGGGAATGCCAGCTTTTCTTTTTGTGAACATTATTTTATTTTTGAGAGATAGGAATATTATTTTTGTTGTGCTTTCACTAAATGATACTTATGTTTGTTGTGAAGGAGTTGCCGAAGCTTATGCCAATAAACGGCGCGGTCCAATGAACGCCTGTGTCCACTGCCTTTCTCTGCCTCTTAGCTCTCAATGTTCAAAACCGGCGTCATTGTAATCTGTTGGAGGCAATGCATGAGCAGGTCATTCCGCGCATGCGTTAAATGCGCCAAATAGTTTAACGTGATTAATTTAAAAAATTAATTACCGCACGTTAACGCAACAAATTTGACAGCACTATGAAATACAGATTCAAATAGAAGAAAAAAGCAGATTGTCTCTTTATAAAGATTTAAATTTCCTTAATTAACAGAAGATAATGACACACAATTCAGGAACAAAAAGACAGCAATTATCACCTAATATAAAGAAAAGAACAATTAAAAGTAGGCCGGCCTGGACCAAAGCTCCTAGAGCGCTCCAAGGTGCCTTCCAGATGATTTAGTCTCGACCTTCCGACACATGCCCTTTTTCTTCTTTCAAATTGCGAATAGGCAGCCTGACGCCAGCCGGCATTTTAACCCTTTATGTGGCTCACAAGAAAGTGGAACGTTACAAGGCAGGTGCTCCATGTTGTTATCTGCATACAATAACCTTGAGAAAAAAAGCTGTCACTTCTTTCCGACACCTAGTGAATAACACAAATAAGCCTGTTGCGATAACAAAGTTTAGTAGGCGATGTATTGTCTCATAAATTATTACCGATATGTGATATTATTGACCTTTTTTTAAACCAATTCAATCACTAATGTAGTGACAGCACATCCTAATAAATCACCCACTTAAATGCAATAAAAAATAATAAATACAAAAACAACAACAACAAAAACACGCACACAATGCATAATGAGTCATTTGAAAGCTAGCTAAGTGCAGAATATAAAATATATGAGAAACCCAATGCCATTTTTGTTCTCTGGCAATTAGTCCATCAAAAGGGTTTACACAGTATTTGATCCAAAATGACTGTCATCTTGTCGTGTTCTGTTTTGTCCACATGAAAGCAAATTTGAAGCCAAATTATTCATTGCCGATCAGATTTTTCATAAAGGGTGTCATTTAAAAGCTATTCTTTGTGTAGAATCTGAAGTATGTGAGATTTAAAGCCAGAAATAATTATTTATATGTTGAATATGACATGCTTTTATTTTGAAATTTTACCCGGAAGTGTGTTCACTAAGCCGCTAATCGTAAGCTTTACACTCAATTACAAAAAAAAGTGCACTTCTCTTTTCATCATGCATGTGGTGTCAGTCATTTTTTGGTTTGCAAGTGCTGTTAACCAGCGATTTTTCATGTTGGAAGTGTCACCTTTTAACCGCATCCATGCATTTTAGAGAAGACTGCCAATGTTTTATAGCAGGCTAAAGTGGTTACTACATTGTCTTTTTTCCAATAGCTTCAATGTAGCAATGCTAACATTTTACAATGTTTAATACAGACTAGGGATGTCCCGATCCAGGTTTTTGCACTTCCGAGCCTATATGATATTGTTTTGCACTTCCGATGCAATACCGATACAGGCCGACACTGATACCGATACCGGCCTATCTGAGCATGTGTTAAAGTTATTTAGCCGCCATATGTTGCACTCTGCCTCTTCGTCTTTGTCGTCCTTTTAGATGAAATGATCCCACATAGCTGACATTTTTACTGATAAAGTCTCTCGCTAAATTGGGAGACGGTAATGTAAATGTAGTGTGTTGAAGATGTGCCGTAAAATGCGGACCAAATTTTAGGGAAACCGAAGCAAAAATTGGAATGGATAATGTAAATCAGTGCGATGGAAAAACCAGACCGGACTTTTTAAAAAAACTGGATCGGAAGTCTGGAACGGAATGTTTCCGTGTTGGTCGATCCGATACCGATGCGGATTTTTTTGCCCATATCGGCGTCCGATCCGATCCAAATATCGGATCAGGACATCTCTAATATAGATGTGTTTTCCTATTTTGTATGTCTGAACTTAAATTCTACACCGTGTTGATGACCAATAAACACATATGAAAGGAACTGGAGTCTCATATGCCATCAACACGCACGTGTGCCGAATGCACTTAGCACACGCAAACACAAATGTTTGGCGATAAATTGCCGCCGTGAAAATTACCAACCTCATTTTTATTTACGTGCGATAAATGGGCTTATTGCATGTCACAATAGGCTTCAACACAAACAATATAGTAGTTATATGAACAATTATGTGGGAATAAACATATCTTATAAAACAGAACATTTTCTTTCTACTTTTGTCACTACTAAAAATACTTTTCATCGCTGTCCTTTCCAATCAGGACATAATACACAAATCTTAATGACATAATGGAGGAGTAAGTGTTTGGCTCTGATTCAAACAGATTCCCCAGCCTTGAAGAAGTCTCCCATTCTTGTTAATTCAGTGATATGATTGAATGGTGGCTAAGTACTTTTCAACAGTCTCCTATTTCAGAAGATTGACCATAATGCCTTGATCAAAAAGAGGTGATTGTTTCCATGTTTGACACACCACAAGGCCTTATTCTAATTGCCTCCTGTCATCTCCCGTTCCATTTTCTTATGTCTCTTGTTGGATTTTTTTTCTTTCTTTCTCCTTCCCAGAAACGAGTGCATTGTTGTGTGCTTGCTGCGTCGGAAAAGTGTGTGCAGACACGTGTTGATGCTATCAGTTCTAATGGAAGTCTAGCTGTCACGAGATAGCGCTGTCTTTCGTTCATCTCTCGCTGTTTTACTCTACTGTTGTCTTTCAAAGGATAGTGTGATCGTACAGACTGATAGGGTTAGAAAAGAAGGTAGGTTAGACAGAGAGGTTAATGGTTTCTCTTCCCCCATCTCACCTTACTCCTCAGTCACTATGAATTGGACATACAATTGGGGTCTCCAGTTGCTTGATGGCGATTAAGGCCTTTTCACAGTAGTGGTAGCATCGCACAGTTTGCCGCGCTGAAACCCGTTCATTGTGTATGGGGGAGGGATTCTTCCCAGCAGCAGTGAGCCATAGATTTCATAATGTATTGACGGGACACGGGGCGCAGGGCCGATAAATAGGGGGCCTGCATTGTTGGCGAGGCCGAGGCGAGCTGTCCGAGTGGAATGACTGACAAAGAGCTTTTTTTTGTTGAAAATTCTTGTGAATAAATTCTTAAATGATCCTCGAATTATTTATAGTTATGGATGTAAAACAGTCTCTATTCTTGATTAATAGCAAAAAAAAAATAAAGAATTGTGCAGTTCGCATTTATTTTACGTAAATATGTCGAAGTACAATGCTAGTTTATTAGTGAATATAACTAGCAGGCGCCTTACGTTATCAGAGCTTTTCCTGTGAAAATTATTGTGAATAAATGCTTAAATACCCTAATTCTTTATTGATATGGACGTAAAACAGTCTCAATTCTTGGTTAAAAGCAGAAAAATGTGGTTAGCATTTATTTTACGTAAATATGTTGAAGTACAATGCTAGTCTGTTAGTGAATGTAGCTAGTGGTCGCCTTATGTAAACAGCTTTTCCAGTGAAAATTCTTGTGAATAAATGCTTAAATCCCCGAATAATTTATAGATATGGACGTAAAACCGTCTCGATTCTTGGTTAAAAGCAAAAAAAAAAAAACGTGGTTAGCATTTATTTTACGTAAATATGTCGAAGTACAATGCTAGTCTGTGAGTGAATGTAGCTAGCGGTCACCTTATGTAAACAGAGCTTTTCCGGTGAAAATTCTTGTGAATAAATGCTTAAATCCCCGAATTATTTATAGATATGGACGTAAAACCGTCTCGATTCTTGGTCAAAAGCAAAAAAAAATAAAATAAAACGTGGTTAGCATTTATTTTATGTAAATATGTCGAAGTACAGTCTGTGAGTGAATGTAGCTAGCGGTCGCCTTATGTAAACAGAGCTTTTCCTGAGAAAATTCTTCTGAATAAATGCTTAAATCCCCAAATTATTTATAGATATGGACGTAAAACAGTCTTGATTCTTTGTTAATAGCAAAAAAAAACAACCGTGTAGTAAGCATTCATTTTACGTCAGTATGTAGAAGTACAATGCTAGTCTGTTTGTGAATGTAGCTCACGGGCGCCTTATGTCAACAGAGCTTTTCCTGAGAAAATTCTTATGAATAAATGCTTAAATCCCCGAATTCTTTATAGATATGAATGTAAAACAGTCTCGATTCTTGGTTAAAAGCACAAAAAAAAAACCACAAAAAAAAAAACGTGCAGTTAGCATTTATTTTACGTAAATATTGCAAACTATTTAAAACGATATCTCAATTCTTGGTATGAGCTTATCAATAACCCTTTAGAATGCAAAATATCATGATATATCATCATTTCGATATTTTGTCACACCCCTACTATAAATACTGTATATCATTTGCGTCAGTAACTGTGTTTCTGGTGTGGCACATGCCCTGAAAATTATTTTTAACATTACTGTTTACATTGACTGACGCTGGGCTGCTATAGGTGTCCAAACACCCCAGTAATGGCAGCCAACCACTAGATGGCTACATACACACATCTCTACTTAGTCAATAGAGTAGAAAGGTATATTGATGTGTCAAGAGGTGTTTTTTCTTTTTCTGTGTCTCAATGCTACCCATTGCCAAATGGCTTGTGGCCTGGTAACAGTCTGCGGTCTGATGGTTGGGGATCCCTGTATTACTAGACAGAAGCTTCAGAGGATCCACAGCAAAACTACTATAACTGCATGATTCAGATCTTTGCAACTCCTTACTATCACTGCTCTGCTATACACCTTTGAGGAATGGCTGTGTTCTCTTCCTCCTTCTCTTCTGCTGGCGACCTGTGTACATAGTGGTGGGTCACTTGGCAGTGCTAATGGAAATGCCAGCTGTGTGGCTCCTCACTCCTCACAAAGTCCATTTACTAAAGTGACAGAGTCATTTACCAGGCAGCCGTCCGCTCCCGTCCGCACTTAATTAGAAGACCTCCAGGCCCGTCTACCTTAGCCACTCACATCTACCCCTCTCTGCTTTTCACTCCTCGACTATTGTCGCTTTTGTTTTCAATGCTTTTTCTAACTTTGACTGCAGTCCTTGTCTGTGCCTGCTGTTTTGCTCCCTCCACTTTATTTTTCCATCTCTACCGCATGCACCACCTGGATACACAACAATGGGCGGGTGTATTGACCTATAGCGTGACATTGGAATTTCTTGGAGGTAATTGGCATTACCATGTATCAATGATTGCAGTTAAGACTGATCAGATTGATTTTTATGAATATTTTCTTTCACATTTTTTTTTTGCAAATTCATTTGTCACACCCACTGCTACACATCTGTTGTTGTTTGGTTTATGAAAGTTATTGCAAAATCTAGAATTCTATGCAAAATTACTCAAATTCCAGTTATCATTACATCTTCAGCTGTCAGCCGTGTCCAATTCGGTGTGTATTTGTGGAAGCAGCAATTTGTTTATCTTCTGATTTAATTTATGGGATGATGTCTGTTGCATCTTTTATTTTGTTTCTTTTGTCTTTTCATTGAGCTTATCGAGGTCCTTTAAATTTCTTGGCCAAGGCAGCAGATTCTTTATAACTACCTTGTACCAGTTTGCTGCCTATCAGTCAACACATCAATCCAGCCATTGATCTTCTAAATCCCTGGCAATCCACTCATTGCAGACATGCTAACCCAAGCTTTGATAGCCCAATCCACTTGTCCCCCAATTGGATATTCAAGTATTGAGAAAGAGAAGCTCTCCTTTTTGGACACTCAGTTGACAGTGCACTTCATTCTACTTTCAGTTGTTCCAGGTGAAGGTGCCAGGTGACATAAAATCTAATATGTTTTCTTAAATGTAGTCCAAGATGCATTTCAAAAATACTTTACTATAAGTTACTAGTTGCCTTTGTCCATTTACTTTACTATAAGTTACTAGTTGCCTTAGTCCATTTATCAACTCTAATATATTAAATTTAAGATCAAAGCAAGATAATATCAGAAAAATTGATGCTGGAATTTTGTCGCAGGATTGCCCGAAAATCTCTGTACAAAATTAGCGTTTCAAAAGACAACACCTGTCTAATAATGTCATGCTGTCACAAATAAATCTCATAGCCAAAAGTGATCTCTTAGGGCAGTGATCCCCAACCACCGGGCCGCGGACCGATACCGGTCTGTGGCGCATTTGCTACCGGGCCGCAGAGAAATATTAAATCATTTCTCAAGGACCACAATCTGGCCTGTGCCTCTTGTCTTGACACATCAATATACCTTTCTACTCTATTGACTAATCCGAGTAGAAATTTGTGTAAGTTGCCATGTAGTGGTTGGCGGCCATTACTGGGGTGTTTGCAAATCTATAGCAGCCCACCGTCAGTCAGTGTAAACAGTAATGTTAGCTGCTGTTGGTTGTGTGCTGCGGGCGGCAACATCTTTGGACAGCATTTTTACTGGGAAAAGGCCACCTGCTGTGGCAGAAGAGGAGCCTACAACCAAGTCAATTCTGCATAATGCGGCTAATAGCTAGCAAATGAGGCAACAAAAGCGAATGCACTTAGAGCATCATAGCTTGTGGCGAACCGTATTGTTAAAGCCAAGACACCTACCCTTCACAATCGAAGAAGAACTCATTATGCCTGTGACAAAGGATATTTGCCGTACAGTTTTAGGAGAGGCCACTGTTAAAAAAGGTTGATTCAGTGTATGATGAGTTACATTTTCCCTGTACATAATTTTCATTTTTCGCCCTGTTTTTTGCCCCATTGAGTAAAAAAAAAGGCTCACATTACACCCGTCTGTGGTGCAAAAAAGGTTGGGGACCACTGTTTTAGGCTATTGATTTTTTTATCTAATGATATAACCTACTTACAGACTTAAATTTACACGTACGTTTGGACATATTTTGTATAAGACAAATCAAATTTATTGTATACCACAATTCAACACAAGGTGTCAATATGCTTTATGTCACATATAAATCAGCAAAGGTGTTATAGTGTAGTGACTTCATGACCGGTGTAATATGGTCCAGTTTCCTTGTATCTGTGAGGACTCTGGAAGCAACATTCTGGATTAGCTGCAGCATCC
Organism: Corythoichthys intestinalis; assembly: GCF_030265065.1. NCBI lineage: Eukaryota > Metazoa > Chordata > Actinopteri > Syngnathiformes > Syngnathidae > Corythoichthys > Corythoichthys intestinalis. The sequence goes on along the minus strand of NC_080403.1, from coordinate 46,211,704 downwards.
CGATTCATATTTTGTCAAGATCTGTAAATGTGTCAATGCAATAATCCAATCTGCTGAAAATGTATGCATGGATAATTTTTTCCATGTCTTGTGTAGACAGAGGCCCCTTAAATTTTGGCTACGATTTTTAGGTTGTAATAAGCAGATTCAGCGACAATTCATAATTGAGTGGCAGTTGTCGATGCCAAAGAGCAATGGGGAGCGCTGATTTCTGACCTTTCCTTTTTTGGGCCAAAAATGATCACTGTTTTTTCAGTATTTAGCTGGAGAAAATGCACATCCAATTAACGATTTGATGAATTCATTTACTAAATGAGTGTAAGGGGCAATAGTCATGTGGACACACTGAAATGTAAAGTTGTGCTCCATCATAGGTAAGATAAGTTGTGATTCTCTATAATCTGAGCTAGAAGAAGCATATAAAGGTTAAATGAAAGTGTTCTAAGAATGGACCCCTGAGGTACCCCATATGATATTGGTTCATTGACTTATACTTTCTGATTAACACACAAAGAAATCCATTTCTTGTAAATAAGATTTGAACCAGTGAAGCATGTTGTTACCCACTGTTACAGTCTGCTGAGTACCGTAGTATGTTCTGATCAACCAAGTCAAATACGGCACTGAGATCCAGTAATACCAGAACTGATGATTTCCCTGCATTGCATCATTGTTTCGTAGTTTCAGTGTTGTGCGAAAATACAGATTGTGTTTTTAAAATGCAGGTGAAACTCTTTGAGACAGTGTACAAAAAAGTACTCAGAGCAAAGAGTGGCTACGTTGAAAAAAAAACTACAATATAAAACAGGTTTTCAGTAATTTTACCTTTATTATTATTATTATTTTTGCTGAGTACATAATTCTACATGTTCATAATTTTGATGCCTTCATTGAGAATCTACAATATAAATAGTAGAGGTGTGCAAAATTTCCGATTCTTAGATTTTTCACAATTCGACCGTGGAGGATTCGAGAACCATTCACAAACATCAAAATTCCAATGATTGAGATATTCCAAGTAAAGCGGAACTAAAACACAGTCAGTGCGGTCTTCGGGACGAAATGAGGAACGGACAGAGAGTAGACATCATGCTCAACTTATGCCACTATACATATTTAAAAAAAAAAAAAAAAAACCTGACTGCGACCAGCAGCCGTTACAAACTACGCCCACATAATGCTACGGTAGATATCACATGTATATGGAATTAGACGCGAAATGACACTCGGCGGCATTAGTGTATGTATAGAAAACTAGATGCGAAATGACAGACTAGGCGGCGTTAGCACATGTATTGAAAACTAGATGCGAAATGACAGACTCGCTGGCGTTAGTAAACATCCGCCATCTTAAAGCATTTGACTTGGAAGGCTGTTGTAGCGAACCTTCTGAGCGAACCTAATTAATTTTTTAACTAAAATACTCCTAAATCGGCAACAAAATCTTGACTTGAATGTTGAATCTTTCTTTAAATAATAAAACAAACTAGACAGAAGGGAAATTATGGACTAAAGGGAGCAATTTTAACAACTTTAATGGTTGATTCACAACATTAAATTAATTGTACTTTAAAAGCTGCTCATACAGAATGGGGACTTGAGTATTTTATTTACTGTTTTGAACTGTTAACTTGATAGTGAAATAGTCGTTTATTTAAGCCTGAGAGGATTTTTGTACAATTTTTGTAACTAATGTGCGAAGCATTAAAAGCAGCTAATAGCTGGAGTGGGAGCATCAATAATCGATTAATAATCGAATCGTAGCCTCTGATTCGTAATCGAATGGTTAGTTCCACCAAGATTCCTACCTCTAAAAAAAAGTGTTGAAAAAAAAGAAAACGCACAAACAAGGTTTGTCCAAAAGTCTAAAATTACTAAGTCCCTTGCAGCTCTTTTTTCCTACCTTACACTGTCTGTTTTCAATGTGTAAAAAAATATAGCCTCAGCCAGGCAGGTCCTTTTATGTGTTTAGATTTAATAAGCAATGAAAAGCTGTGTTAAAAGCTTTACATGTCCTTTGGGTTTGGGGGTGACCATCACAAAGCCTGTTAGCTGGACTTTTAAAGGCAGGTGCTAGCGCTCTGTAAAAACAGATTGGAGAGGAAAGGTGGAAAGTTTATATTTAAAATGAGATGTCAAGGCACTTCAATTCAGCTTGGTCCAAACAGAAGGAGAAGGCCAAGAAAGGGGAACTTGAGTTACAGTGTAGAGGCCATTGTAAATAAGGGGAGATGGCAGAAGAGAGGAGCATCCAGCCTTGGTTTATGAGATCATTTAAAGGAGTAATGTGGTACGCTTTTGGAATTGGCTTTCATTAAAAGAGTCCCCAAGGGAGACTGAAAGGGGGATACCAAGAAAGTACCGTATGTCAGAATATATGAAGGCAGCCCATATACAGTGCACTATTATCATAAACATACAGTATATGCTTAATATTAGAATTTGCATAATGTACACGCATTAAAGTGCCTTGTTGACTACAGCAAGATATTTTCCATCCCCATCAGGCTTGTTAACCATAACAGCTTTTTATTGTGTCGACATTTTTTTAAAACCACTCCCACTGAATACAGCACATAGCGTCATCACTTCTGTTGGCGCACGGACAATTGTGCACAATTGGCCATATCTATCATCACACAATGCAATGACAAGGTGATGTAAGCTCACCAAAGGCTGGCAGTGTAAGCAGGATTTACTGCATGTGGCCCCATTGTCTTTAATCACCATCATAATGATATATGGAGAAGTAGATCTGTGAGGAATACTTCTTGCTTTTCTCCTCTTGCTATATCACAAACTAAATAAAAATGGTGTACTCAACTGGAGCTCTTTGTCTAATGCATCTCTCCATTATCTGCTTATTCGTTCAGACTGTTGTTCTTCTAGACATCATTCAGCTCTCCTTTCAAATAGAATCTGGTCTCACACTATTGTGACAATGACACATAGTAAACGTCTGCCACCATAACCTATCTACTCAGCACAATGTCCTCATAGATTCCCCCTGTGCGTATCTTCTCTTACAGTACACCTCCATTCATCCAACTAGCTTCCCCTCCTTCTTTACCTCTCTTGGTTGTATCATTTTGTTTGGATCTCTCTCTCTGGACATTATGGATTTTTTTGTTTTATTAATATTCACCCTCCCCTTGCACAATGCTCTTTTCAAAACATTGTAGCCAGACCCATATATGACTTTTGAGTGAATGAGCTCCATTATGTCACATCTGTCCTACATATCCGTTGTAGTTAGAGCTCACAGGGGACTCTAGGTCTTGAGTTTTAATATTTCATTGCTCTGTTCCTTTGTCGTCCTGGTTTCTCTCCTGCAGCAATCCAGCTTAATGTCTGCACTCTTCTCCAATAGGATTTTTCATATATAGCCATTAACTCTGGTTGCACGTTATAATGAAGCCAAAGTCCCCCATTTATCCCCACATACCAAAGAAACCTGGTGTGTCCGCCCAGGGATGTTTGTTCGATGTTGTTTCTACCTAGTAACCAAGTTGACTCCACAGCGTGATTTAAACTAGCCTTCAGTAGCAACTTTTTTCAACTGCGGGCTAGTGTTTTTTTCATCAACGATGACTATAGGCAAGGCAAATTTATTTATATAGCACAAATGAATTTCAACACAAGGCAATTCAAAGTGCTTTACATTACATGAAGATCATAAAAATCACATTAAAGTCAATAGACCGTAAAAACAAAGACAATCGAAATAGGAAATAAAATTATTAGGGCTGTCAAAATTATCGGGCGGTAATTAATTTTTTAAATCAATCACGTTAAAATATTTGACGCAATTAACGCACATGCTCTGCTCAAACAGATTAAAATGACAGCACTGTGTCATGTCCACTTGTTACTTGTATTTTTTGGGTGTTTTGTCACCCTCTGCTGGCGCTTGGGTGCGACTGATTTTATCGGTTTAAGCACCATGAGCATTGTGTAATTATTGACACCAACACTGGCGAGCTACTCGCTTATTTTTTGATAGAAAATTTTACAAATTTTATCAAAACGAAAAAAATTAAGAGGGGTTTTAATTAAGGCCGGGACTTTAACGCGTTAATTTCGATTAATTAAATATAAAGCTTTTGACGCGTTAAAAATTTTAACGCAATTAATTGTTTCAGTTCCAATTGTCCGCATGCGGAACCTTCCTACTCACGTGTTTCTGGTACGCCGGTAAATCTGACGCACGCAAACAAACACTAACAGTATCAGTGATGGGAGATGATTTTTTATTTGGAAAGTTAGAGGCTAGTTTTTACCTATATAACGCGTCCTGATGGGAAAATGGACAAGAGCATCTTTTTGTGCAAGCTGCCGCCCGCTTTCCTCACCCCCCTCTTCCCGCCCGGCCTTTAACCAGGGCACGGTGGCGGCGGGGTCGGCTTGGCGGTCGCGGCTGCCCCCGGCGGGCCGCCTCGGCAGGCGACTGTGCAAGCTGCTATATGATTACAAAGAAGACATTGAAGTCTGTCGAGTATGTTGCTTTGACATTGGACCACTGGACTTACTTGATCAATTCTATCTCGTAGTGACCGCACATACAATACAAGTCGTCAACAATGAATGGCATTTGGCGTCTTTCGTCCTGACTGTGCAAAAAGCCAACGACAGACAATATGCAGTAAACTGTGCAGAACAGTTTTTTCGGTACGGATTGTTAGAAAACTTAATGTTGAAGTGTTGTGTTGCACTTTAATTGTTGTTTTCTTGCAGTTTTATTATCAGTGTTTACATTTCACTATTTGATAGAAAATGTTTGGCAATATTTTATGCCTCATAGTTTTATCTTGTATACTACGCACTGGAGAGTAGTTAGTTACTGTTTTTTAACTGTTTACATATCTAAAGAAAAATGTTTTCAAAGAACATGAATAATCAGGGTGTCTGAAACACTTGAAACCTGAACAGCTGTATGAGCACTTTGACCAATTGTTTTCTGATGACATTACATATTAACAGCAATAAATTTGTTAAGCTCAAAAAGGCTTTTTTATTGAGAGCATGATTTGTTTTGTCAATATATGGTTTTCAATTAGAATGCGATTAATTTCGATTAATTAATTACAGACCCTGTAATTAACTCGATTAAAAGTTTTAATCGAGTCCCACCACTAGTTGTAATATAAAATATCTATAACTTGTACTAACATTTATCTTTTAAGCACTACAAGTCTTTCTATCCATGGATCGCTTTAACAGAATGTTAATGTTAATGCCATCTTGTTGATTTATTGTTATAATAAACAAATGCAGTACTTATGTACAGTATGTTGAATGTATATATCCGCCTTGTGTCTTCTTTCCATTCCAACAATAATTTACAGAAAAATATGGCATATTTTACAGATGGTTTGAATTGCGATTAATTTTTAAGCTGTGATTAACTCGATTAAAAATTTTAATCATTTGACAGCCCTAAAAATTATACATAAAAATCACATTTAATCACGAATAGAATAAAAAAATAAATGAACAATAAAACAAATACTACTACTACTGCTAATAATTAAAATCGGCAATGGAGATAAGCACAAGAGGAATAAAAAGCAAACTGATTGAAATATATAGACAGTTATGGATATGCAGTGCTAAACAAAAGCGTTTTTAGCCCTGATTTAAAGGAGCTAACAGTTTGAGCATACTTCAGACCTTCAGGTAACTTGTTCCAGAGGTGAGGAGCATAATAACTAAATGCTGCCTCACCCTGCTTGGTTCTTGTTCTTGAACATACAGGAGACCGAATCCAGATGACCTTAGGGTCTAGATGCTTCATAGGAATCTAACAAATCCAGCATTTATTTTGGTCCAAGGCCATTAAGTGTTTTGTAGACGAGCAGTAGTATTTTATAGTCTATCCTTTGACTCACTGGAAGCCAGTGTAACGATTTTAAACCCGCTGCAATGTGGTCCAGTTTCCTTGTATTTTTGAGGACTCTGGCTGCAGCATTCTGTACTAGCTGCAGCTTCCTGACTGATTTTTTATCAAGACCTGTAAATATACTGTTGCAATAGTCCAATCTGCTGAAAATGAATGCATAAGTTTTTCCATGTCTTGTTGAGTCAGAAGCCCCTAAATTCTGGCTATATTTTTAGGTGGTAATAAGCAGATTTAGTGACGGACTTTAGATGGCTATCAAATTTTAGGTCAGAGTCAATAATTACGCCAAGGTTTCTGACTTGAATAGTAACTTTAAGTGACTATAAAAAAATATTTCGTCGACAATTCTTTCATGACAATGACGAGACCATAATGAGCTAAAAATGTGTCGAAAACATAACAATACTAATGCCAATTTTGCCAGAGACGAAAATGCGCCATAGTTTCCGTCACATATTCACAGTATGTGACAGTTTTATGTTTAGTTAGCCTACATTGCAGCAGTGTCTGGTTCTCTCACTCATGTGACGTGCTGCACCCCCCCCCCCCAAAACTCACCAGTGTCCTCTCCAGGCTTGCTTGTTTTGAAACACACAGGAAGATTTGTTTTCTTATCTTGGCAAGTGAGAATATTCAATGTTGCTTTAGCCTTTAAAGGTCTGTGCAAAGTGATCGTCACACACTAAATGTAACTCATAGGATTCATGTTCGCGTTAGCTTTAGGCTAACGCTAACGGCGAGTGTCCTCCTCTTAAACTCTAGGACAGCTTTTTTTTCTTCTTTCTTTCTTTTTTTACATGCAGTTCATGATGTCCATGTGGGTATAATTAATTGAAAAATAATGTATTGTTTTCCTGCTGAATGTGCATGATCATCACAAAGTTGGCATTGTCCTTGTAGACGCTACAGTATGTGCTCGCCTGTCAATGTTCATTCAAAATAATTGGAAACCTTTATTTATTTATTTTTGGAGTAAAACTTCAAAGGGAGCCTTGGACTTAAAGACTTGTAGGCTCTAATAAGCCACAATTGTTCTCTTATACTAAAATATGTTATTAGAAACACTTTTATTATTGCCATTGATTTAAAAATCTATAATATTTAGTACGTTTTGACCTACGGTGATGACGCGGTTGGGATGGACTGGGAGAATAGCTGTGCTAGCTAGCAAGCGTAGCTAATATGACGACTGGCATGAGGGTGGCGTGGCTCAGTGGTAGAGTAGTTGTCCCCCAAACCAGAGGTTGTGGGTTCGATTCTCCGCCCTGATTAACTCGTCTAAGTGTCCTTGAGCAAGATACTGAACCCCACGTTGCTCCTGGTGCTGCGTCACCAGTTGGTAGGTGGCGAGATAGTGTAAAGCGCTTTGAGCGCCTTGAAAGGTGGGAAAGCGCTATATAAGTATAACACCATTTACCATGATTTTGACACAATCTGCTGTTGGTCAGATTTTTTTTACGACAGAGCTGTGGGATGAGTTCCCAACGTCTGACCTCCATCTAATTCCAGGTCATCAGCAGTGTCTTTAAATTAAGGCCGGGACTTTAACGCGTTAATTTTGATTAATTAAATATAAAGCTTTTGACGCGTTAAAGATTTTAACGCAATTAATTGTTTCAGTTCCAATTGTCCGCATGCGGAACCTTCCTACTCACGTGTTTCTGGTACGCCGGTAAATCTGACGCACGCAAACAAACACTAACAGTATCAGTGATGGGAGATGATGTTTTATTTGGACAGTTAGGGGCTAGTTTTTACCTATATAACGCGTCCTGATGGGAAAATGGACAAGAGCATCTTTATGTGCAAGCTGCCGACGCTGCCGCGCGCCTTCCTCGCCCCCCTCTTCCCGCCCGGCCTTTAACCAGGGCACGGTGGCGGCGGGGTCGGCTTGGCGGTCGCGGCTGCCCCCGGCGGGCCGCCTCGGCAGGCGACTGTGCAAGCTGCTATATGATTACAAAGAAGACATTGAAGTCTGTCGAGTATGCTGCTTTGACATTGGACCACTGGACTTCCTTGATCAATTCTGTCTCGGAGTGACCGCACATACAATACAAGTCGTCAACAATGAATGGCATTTGGCGTCTTTCGTCCTGACTGTGCAAAAAGCCAACGACAGACACTATGCAGTAAACTGTGCAGAACAATTTTTTCGGTACGGATTGTTAGAAAACTTAATGTTGAAGTGTTGTGTTGCACTTTAATTGTTGTTTTCTTGCAGTTTTATTATCAGTGTTTACATTTCACTATTTGATAGAAAATGTTTGGCAATATTTTATGCCTCATAGTTTTATCTTGTATACTACGCACTGGAGAGTAGATAGTTACTGTTTTTTAACTGTTTACATATCTAAAGAAAAATGTTTTCAAAGAACATGAATAATCAGGGTGTCTGAAACACTTGAAACCTGAACAGCTGTATGAGCACTTTGAGCAATTGTTTTCTGATGACATTACATATTAACAGCAATAAATTTGTTCAGCTCAAAAAGGCTTTTTTATTTAGAGCATGATTTGTTTTGTCAATATATGGTTTTCAATTAGAATGCGATTAATTTCGATTAATTAATTACAGACCCTGTAATTAACTCGATTAAAAGTTTTAATCGAGTCCCACCACTACTTTAAATCGATCCTAGGCGGCTTGCTGAGATATTGACTTGCTGCCATTTGACAGTTTGTACATTCCTTCATTGCTAATTGCATCATTGCCTTGTTCTTTTTTCGTCTGCCTTTCATCGTGGTTTTCCTTCGTTTTTTTTTAATTATTTTTTTATTGATCCCAACATACAGACCCTTATTGTGTCTCCTTTTCACGATCGCGTTTTTTGTGTGTGTGTGTGTGTGTGTGTGTGTGTGTGTGTGTGTGTGTGTTCAATAAACCCTTTTACGCAATCTCTGTTATTGTTGTCTATCTGATTTGAGCCCTGTTTTCTAATTCTGTGGTCAAGCATGCCACACTTTCTTTTCAGTTGCGTTCCCCTTTCAGGTTTTACCGCACAGACAGACAACGTATGTGGGTTGAGATTCCTTTATAAGGAAAATCATGACTCTAACTTCACGCGTCCTAGTCCTAGTCCTGTGGTTTACGAGCTCGTCTGTTGCACGGGAAACAGGGAGACCTTCATTTAAAAGCTTTTGCTGCTTGTTTTGAGAAACATCAGCAGTGCTGTCCTGCTCATCACTTTTCCGCTCAGGTTCAAATAGGAAGGGCAGAACCGACGACATGTTTATGTAGCTAACAAGTGACAATGTAGAAGTACGGCAGCGCTGCCCAGTGATGTCACCGTCCAGAGTGCATTGCGTCGTCAACAACAATGGTGACCTACTACTCAATTTTTTTCAAATTTTCTAAAAACGAAAACATTAAGAGGGGTTTGGATATGAAATTATTATAACTCATACTAACATTCATCTTTTAAGAACTACAAGTCTTTCTGTCCGTGGTTCCCTTTAATTTTACAGACAAAAACATTTTGAGTAAACGTCGACTTAAACTAGACGACGACAAACACATTTTGAAATGACTAGAATATGACTACGACTAATAAGTATTATTGTCCAAAGACTAAGACCAAGGCAAAAATTAAAAGGGCGGCCAAAAACAACACTGGTGCAGGCACACACACACTCACGCATTATGAGAAACGGATCAGGTAACTCAACAACTTGCCGCCTGTTAGCCACAAAACGTTAATAATGGTTTTGCCACTATCAATCAGTGGTCTCCAATAAGTGGATGGCAGTCAGGATGCATATGACAATTTTTTTCTGGAAGAGTAATGGCCCGCAGACTTTGCTGGTCTTTACATTAGTAAATGTATGTATATGTGTAACACGGCATAGCCAATCAGTTTGTTGAGTTAGAGCAGCCTTGCCAGCTGGTGTGTACAAGTGAGGCAAGTGGTGAAAAATAAAGTTAAGCGTAAGCAGATGGTGTCATCCTTTCATACAAGAAAACGGTAAATATTAGTTTTTAGTCTGCTGACTTGTTATTGTTCAGAATATACAGTACATTGTTTTTAAATTTGGAGAGATGGCGAGAAGGAAATGTGGTATTTGTCATATAGCAAAATGGCTTTTGGCATACGGAATTGTTTTTTGGCATATGGCAACTTTTTGGTATATGGCAAAATGGCTTTTGGCATATGGCAGTTTTTTGGTATATGGCAAAATGGCTTTTGGCATATAGATTTTTTTTATATATATATGGCTAAATGGCTTTTGGCAAATGGCATTTTTTTGTATGGCTGTCAATATCATCGCCTTACTTGCGTGCCAGTTGAATGTCAATGGTAAGTGTATAGTCAAAAATCACAACCACACGTTTTCTGCCATGTAAAATGAATGGGGAAATTTGGACGTGGATGGCCGTCAAAGGCATGGACGTGCATGACCTGCAAAAATGTTATATGCCAAAAGCCATTTTGCAATATACAAAAAAAAATACATATGCCAAAAGCCATTTTGCCATGTATCAAAAAAACTGCCATATGCCAAAAATCATTTTGCCATATACCAAAAAACTGGAATTTGCCAAAAGCCATTTTGCCATATGCCACAAAAATGCCATATACTGGCCCTGCAGTAAATTTGTTAGCATTCAAACTCACACACTCAACTCAAACTCCTCCTCAATTTTGTTCCAAAAATGAATAGTAATTGACAGCATTTAGGCTGATACAATCTTCATGATAGAATATTTTATTTCATGTGCACATAAACACGTCTGCTTTGTTGCAGACCAGTAAAATGCTTGTGATTTGTCTGTCAAATTGTCTCCTGCAAATATCTTGAAATAGCCACACTTCCTGTGATCCCCTGGGATCTTTGTTGTGAATCATCTCTTATCACCTTTAAGTGGAGTGAAGGGCCATCTCAAACACTTTATTTTTTTTCTCTCCTGTCTCAGCAAGCCCACACCTCTACTGTGGCTCTGAATGACTGACATGCGCAAACACACTGTCACACAAGACCTCGTTACATCGACTTTGTTCAAACACTTCAATTCATTCTGTCTCACATCATGTACACACATTTGCACACACACTGATTTCTGCTTCACTACCGCCCAGTGGTTTTTGGAGGTCACCTGTCGATCCTTTCATGGGTACCATGACCACCTGTCATGTCTCCCAGCATGCACTACTTGGCCTCACCAATGTACGTTTCACTGGAAATTGTCACACAATCACTTGACTAATATGTATATCTCTTGGAATTCTTGTACAAAATCTCAAACATTCAACACATTGGGATATTAATTTCTCTAATAATGTCCCTGCTTTCTCTCTGTCTTGGTTTATTTCCAGGTGGTGAGAGTTCCAGTGGAGAGCTGTGAGCAGTACACTACGTGTGGGGAGTGTTTAGGCTCCAGAGACCCTCACTGTGGATGGTGTGTCCTCCACAATGTGTAAGTATCGCACACACTGATGCCTATTTGATATAAATTAAAGAGGTTTATTAACAGTCAGCATACTTTTGAGTAGACTAACTCATTAGACAGTTAATCCCCCAAATGATCATACACTGCGTTCAGTGATACAAGCTTTGAAGCTTAGTTGGAACGTCACTGTTTGTAGACCCCAATCACCAACGTCACACAATCACGTGATAGCTGTATTGTGCCGCCATATTGTCCGTCATTGTGTGTCCGTATTGTCATTGATCGTAGTTTCTAAAGGTGGATTCACTTGCAAATTATGGAAGCTCCGGTGCTTTCAGATGCTGTAAACTCATTGGATGAGTTGCATATAAGCAGTTATTTGGAAAAGCTTCGGTCGATCCAGTCGCCAAATCCATATTTGATGCCCAAACTGATGTTTCCTCCCGTCCGGTCCTGTCCCGTGCGTCAGAGCTCGTCCTGAGACCACAAAATTTCCAATCATACTCCAGTTTATGCAGGGCTGGCCCAGCCTATACGCAGACTATGCAGCTGCTTAGGGCCCCTGAAAACTAGGGGCCCCCAATCTGGCAAATGTTTAATTTATATTCTATTTTGTTTACTACAGTTTGCTTTATTTGATTTTTGTGAGTTTTGATACTTGATTACAAGCTTAAAAAAATAAAAGTTCTTCCTAACGTATTATTTTCGATCCATCCATCGTCTACTGCTTAATCCGGGGTCCGATCGCGGGAACAGCAGAAGACCGACGTAATGTATTATTTTACTTACCTGGTTCTGACAGCGCAGCGTGTCAACTACGTAGCACTCGGCTAGCTTTGGCACTTCCATGAAGCCGGTCGTGCATAATTGGTCGTGCAGCCACCTTTGCATGATATAGTTGTGTTGCAAATGTTGCACTGAGGTGACTAGTCTTTTTTTTTTTTTTTTTTTAATAAAGTTAAGCCAAACTTTTGAGTGCCCGCCCCACCATGCCCATGGTTGTATTCTAGTTGAAATGCACAAACGCGCTTCTTGTGGCTTTTTCTTCGTGGTTTTCGGCAGAAAAATTTCCGCTTGGGGGTTAGGGCATCGAAACATGGAATCCAAATTTTAAAATTCGAACGGTTCCAGGAGAACCGGAGTGTTAGAACAGGGTCCCATCGATGCTCAATACTCGATGCCCAACCCTAATGTTGACAGACTTCCAAGATTTTTAACCGTACATTAGATGTGAATGTGAGTATACAGTAAATGTTTTTGTACAGTACATGTGGCCTGTATTAAACTACGGTGTACAGCACCTCTTGCCAAAAATCTGTGCTCGGATTAAGCTAATTTTTTTTTTTTTTTCCCCCAAACTAAAAATTTGACATCAATTTATGATTCTAAGCTAAAAATGACAGACCTTTCGAATAATAAATATAATTTCTTACCTTGTTTTTATGGCTGGGTTGAAACAAAAGCGGTTGCGCAACGTCTGTAAACAGGTGTTTCCAGGGTTAAACGGAAAAATTAATAATAGTAAATAAATCAATCTGCCATGGCAGCATATTAGTGCTGCAACGATTAATCGATTAACTCAGTAACTCAGTTAGAAAAAAAATATTCGAATGACATTTTGTTGCTTCGATTATTCGTTTAATTAAAGTGGTGATGTAATGGTTTATTTTGAAAGTGTTTGCATTTAGTTTATTGATTAGGGTGGATACACTGCCCTCTAGTCTGCCTTATTTCACATGGTTGCATCCAACTGCTCCCTGTTAAGAACAACATATGACCAAGTTTTTGTTTGAGCTAATGTTTTTTAATGCATTCATAATTTAGTTTATAGGTATATTTAGCCATTTTTTTGTGGGAATATGTGTCCGAACCATTTGTTTAGAGCATAGTAAAAAAAAAATTTTTTTTTTAGCATTTTATAGCATTTAAGCTAGCGGAGTTTTTCTATGTAAGTTAGCCAATTGTTCTTTTGTTGTACATCGATGCCTTTTTTTTTTTTTTTTTAAATTATACCGTTTGGGGTATTTTAATTTTTCATGCTCCTTATCCGATTACTCGATTATTCGAACTAACTAGTCCATCGATTAATCGACTACTAAAATATTCGATAGCCGCAGCCCTACAGCATATAGACATATTGTTCTACCAAACATAACAGTTCTTTTGGCTTAAAATAGAGCAGTTTATTCTAAAAAAGAGTGCAAGAGCAGAAACTGCTTTTTCAGTCTTGTCTGTGTTTTCCGCCATAGACACACTTTCTCTATAAGGTGTTTAATTAATTTATTTAACATAATAGTTGAATAGTGAACCTCAGCTCAACTAATTCTGTTACTTGCTTCCAAAATTGCCTATCCATGCTCTTATTTTTTTTTTTAAACCCAGGTGAGTGTTAAGAGTAATTCCACATTATTGTAGTGAGGTGATAGGAAATGACACCACATTTAGAACACTGCAAAAATTTGGCATATAAAACGTCTCTAGGCGTGTTAATTAAGATTAGAAGACTTATCAGCAAACCGTCTTTCCTTCAGGCGCCCACAATCACACGTTTGCCACCTCTCCGTCTTTAAAATGACATCATGACAGGCTTGAACCAGCGTTAAACAGCCATTTGGCCACATCTCGACGATGTGTCATGAACGCAGCATGCTCATTTCCTAGCTGATTGTGTTGCCAAATCTGACTAAGGCCCCGCAGACAAAATGGGGAAATATTAATAGGCAAATTATTTATAAGCCTCGTTTCAGGCCTCTGGTGCCTTTAGCCACATCCTATTAATAACCGTGGTAGGTTCAATCAACAGAATTGAGTTGGGGATACGCACACATAACCTTGCCTACACATACACACAAACATGCGGTGCTTTCTAGGAAATACACATACCGGCGCATAGCAGAGCTGTAGCAGTAAAGAAAAGGAAAATAAATTGACACCTTTTTGCATACTCATGCCTTTAATCTCTGTGTGTGCATGTGTACAAGTTGTCAGCAGGACTGCTGGCTACCAAACCCCAAGACTCGACTAACTAAATGAGAGTACGGGGGCTTCTCACGGTGGAAGCAGTTAGCATCTTTTCCCGCTTCCCTATTATTGTCAATCTTTCACACAGTGCCACATCAGCTCTTTTCACTCACCTCTGGGACCAGTTGTTGTTAGCGCTGAGGTGAAGTGATAGCTAATGCATTATGAATAGCTAATAGTAAAACTGCTGCACGGCGATGCTTTTTTTTCTCGTCATCAGCTGCCCGGTAATAAGCGGGAGGAAATTGCTGACCTCTCTTGATATGCCGTGGGTTTGAATTGTATCATTTTTACAGCTCAGTGAAACTTTAATGGTTGCCTATATATCTCCTGACTAGTTTAAATTGGGTGGGACTGTAAACTGAACAGATGAGGAGCTGTACGGATGTACACACAGCTTAGTGTTTCTTGAACAAATGTCAAGGCCACTGGGGTAATGATGGTTTAGTCCTGCAGTAATGGTTGCAGCGAGCTATTAGCCTATTTGTCTTTTATTATTGCTCTCATTTTCTGCGTGAAGGTGATGGTTCTGCCGTTTCATCATGTTTAAAATGATAGTCAGACTGTATAATCTAAACTATTCACAACTCTCATCTTTCCCTCTCTCCTTGGTTTTTGCTTTTCTCCTCTGCAAATTTCACATTTAACCTATCACTTTTTTTACACCTCTCTTCAGCTGCTCACGAAAGGACCGTTGTGAAAGAGCGGGAGAACCCCAGAGGTTTGCATCAGACCAGAGGCAGTGTGTGGAGCTCACCGTTCAGCCCAAAAATATTTCTGTCACCATGTCTGAAGTGCAGGTAAGCCTTCTCGTATACGGGAGATCATTGGCTTACGACAGCGTTTCATTCCTTCAGCAGCAACGTCAACTGAATGTCGACACTAGGGCTGTCCCAAACGACACATTTTCTCCCAATTAGTTAGTTTTACGATTAGTCGACTAATCTAATTTTAGTTGTTTTTTTTTTTTTTTCCACTAATTTCGCAATAACATTTTTGTTGACGCTTATTAATTCATTAAGCATTTTGGAACACTTAAATTCTTTATCAAAGTACAAATAAACACATATATAACAATAAAAAAAATCATAAATAAACAATAAGGTCAAATGCTGATAGCATTAACTAGTGCAAAAGAATGGATTTTAAACAGATTCAGAACACTGACTTCGCCTTTCCAACATTATTCAAAACAATTCTTAAAAAAAAAAATCTAGGATTATAATTATTGTATATACATACAGTGGGGGAAATAAAGTATTTAGTCAACCACCAATTGTGCTAGTTCTCCTACTTAAAAAGATAAGAGAGGCCTGTAATTGTCAACATTGGCAAACCTCAACCATGAGAGACAGAATGTGGCAAAAAAAAAAAAAAAAACAGAAAATCACATTGTTTGATTTTTAAAGAATTTATTTCCAAATTAGAGTGGAAAATAAGTATTTGGTTACCTACAAACAAGCAAGATTTCTGGCTGTGAAAGAGGTCTAAATTCTAACGAGGCTCCACTCGTTACCTGTATTAATGGCACCTGTTTTAACTCATTGTCGGTATAAAAGCCACCTGTTCACAACCTCAGTCAGTCACTCTCCAAACTCCACTATGGCCAAGACCAAAGATCTGTCGAAGGACACCAGAGATAAAATTGTAGACCTGCACCAGGCTGGGAAGACTGAATCTGCAATAGGTAAAACGCTTGGTGTAAAGAAATCAACTGTGGGAGCAGTTATTAGAAAATGGAAGACATACAAGACCACTGATAATCTCCCTCGATCTGGGGCTCCATGCAAGATCTCACCCCGTGGCGTCAAAATGATAACAACAACGGTGAGCAAAAATCCCAGAACCACATGGGGGGACCTAGTGAATGACCTACAGTGAGCTGGGACCACAGTAACAAAGGCTACTATCAGTAACACAATGCGCTGCCATGGACTCAGACCCTGCACTGCCAGACATGTCCCCCTGCTGAAGCCAGTACACGTCCAGGCCCGTCTGTGGTTCGCTATAGAGCATTTGGATGATCCAGAAGAGGACTGGGAGAATGTGTTATGGTCAGATGAAACCAAAATAGAGCTTTTTAGTAGAAACACAGGTTCTCGTGTTTGGAGGAGAATGAATACTGAATTGCATCTGAAGAACACCATACCCACTGTGAAGCATGGGTGTGGAAACATCATGCTTTGGGGCTGTTTTTCTGCAAAGGGACCAGGACGACTGATCTGTGTAAAGGAAGTAATGAATGGGGCCATGTATCGAGAGATTGAGTGAAAATCTCCTTCCATCAGCAAAGGCATTGAAGATGAGACGTGGCTGAGTCTTTCAGCATGACAATGATCCCAAACACACAGCCCGGGCAACAAAGGAGTGGCTTCGTAAGAAACATTTCAATTTCCTGGAGTGGCCTAGCCAGTCTCCAGTGCTCAACCCCATAGAAAATCTGTGGAGGGAGTTGAAAGTCCGCGTCCGCCCAATGACAGCCCCAAAACATCACTGCTCTAGAGGAGATCTGCATGTTGGAATGGGCCAAGATACCAGCAACAGTGTGTGAAAAGCTTGTGAAGAGTTACAGAAAAAGTTTGGCCTCCGTTATTGCTAACAAAGGGTGCATAACCAAGTATTGAGATGAACTTTTGGTATTGACCAAATACTTATTTTCCACCATGATTTGCAGATAAATTATTTAAAATCAAACTATGTGATATTCCTGTTTTTTTTCCACATTCTGTCTCTCATGGTTAAGTTTTACCCATGTTGACAATTACAGGCCTGTCTAATATTTTCAAGTGGGAGAACTTGCACAATTAGTGGTTGACTAAATACTTATTTGCCTCACTGTACTACTATATACTATAATAGTATTATAATAATTATTCATTGCCAATCAGATTTTCCATAAATGGTGTCGTTTTAAAGCTATTCTTAGTGTAGAATCTGAATTCTGAAGTATGTGGAATTAACTCCAGAAATCGTTATTTATATGACAACATTACATGCATTTGAAATGTTCACCTGAAGTACGTTCGCTAAACCGCTAACCGTAAGCTTTACACTCCACAAAAAAAAAAAAAAAAAAAAAACCACCTTTTAACCGCATGTTTGCGTTTTGGATAAGACTGCCAATGTTATATAGCAGGCTATAGTAGGTTGTCTTTTATTCTCATTAGCCTCAATGTAGCAATGCTAACGTTTACAGTGTTTAGTATAGATGCGTTTCCTGAAAACAAGAAAGCCCAAAAACAGTTTGCTGAAGACATGTCAACAAAGCACATGGATTACTGGAACCATGTCTTATGGTCTGATGAGACGTGCGGGCTTTCTTGTGTAGTCTTTAGAAGAGGCGTCCTCCTGGGGTGACAGCCATGCACAACAATTTGATGTAGAGTGTGACGTATGGTCTGAGCACTAACAGGGTGACGGGTGGGGGGGTCACCTCGTCAATCTCGGCAGCAATTCTGACAGCACTCCGGTAACGAGTCACATGTCATTTTGGAGGGAAAATGACAAGCAGTACTCAATTTGGACATTTAGGGATATACTTTTTTTCAAAGGGGTGTACTCACTTTTGTTGCCAGGGGTTTAGATATTAATGGTTATTCATTCATTCATTCATTTTCCATGCCGCTTTTTCCTATTTTGAGTTATTTTGTTGGGCAAATAAATCAACTCTATTATATAAGCTGCACACAGACTACTTTTCATTGTGTCAAAGTGTGATTTTGTCAGTGTTGTCCTATGAAAAGATATACTTTAATATCTGCAGAAATGCAAGGGGTTTACTCACTTTTGTGATACACTGTATGTACATGGTCCAAAATGTGATACCAACATATGTGGAAGCCAGGTATTAATTATAGTATATTATTGTTTACCTAATATTAATATTATATTAATATCACCTAATATTAATGATTAATTTAATCATTGTAACATTAGAATAAATAAAAACAAATAGGATTTGGTTATGGACCGATATGGATGATTTTTTTATTTTATTTTATTTTAGAAATTAATAATTTTATGTTTTTGCCTGCCATTGCCAACGCTCGACATCCAATCCAGTTAAACTGGGAGGACTGGCTTTGAAAGGGTTAAGGCAGTGTATGCAGAAAACTTTCACAGATGCTTTGGTTTAATCCATAACTTCACCACATGGTTTAGTTTGTGTTTTCCATACTTCATTCTGAAACGCTGAACTCTGATCTGGGTTGCTTTTTAGTGCAGGGGCGTGTTTCTGCGAGATCAGCATCATAGCAATATAACACAATGAACTCTACCAATGAGCTCACCAAGACATAGTACACAGAGGGAGACTTTCACCAGATTTCAGTTTCATACCCATTCACTTTGATTTAGAATTTTAAGTCACTTACAGAGCCTTCAATGGTCAGGCTCCGGATTATACTAGAGAAATGATGGTACATTTTTTATGCCGTTGTTATTCCAAAACGTAGGACTTGATATATCAGCCATTTAAGTACTCTTGGCAACTTCACCACATAAAAAGCATCCCAAACTAAACTAACACACTCGCGCACACATTAACCTTGCTATAATTGTAATAGCTGCCATTGTAACAGATGCACACACAAATGGCTGTGCCCATCACACACCTACACATAGCCCGGCATCACTTACATGTCTCTGCCCCCCAGCACCCATTAACCCCCATGTCATATCTTATAACAATCCATGTACACCGTGTCCTTCCATTGATCTTGTACTGATTGCCTCGCTCTCTCTTTCTCTCTCAAAAGCTGGTCCTTCAGGCTCGTAATGTGCCTGATCTATCAGCGGGGGTCAACTGCTCCTTCGAGGACTACGTGGAGACCGAAGGACTGATCCAAGGCGGATATATTTACTGCCTTTCTCCATCTGCTCGTGATGTCATTCCCATCACACGGAACAAAGGTTGGGCGTGATTAGCTGGGTGATGAAATCACGAATCGGAAAATGTTGGCCTTCATTTCAAAATTGCTTAGTTTTGTCTCTCTAACAGTTTTGTTGTGTACGCTCCCCCCTGCCTTGCGCCTTTGAATTCATTTGGTGCTATTAATTTATCAACGCGGGCTGATGTCTCCCCCTAAGGGGTCTTTTTTTCTGCCGTGCAATCTGAGAAGTCTGCAGCTGTGCAGCCACAAGAAATATTTTTAGCATTATTAGATGATTTGCTTAGTGCGACTCTATCAGAATACCTTGTCATCGTCAATAATGTTTGCCAATTCCATTTCAAAGAGCTCTAACCCAAGTTTGCATTTTTGTACTGAAAATAGCACTGTTTTGAATGCCCATTATCATGCATTATGCATCCTTGTCACTTTCACTTGTTTATTTTGCTTTCCCTGGAAACGACAAGGCTCGTGTCGCTAACTTCTTTTCAAAGACTTGGTGATAGTATCTGTACTTACTCTAATTTTAGTGGAGATTGTACACTTACTTCATGTAGGTATCTGTTTTTGCCACAGGAATGAACGTTTTGTTATTCTTGAAGCATGAAAGGTTCCATACTCATCTTTAAGTTTCTCCAAGTGTACTACAGTAAATTTTTAAACTGCTCCCATTCATAGGTTCTCTGCTTGAGCGTACGTTCTAAACATTGATACCTATTCTAATTATGTATTGTTGTTTATATACCCGCATATATAGTAAGGAAAATAAGTGTTTGGACACCCTGCAATTAGGGAAGTTCTCTCACTTAGAAATGAGGGGCGGGTTTGAAATTTTCATGGTAGGTACTTGTCCACTGTGAGAGACAATCTAAAGAGAAAAAAATCCATAAATCACAGTGTATGAATTTTTTTTAACAATTTATTTGTATTATACTGCTGCAAATAAGTATTTGAACACCTGTCTATTAGCTAGAATTGTGAGCCTCAAAGACCTGTTAGTCGCCTTTAAAAAGTCCAACGAATAAGTGAAGTGGAGATGACTTTTTTACATGTCCACCCCATACAACGCTCACGTGGGCAATGACAGTGAGACCTGGAGGGGCGTGATTGGGAGGAACGGCCCCCCCGATCAGAACCCGAGTGGTGTTCTGTTATTGGACTTCTGTGCTCGTCACGGTTTGTCTATAACGAACACCATGTTCTTGCGACTTGCGGCCGCATGCTTTGGACACTCGGGTGAAGAGAGGGGCGGAGCTGTCAACCGATCACCACCTGGTGGTGTGTTGGCTCCGATGGCGGGGGAAGATGCTGGCCAGACCTGGCAGGCCCAAACGTATTGTGAGGGTCTGCTGGGAACGTCTGGCAGAATCCCCTGTCAGAAAGAGTTTCAACACCCACCTCCGGCAGAACTTCTCCCTTGTCCCGGGGGAGGTGGGGGACATTGAGTCCGAGTGGGCCATGTTCCGCGTCTCCATTGTTGAGGCGGCCGATCAGAGCTGTGGCCGTAAGGTGGTTGGTGCCTGTCGTGGCGGCAATCCCCGAACCCGCTGGTGGACACCAGCGGTAAGGAATGCCGTCAAGCTGAAGAAGGAGGCCTATCGGGCCTTTTTGGCCTGTGGGACTCCGGAGGCAGCTGACAGGTACCGGCTGGCCAAGCGGACTGCGGCCTCGGCAGTCGCCGAGGCAAAAACTCGGACATGAGAGGAGTTCGTTGAGGCCATGGAAAACGACTTCCGGATGGCTTCGAGGAAATTCTGGTCCACCATCCGGCGTCTGAGGAGAGGAAAGCAGTGCACTATTAACACTGTGTATAGTGAAGATGGTGTACTGCTGACCTCGACTCGGGACGTCGTGAGTCGGTGGAGAGAATACTTCGAAGCCCTCCTCAATTCCACCGACACGCCTTCCTTTGAGGAAGCAGAGTCTGGGGACTCTGAGGTGGGCTCTTCGATCTCTGGGGTTGAAGTCACTGAGGCGGTTGGTAAGCTCCTCGGTGGCAAGGCCCCGGGGGTGGATGAGATCCGCCCGGAGTTCCTAAAGGCTCTGGATGTTGTAGGGCTGTCATGGCTGACACGCCTCTACAACATCGCGTGGACATCGGGGACAGTGCCTCTGGATTGGCAGACCGGGGTGGTGGTCCCCCTTTTTAAAAAGGGGGACCGGAGGGTGTGTTCCAATTATAGAGGAATCACACTCCTCAGCCTCCCCGGTAAAGTCTATTCAGGGTTGCTGGAGAGGAGGGTCCGTCGGGAAGTCGAATCTCGGATTCAGGAGGAGCAGTGTGGTTTTCGTCCCGGCCGTGGAACAGTGGACCAGCTCTACACCCTCAGCAGGGTCCTCGAGGGTGCATGGGAGTTCGCCCAACCAGTCTACATGTGTTTTGTGGATTTGGAGAAGGCGTTCGACCGTGTGCCTAGGGGAATCCTGTGGAGGGTGCTCCGGGAGTACGGGGTACCGAGCCCCTTGGTAAGGGCTGTTCGGTCCCTGTACGACCGGTGTCAGAGTCTGGTCCGCATTGCCGGCAGTAAGTCGAATTCGTTCCCAGTGAGGGTTGGACTCCGCCAAGGCTGCCCTTTGTCACTGATTTTGTTCATAACTTTTATGGACAGAATTTCTAGGCGCAGCCGAAGCGTTGAGGGGGTCCGGTTTGGTGACCTCAGCATTGAATCTCTGCTTTTTGCAGATGATTTAGTGCTGTTGGCTTCATCAAGCCGTGACCTCCAACTCTCACTGGAGCGGTTCGCAGCTGAGTGTGAAGCGGTTGGGATGAAGATCAGCACCTCCAAATCCGAGACCATGGTCCTCAGTCGGAAAAGGGTGGAGTGCCCTCTCCGGGTCGGGGATGAGATCCTGCCCCAAGTGGAGGAGTTCAAGTATCTTGGGGTCTTGTTCACGAGTGACGGTAGGAGGGAGCGGGAGATCGACAGGCGAATCGGTGCGGCGTCTGCAGTAATGCGGACGCTGCACCGGTCCGTAGTGGTGAAGAAGGAGCTGAGCCGAAAGGCAAAGCTCTCGATTTACCAGTCGATCTACGTTCCTACCCTCACCTATGGTCACGAGCTTTGGGTCGTGACCGAAAGAACAAGATCCCGGATACAAGCGGCCGAAATGAGTTTCCTCCGCAGGGTGTCCGGGCTCTCCCTTAGAGATAGGGTGAGAAGCTCGGTCATCCGGGAGGGACTCGGCGTCGAGCCGCTACTCCTCCGCATAGAGAGGAGCCAGCTGAGGTGGCTCGGGCATCTGGTTCGGACGCCTCCCGGACGCCTCCCTGGAGAGGTGTTCCGGGCATGTCCCACCGGCGGGAGGCCCCGGGGACGACCCAGGACACGCTGGAGAGACTATGTCTCTCGGCTGGCCTGGGAACGCCTTGGGATCCCGCCGGAGGAGCTGGTTGAAGTGGCTGGGGAGAGGGAAGTCTGGGCTTCCCTGTTAAAGCTGCTGCCCCCGCGACCCGACCCCGGAACAAGCGGAAGATAATGGATGGATGGATGGACCCCATACAATCAGTAATTCCAGCAATTCTTACATAGACAGAATTGTAGAACTCTACAAGGCTGGACAGGATTACAAGGCAATTGCCAAGGCAATATAAGATCCACCGTTGAAGCAATTATTAGAAAATGGAAGAAGTTAAACATGACTGTCAATCTCCTTCGGACTGGGGCTCCATGCAGAATCTACCTCGTAGGGTCTCAATGATCCTAAGAATGGTGAGGAATCAGCCAAGAACTACACAGGAGGAGCTGGTCAATGACTTGAAAGGAGCTGGGACCAGCATTTCCAAAGTTACTGTTGGTAAGATATCATGGTTTAAAATCATGCATGGCACGCAAGGGTCCCCTGCTTAAACCAGCACATGTCCAGTCCCGTTTTAGTTTGCCAATGACCATTTGGATGATCCAGAGGAGACAATCTTGTGGTCATACTGTATGAGATCAAAATTGAACTTTTTGGTCTTAATTCAACTCATAGTGTTTGGAGGAAGAAGAATGATGAGTACCATCCCAAGAACACCATCCCTACTGTGAAGCATGGGGGTGGGAATATCATGCTTTGGGGGTGTTTTTCTGCATATGGGACTAGACGACTGCACTGTATTAACTCATTCACTCCCAGCCATTTTCACCAGAGCAAGGCCCTTCGCTCCTGGCCGTTTTACTTGATTTTGACTGATTTTGCAAGGCCCACAGAAAATTCTGTTCTATTGCTATATAAACATGGAACCCACCAAAAGAAAGATTAGACTCTATTCTTTCAGCAGGAAAAACAGTTTTCCATTCTTTAGAAATCAGCATTAGAAAATAGCTTAGTTTGAGCAATTTTCCAATTTCTCATGAAAAAAAAGAGATTTTTGTGAAAGCATACATTTCAAACATAACTTTGACTTCAACACAGCTATTTTTTGTGTTAGTTACATCCTTAACATCTGAATAATGTTTTCCTTTTACAAAATAACATAAACAACAAGACAAATAGAGCTTTTGATAGCAATTTTATTTACACATAACTAACTGAGAGATGACGCTGTTGTGGCCGCGACAACCGGGGTAAACTTTTCCCTCATTGCCGCCTGGCTCTGCTCGGCGACCAACACGGACTCAACGGCATCGTCCGCTGCACTGGTGGTCCCGGTCGTTCTGCTCGGTTGTCCAGCGCCTGGCATCCTGGCCGTCCTCCCGGTTGTCCTGCTCGGTCGTCCGCCGCCTGGCATCCTGGACGGCCCGGCCGTTCGTTCCGTTGAATCGGGTTGCGGGTCTTAACCAAATGCGGGTCTACTGCCCTCCAGTGGCCAGTTTTATTGCTTTAAAATGGATTTTCAGTGTTGTGCTTTGGAGCTAAGTTGAATCAGAACCCAGAGTGTCTCTTGTGAATAAAAACGTAAAAGACGTATAAATACGTCTTTGGGAAACTGAAACAATTACAAATAGAGCGTATTTATAAGTTTTTGGGAGCAAATGTGTTAAGGAGAGGATGACCAGGGCCATGTTATGTGAGATTTTGGGGACTTGCCTCCTTCGCTCAGTTAGAGCATTGAAAATGGGTCGTGACTAGGTCCTCCAACATGACAGTGGCCCGAAGCAGACAGCCAGAATAACCAAGAAGTGGCTTCATAAAAAGCATATCAAGGTTCTGGAGGGGCCTAGCCAGTCTCCAGACCTAAGCCCAATAGAAAATCTTTGGAGGAAGCTCATACTTAGTGTTTCTCAGTAACAGGCCAGAAATCTGATTGATCTAGAGAAGATCTGTCTGGAGCAGTGGTGAAAAAACCCTGCTGCAGTCTGTGCAAACGTTACAAAAGTTAAAGGAACCTGGTGAAAAGTTACAGGAAACGTTTGACTTCTGTATTGTAATCAAAGGCTACTGTGCCAAACATTAACATGGATTTTCTCAGGTGTTCAAATACTGATTTGTAGCAGTTTGATATAAATAAATTGTTAAAAAGAAAATCATACACTGTGATTTCTAGATTTTTTTCAGATTCTCTCTCACAATGGACAAGCACCTACCATTAAAATTTCAAACCCGCCCATCATTTCTGAGTGGGAGAACTTGTAAAATCGCATGGTGTTCAAATATTTATTTTCCTCACTGTAAAAAAATATTTTTTAATAAAAATAATCTTATGGATTAATGCCTTTTTTTTTGCCAATTTTTAACAGTTTTGCATATTTCTATGTTTATTTAGGTGACAAGCGTGTGGTGAAGCTTTATCTGAAGTCCAAGGAAACGGGCAAGAAGTTCGCAAGTGTTGATTTTGTCTTCTACAACTGCAGTGTCCACCATTCGTAAGTTCCAACAATTTGTTAATCATATGGGCATTTCATAAAGATTTTCTTATTAGGTTTCATTTAGTTCTACCCTTCACTCTTCCATGTTCCGTCCCTCTGGGATGACTCGCACAATAAACACCCATCTCCCTTTTACATCCACATGGGGTATTGCGTTACCTTTAGAGTGAAAAATCGAACACGACGTATGTATGTAACGATTGTGATATGAGATGGTAATTCTAGTCGTATCATAACCCATGACACACGCTAATAATTTTTCAATTATTAAATGATTATTGGACTGTCTACAATAGTGTTTCTTGGACGACCTTTTTTGATAAAGACAGATGTTCCATCTTTATTCAAATAAAGACAAAATACAACCCATAACGTGACATAATTTGCCAGATGACACCTAATGACATCTGTTATAAGCATTCAGTAATGCCCATGATAGTGTCATGTCATAATTATGACGGTCTTATGATGTCGTTGTGAAATAAAACATTACCTATTAACACAAATAAATCAACAAATTAGCTACACTGGACTATTAGCCGCAGGATTTAAAATGAAGGAGAAAAGTGGCTTATAGTCCGAAAATAATGGTAGTTAAAGTGAGTTTCCTCTGTACTAGAATACCAGCAGTTTTTTGTGTACATTCCTAGCTAGAGGTTTGACGAAATATCGTAATGGTGATATAACGTGATACCATCAGGTTATCGATACGCTCCTGCCAAAAATCAAGATATTGTTGGAGCGCTTACAGTTCATTTTTTGTTAATTTTAGGGCATTAACAGGTCACTTTCTTTTGAGTTTGAGTCACTGCCTGTCACGGAAAACGCAGGCAGGCTGGTGGTGTGGACCCAAATGCAGGGAAACAACACGCGGCAAGGCAGTTGGCGGTGAAATCAGAAATCGTTTTAATAATAACTAACAAAAACACAAAGTACAACCAAAGGCACTGGGGATCAAAAAGGCAATGTTCAAACAAAACTTACTTTATCTGAGGGACTAGTACACGAGAGCTTGGACAGGACATCGACTTTGACATTGACAATTACGCAAGAAGGAGTGAAAAGAAACTGGGAGCTTATATACACACAGAGACGAGGGGTAACGAGACAACGAGGAACAGATGGGTGACACAGAAGGATGCAGGTTGGCGGATACACTAGGAACAGGCACAACAGGTGAAATCAATGGGCAATCACAGAAACACACTAGGAGGGAACCAACACAAAACCTAACAACTGCCTATTCATTTGAGGAGATTCTTAGGTCACTTCCTGCTGCCTAACCCAAAATAAACCAGAATTGACCCATAAATGCCCCCAAATCAACAGGAAGTGACTAAAAATCAACAGCAAATGGGCTGAAATGCACCCAAATTAAACTCATTGGTTGCCATTGACGTCCAATCTGTTTGAGCTGGGAGGGATTTGTTCATTCGCTGCCACCCTCCCAGGTCAAACGGATTGGATGTCTACTAGTGATAAACTCATTCCAATTCACAGCAGAAGACAAAAATGGCTAGGTTTTCTGTTTATTTGTTCTTTTGTAGATTATACGAGAATTATTTCCTGACCAATGTATCAATAATCGTTGTATCGTGAAATCATTGTTATTGTGAGCTTTGTATCGCAAATTGTATCGTATAGTGAGGTAACAAGAGGTTCCCACCTCTACTCCTAGCCCTCTACCTTATTGCACAATCCTGTCTGATGCCGGGATCAAATAATGCTTTAGCTCTGAATGAAATCACCCATATTACCCCCCTTTGAGTCACAAGCTCTCCCTCTGTCCACTCATGGCTCATCCAGTGGAGGCTAAAACGTCTGGTGGGGTATTAGCCTCAGGGCAACAGATGGCATGTAGGCCCCCGGGGTACCGCAGGGCTCCATTCTGGCTTCCCTCCGGATGTTAGATGAGCCTCCTTCGAGGATTGCCCACAAACGCACTCAGAACATTCACATGCACAGTCACACCTCTCACCGCTCTGTCACTTACCAATCATTTAAGATCTGAATGTCTTGGACACATAATCTGTCGCTTTGACCTTTGACCTAATTGCCAAGTTTGCCTGTCCTAGCACGCGAATCCCCTGTCGCATCTACAGTGATTAGCCCAGCTGGTTAAGGGTGCTGTGGTTTACTTTGTCTAATCATGCTTAATTCATCCCCCTAAGGACTTAGAGGTACGGTATTTTCTTTACCTCTTTGTGCCTTTTAATACCCAATGTAGAACAAAACCTTTTATGTTCTGAGAAAGAATGCTCAATTAAAATGAAAGGTGTCACGTGGAGTCATAGTGGATGTACTGTAATATGAAGTCACATTAAAATTTTATGGCGTTCCTCATTCTATAGAAGTCGCTTCAAACAAGAAGCTATCCAAGAGTCACCCATTTGAGCCTATTACCCCAATGAGCTGATTAAATCTACTCCCAGCGCTGATCTAATATGGTCTTTGATGGATGTAATGGCCATGTTTAATTAAGTTACAAATATAGCATGTTGCATCTTTGCGACTGAGTTGAATGGTGGCGAACAGAGCTGCAAAGACAGGAATTTCTATATTAAAGTGGCCCTTTGTCGCGTATGTCCCCTTGCCATTTTACGGTGACACTCCGTCCTGAATGCCCCTTGGGCATCTGGTAAAGTTGTGGTTGTAAAGTTACAAGTGTAATGACTTCAGGCCCATGTTTCAACATGAGGGGTTTGTGTGTCCGCAATACTTAGTTATTCCTCTCAACGCCAGGGGTGAGTAGAGTAGCCAAAATTTTACTCAAGCATAGACTTCATAATATATTGACGGGACATGGGACGCGGCGCCAATTAACAGGAGGCCTGCATTGTTGGCGTGGCCGTCAAAGCTGACCGAGTGGAATCACAGACAAAGAGCTTTTTCTGTTGAAATGTCTTGTGAATAAATGCTTAAATGTCTGAATTCTTTATAGATATGGACATAAAACAGTCTCGATTCTTGGTTAAAAGCAAAAAAAAAAAAAAAAAAAAGTGCAATTAGCATTTATTTTACGTAAATATTGCGAACTATGATGCTAGTCAGTAAGCAAATGCAGCGGCCACCTTATGAAAAGTTTTTTCCGTTGAAAATTCTTGTGAATAAATGCTTAAATCCCTGAATTCTTGATAGATACGGACGTAAAACAGTCTCGATTCTTGGTTAAAAGCAAAAAGAAGAAGAAAAAAGAAAAAGTGCAGTTAGCATTTATTTTACGTAAATAGTGCAAACTATGATGCTAGTCAGTAAGCAAATGTAGCAGCCGCCTTATAAAAACAGCTTTTTCCGTTGAAAATTATTGTGAATAAATGGTTAAATCCCTGAATTCTTTATAGATATGGACTTAAAACAGTCTCGATTCTTGGTTTAAAGCATAAAAAAACTGCAGTTAGCATTTATTTTACGTAAATATTGTGAACTATGACTATATGGACTATTGTTATAATGATACTGTACAATAACTCATTACGTATCCACATTAAGCCAAAGAAATACAATTTTTTTTTTAAATCATTGAATTCCAACAAAAGGAAAAAAAAAACAAAAAAACGTAAATGAAGCATTATTCGGCCAAAGAGCATGACTGCCCTCTGGTGGAGAAAATAGTTCCGAGTTTGAATAGTGAAAGGTTCCCTCATACTATTTTGAAATTAAAATGATAATTTCTCCAGTTTTCTGTGGTCAAAAAACTAGGAGAGAAGTTAAAATGTGCGCTTTCAAGTCATGTTGAGGGCAGTGCTCTATGTCAAATACTCAATTTTTCATGGTGCTTTAAAGACGCCACGTGAGTTAACAGGCCGTGATCATAGAACGGCAGGCTTGAGTCTGATTGATATAGTGGACTCATGATTATTGTGGTGACGTCTCATTGGCGAAACTGGTAGAGAGATACGTTTGGAATTGCTGGCAAAAAAAAAAAGAAAATTTAATATTTAGAATAAAGAGGAAAAATGTAACGACTAGCCCAAAGTAGCGGAGTAGGAGTAGCGTTTCTTCTTCACAAATCTACTCAAGTAAAAGAAGAATTAGTAAAACTTGTAACCTGTAAGACATGCGTTTTTCCCAAAATATTACTCAAGTAAATGTAACGGAGTAAAAGTAACGCCTAACTATTAACCCACCTCTGCCTACAAGCCACGAACTATATGTAAAAAAAAAAAAAAAAGTTGTCCGAGCATTTAAGAGGATGCTCACCACACCAAAGTTGAAGCTAATGCTATGCTAACGCAAGGAGTTTGATTTAGTGTGTGACGTTCACTCAGCACAGACCTTTAAAGGCTCAAGCAACATTGCATATTCTCTTGCCAAGATAGGAAAACAAATCTGTGTTTCTAAACAAGCGCACTCCCTAAAACCATCGGCACCTGTTCTGATCTTCCCACATTCAAAAAATTGTTAAAAACTTACCTTTTTAAACTGGCTTTTAATTTGTAATTATTTTCTCCATTGTTTTGTACTGCCCACGTTGTATGAGCTTTTTTTTTTTTTTTTTTTTTTTTTTTCCTATACTGTAAAGCGCCGTTGAGCACCGGTAAAAGCGCTCTATAATTAAATGTATTATTACTATTATTGTTATTATTATTAAACAAGCAAGATGAAGCACAGCCTAGCTCAAAACACATTCTAAACTCCGGTGAGGAGAGTGAGGGGTAGGCGCAGCACATCTCACATGAGTGACACGACCCAAACACTGCTACGATGCAATCTGACGCACTCCACATACAGCAGGGGTGTCCAAACTTTTTGCAAACGGGGCCAGATTTGGTGTGGTAAAAATGTGGAGGGTCGGCCTTAGCTGACACCCTTTACGTAGAACAATATATTTAAACAAATTTTAGCAAGCCATTCTGTGTGTCACATTTGCTTTATTATTTTTTTAATTAATAATTTCCACAAAGTGTTGCAACTCGCCTTTGTGGCGTTGTCTTTCATCTCTTCTCGCTGTAAAATTAAACAAGCTTAAAGTTGCTTCAATTTCTTGCTACGCATCTTCCCTGTAATCTTGTCATACATGTCAGCGTGTCTGTTTGGTAATATCGCCTCACATTGAACTCATTAAAAACAGTGACTGTCTCTTCACAAATGAGTCAGACACAGTTTTTGCATATTTTAGTGAAGAAATAGTCCAATTTCCACCTATCCTTGAAGCATCGGCCGTCGCAGTCAACTTTTTTTTTGTTGATTGTCTCCATTTTAGAAAATTGGGAGTAAAATGTCACACGGGGTAATGTTGCTTAGAGTGCTGCTGCTCCCGGGCCGGACTTGGAACATGCCTGACGTACAGTATTAAAATGTCACGCATTGTGAACAAATAACAAAAACTATGTCGCATTTTCGTCTCGTTAGACGAAAACCGGCATTCGTCTGGTTATGTTCTAGTCTCCCAAGCCACGATTTTAGCTTGTCATTGTCACGAAAAAAATTGTCTGGCGTGAAGATAGAACAGCAAGCTTGCGTCTGATTGGTATAATGAAGTCATGTGATTATTGTTGCAATGTCTAATTGGTGAAATTAGTTAAGCTACTCTTGGCATCGCTGGCAAAAAAAAAAAAAAAATCTGTTGAATACAGAGGTTGCGCTAGACATTTTCGTTGTCTGTCATTTTGACTGACAGGGTCATAAAAATCCGGTCATAATCTATTTTTACCCGTCACTTAAATTTTTAAAGTGATAATGATGACATATTCAATAATATTTAGTTTTCATTCATTTTTAATTAATATTGTAACGCTTGCTTGGCGGCGAAAAATTAGACACGGAAGTCGTGGTATTTTTCGCCCTCTTTTTACTCTGCTTACTGCCAACAACACCAACAAAACAACAACTCCACCCCCAAAGAAAAAGAGGCACCTATATAGACCCCAATCACCAACGTCACACAATGATCTTAATTGTGGTTGTCAGCCCAAAATCTTCTAAATATATATTAAATGCATCTTACCAGATATAAAATGACTACTACATAGTCTGTGGTGATCGTTTGGTGCCCAGATTTCTTGTCGAATTACAGCAGTCCATCTCGCTCTCCACTTCGGGTCTCTCACAATACGGTAGAACTTCAAGTCTCTCCGTCTATCTTCTCTGTTACTGCAACCAACCGCCACACACGCCTTCACCATTTTGATTATTAATGTTAACGAGCAGAAAAACACGCCATAATAGGAGGCATGTACGTAGCGGTAATGTGTAAACACGACGAGCTGACGGATAATATGGCGGCTCCAGTCAGGGGGGCGGAGTTTTGACGTCATGTGATTGGGGTCTATACACAGGCGGCAATCTAGTCCACCAATTGGATGACACGCTGGCACACCGGGTGCACCAATAAGAACCTCGCGTTGATGTGTCAATCACGGTGCCGCCGCCAGACCCCGGTGACGCTACAATATTCTGACAAAATAGCCAACGACGTCATGCATTAAGAGAGACAATAGCTAATTAATATGCTCACTCGTCACCCTGTGGTCTGGGGTGTGAATTGCAACCTGTCAAAATGACGGATGGACTTCAGTTTTTTCCGTCACCGTTTTAAAAAACCGGTCAACGACGGAAGATATTCGGTTAACGCGACCCCTGGTAGAATAAAGAGGAAAAATGTAACTTTTGTATAGCCCAAAGTAGCGAGGTAAGAGTAGCGTTTTTTTCTTCACAAATCTACTCAAGTAAAAGTAAAAAGTATAGCTTAGTAAAACTACTCTTAGAAGTACATTTTTCTTAAAAAGATACTCAAGTAAATGTCACGGAGTACATATAATGTGTTACTACTCACTTCTGCTCATTCTTCCCAACGCATTATGAAAATATTCAAGCACATGCAGAAATTCATGAATATTCCTTTTATAAAGTAGTGTCGATCCCCAACATGATCCTTTTATATTCCTTAATAATTCATACTTGCACACTGTGGTACAACCACCCATTTCCAAAAACTACACACTCCTCCTTCTTATTTACACAACTGATTATGTTGCAACGGCCCTCGCCTTTTCAAAAATGCCATAAATTTGCATAGTGCTATTAATCTAATTAGAATTCCCACTGTTTCAGTTTAAGGGTTGCTCAGATTGAAATAGAAAATCACCCACGGCCATGATTGCTCCGTAATTAAATATTTCCATAAGCTTTTTCCTCATTTCTTAGCCCTCCGTTTATTAAGATTGGGAGGATAGCGTGGCAGAATTGAGGTTAAGCTTTAATGACGTACAGTACTGTACCTGTTGTTGTACAGCTGTGTTCATTCTAAAACTTCAATTATTATCGATCAAATCTTCTGTTATGAGTTGCTAAAGTAATGTTTTATGCGTATCATTTTCGGGTTGAGCGAGTTTTCTTGCTCCACCATGAAGAAAATCATGAATTAAATAACTACCATTTAAAATAATATTGGTTTATATGCATTATAGCAGATTTTCAACCTTTTATGAGCCACGGCACAGCGTTTTTATTTTAAAAATCCAAGGCACACCACCAGCGAAAAAAAACAAAAACAAAAAAGAATATCTGTGGCCTATATTCATTTCATATTTTGACTCACCCAATGCGGATACATCGGCTTTTTGTATTGGAGTAGTTATCACTGCACCCCAATGAAAGTTAATTCCGCTATGTTTAGTTCTTTTTAACAGTCTACTGTAAATCCCAATGAAGTTTTTGAGAGGAAATGGTCTTTGCTTCTTTTTGACCGCCATTCAATGAATTTTGTCCAGTGTCACATTCTGAGTTAGCATCTTTCCTTAAAAAAATAAACACTTTTTCTATCGCTGTCACCGTTAAAATTTCGCTGGCTAGCAGCTAGCCCCTGCGTCAATCTTACCTCATACACATTACCAAACAAAGCAGTTAGCTACCTATTGACACCTACTGACATGGAGGAGTATTGCATGATTAAAGGCCATTGGCGAGCACAGACACTCAGCAACAGCACATTTGCGGGTTCATTTTCCACATTTTTTTTTTTTTTTTTTTTTTACACCAATTAGATGAAAGTGGATGATTTTCCACAGCATACCTGTAGGTTGACTACTTCCATAAACTCAAAATGGAGGACATATTGAAAAAAACAAAAGAAAAACATCAAACTTGCAGTGTTTTTTCATCAACAATAAGGTTTTGCACTGTGAATAGATCATATTTGCGTAACTAAATAGTAAAAAATGCCAATTAAAGGTCAAACTGTTTTGGACAATTTATTTGGTTTACAGTACAGTGTTTTCAAATTGCAACGTACCCAAGAACAAATCTTATTTTGAAACGGTGTTCTGCCAAAATATCTGCATGGCCAGACGTCCTATCAATGCCCAGTGCGGTAGCGCACGCATGCACACATTAGTTAAAAGCAACGAGTAATTAATATTTTCGTTTTTATTGAGTCTGTTTTTACCTTTCCATTGCCTCAAAATAATTTTGGCGTGTTTTCCTCTGATAGCTTTTAAGCATTGTGTCTTCTTGTGGTAGCTTTAAAGCAGTGTTCATCTGTTGACCACATTAGTCACGTAGTGTATTTAAACCACCCTATATTATTATGCTTAAATATTTTTTAAGGTATTTTTTAGTGCATTCTTGTAGGGCTACAGCTATCCATTATTTTAGTAGTCGATTAACCATGAGTCCGAATAATCGAGTAATCGGATAAGGAACATGAAAAATTAAATTACCTGAGCTGAGCCTCAAACTGTATAGTAAATAAATAAATAAGGATCTATGTACAACAAAAGAACAATTGGCTTACATAACTTACATAGCAAAAGTATGCTAGTTTAAATGCTATAAAATGCAAACTTTTTTACAATGCACTTAACAAATGGTTCAAACACATATTCCCAAAAAAATAGGCTAAATATACCTATAAACTAAAGATGCACCGATACCGATACTAGTATCGGTAGGGTGCGCTGATCCGGCCAGAAATGGTGGTATCGGTTTCGGCGAGTACCAACAAAGACGGCGCCGATACCATTTACCGGTCCATTATTATAACATTTGACCACAGCCTTTTTCTCCTCCTGGCGCTCACTACACTCTAGAGCTGGGAATCTTTGGGCACCTAACGATTCGATTACGATTACGATTCAGATGGTCCGATTCGATTCTAAAACGATTATTGATGCACCCCCCATTTTTTTTAATTTTTTTTTAAATATTTTGTACATTTGTTCCAAAATTGTTCAAAAATACTCTCAGGCTAAACCAAACTACTATTTCAGTATCAAGTTAACATATAGCAGTAAACAAATATACAAAAATAACAGTAAATAAAAAACTCCAGTCCCCATTCTGTATCAGCAGCTTTAAACTACATTCAATTAATTTAATGTTGTGAATCAACCGTTAAAGTTGTTAAAATTGCTCCCGTTAATCCATAATTTCCCTTTTGTCAACTTTCGACATGTGAAAGTTTTAAAACTATTTTAAAGATAGATTCAAGTCAATATTTTACCGATTTAGGAGTATTTTAGATAAAAAGTTAATTAGGTTTGCTTGGAAGGTTCGCTACAACAGCCTTGCAGAGAAGTGTACTGCTTTAAGATGGCGGCCGTTTACTACGTCTGCATCTAGCTTTTTGTAGATGTGCTGCAAACGCTACCGCTACCGCTGTGCATCTAGTCTGATATAAATGATATCTACCGTAACATTATGTGGATGACGTACTTTTGTAGCAGCTTCAGGTATGTTGTTGTGTTTTTTTATCTCGTGGCATGAGTTGAGCTAGAGCCGTGAGTTGAGCATTGGCATTACCCGAGGGGCCGGGTAATGAGAAGCATGATGTTTAACTACTCTCGCTCCGTTGCTCATTGACCGCGCGGCGCGCTGAGTGTGTTGTACTTCCGCTTTACTTGGCATATTTCAATAATCGGAATTTGGATGTTTGTGAATCGTTCTCGAATCTTCCACGGCCGAATCGCGAATAATCTAAGAATCGGAAATTTTGCACACCTCTACTACACTCTGTCTCTGTGTTGTGTGATGACACGTGAACACCAAGCAGCTATCGCTATTGGCCTGCTCCAGACCAGTGAGAGCGGGCCAATAGCCACTCCTGACCAATCAAAAGGGAGCTTTTTCATATGGACGAAAAACAAACCAGGAAATATGGCGGCGCCGCGGCGGTCGGGAAATATTTCCAAATAGAAATCCCGTCGATTAAAATCAATGGCTGCATGCAAGATTTGCGGCCTGAAAGTTTGGAGATGTGGAGTTAAATCGGCCAGTTTCAATACCTCGAACTTGATAAAACATTTGAAGACTAAACGTGAACGAACACAATGAGTTTGAGCCTGCAAGAGGAGGACTGCTATCCAGAGGAAGAAGGCCGCTGGACCGGAGCAACAATCTCTGGTCAGTTCACTTCGTCGACTTTACTTTTATTGTCTTTTACTGAAAGAAATGCAGCAGTAATTTGGGAAGTGTTTCCAAAGTATTGTTGCCACCTTTCAGAAATAGAAATAAGGGACTCCCACCTCCCGAAAAAAAGGAGAGACGGGATGCTGTGGTCAATTATTATTACTTATAATTGTTAGCGTCCCCAAATGCGGAAACAAGGTTGAACCTCGAAGCAGACAACAAGCGGGGGATACATAAAAGGGTTTAATGATTGCAAACAAAAAATAACACGCGATCACGGGACAGTAGAAATAACAAAAGGAGTCCGTGACAGCAGGTCGACGGACAAACTAAGACGATAGGCAGCGTTTACAAACGAGAGCAGCACACTAACAGAAAAACCCAATGCAGGGGCATAACAAGCAAATGTAGCAAGATTATTGTGCCAGATGTCAAATAGCGATCAGCAAGGCAAATATCTCGGCAGCCTTCTCTGAGATCACCCGTGCTTAAATGCTGCGTTGTTGAGCCTGCATTGGATTCAAGTACCACGCCCCCACGCCCAGCAACAAAACACAATCTAACCAGCAGCAGAATGTGACAATAATTTCATGAAAGTTGCACTGTTTGGACTTTGAGAGGTTTAAAAAAGTTTATTCAGTTCATTCAGAGTTTATTATTATGAATTTATTTTTACTTTCTTACTGTTGGGCTAGTATTATACATGTTTTATTAATTTCACAAATTTAGCACTATTTTGGCCTTTGAGAGCGGAAGGTTTATTCAACTATTGTCTAGTAGGGTTTAGTGTACTTTTTCCTATTTTGCAAAGGTAAGCAACAGCCTGACAAAGCCTTGATAGCAATGATTTCACATCCAATTATGTAGCTCTTTGGAAAAAAAAAAAAAATTAAGGAAAAAAAAAAATATATATATATAAAATCGGGGTGGTATCGGTATGGTATCGGTACTGCACAGCCAGGTATCAGTATCGGGGCCAAAAAATGGTATCGGTGCAACACTACTATTAACTAAATTACGAGTGCATTTAAAGATTTTTCTGCAGCCGTTTGGCTGGCGCTCCTCCTCAATGCAAGACCGAAGCCGGAAGTCACTCATTTTCATGGCGCGGGATTCAAAAAACTAAATAAATATAGCGATCGCTTCCACATACATCCAAGCGGTCCATATCATTCAGGAGCATAAAATACCGAGTGTATTATGAAATAAACATGCTTTTCGTGTCACATGCACTTTAAATAGCCCAGAATTACCTCATTGCCTGGCATTGGCTCCTACTGACGGGCATAGACGTTCAATCCGTTTGAAGTGGGAGGGATGGCAGCGAATGAACGAATGTTCATTCGCTGCCACCCTCCCACTTCAAATGGATTGGACGTCTACTTGTGATAAACTCATTCCAATTCACAGCAGACACTTATTTTTCTGTTTATTGGTTGTTTGTAGAACATTCTAGAAAGATTTCCTGACCAATGTATCAATAATCATTGTATTGCCATATCGTCAGATCATCGTTATCGTGAGCTTTGTATCGCAAATCGTATCGTGAGGTACCAAGAGGTTCCCACTCCTACCGGACACATCACTGAAAAGCCTCAGTGTCCGTCCTAAAACCGACACAGTCGTGTGCCGCTTCACAATGGTTGAAAAACACTGCACTATAAAATGCAGAAAACATTGTTTTAATTGCAGTGTAACATTGTTTGAATGAAGCATATCCAGAATCTATTTACACACACACACTGACTAGATAATGAAATCCATTAACAAAGGTGTACATCAACCTGTAAATTATTCAACTC
This sequence comes from Corythoichthys intestinalis, assembly GCF_030265065.1. Classification (NCBI taxonomy): domain Eukaryota; kingdom Metazoa; phylum Chordata; class Actinopteri; order Syngnathiformes; family Syngnathidae; genus Corythoichthys; species Corythoichthys intestinalis. The sequence goes on along the minus strand of NC_080403.1, from coordinate 46,174,571 downwards.
CTCTCTTGTAGCCAATAAATAACTTCTAATTTATCTGAAAGCAGTGCTATCAAACATACCTCATTAGGTAATCTGATTGTGTTCAAAACTCCGAAATGACCACAGTTTGAAGAATGATTAGGAATTTGCAACGTTTTTTATTCGACGTTTGAAATCGTACTCACTCTCCCGAGGCAGTGCTGACTGATTAGCATCTGAATAGGCATTAGCATTATGAGCATGGAGCCTGTCTGCGGCTTCTCAAATCCTCTGAGTAATAATAGCTGATGGCCATTGGAGGGGTAGAAAACTAGAAATAAGGCAACACTTGGGGGTCTGACAGTCGGAGCCCACCGCCGCTACATGGAAAAATATCAAACATTCCGTAGTGCACCTTGGTGGGGCTTAGGGCGGAGTTGCACCCAGGCTAAAAGTGAGACTTTTAGATCCTAAGGAAGGGGACCATGGTCACTTGAAAGGAGCAGAGAGTGAGCAATAGGGGGTTGTCAAACATAGCCTACTGGCACTGGTGGCTCCCATAATGACATATCTCCTGTATCAAAGGGCCCAATCATAAAAGTCACCAAAAAAAGAGAAAAGTTGGCATCGGCCACCTGCTGACATTTTGCTCATTATTTCTATCTCTGGGACACGAACAAGGTTGATGTGAGTTAAATAGAAGATGAAAGTCATATTATCTGGACATTGTGACAGATGTGAAATACCATGTGTTCTTGTTGCTGACACTGCTGCTTGATTCTTGATACTTGCTGTGATAAGTTGGTGATCTGCTGAATTTCAATGAGACATGTTCCACTAATGGGCCTAAAGATTAAAATGAAATACAGCAGTAACTCCACATATGATCCTTTCAACATCCGACGTAAAATTGAAGTTGTGAAATCAACATGGGTCCAAAAAAGGTTAGTGCAGGTGGTGAAAAAAAGGAAAAAAGAGAGGCTTTAAAGCTTTTTGAGAAAAATGTACTACTAAGAGTACCTTTATAAAGCCATACTTTTTTACTTTTACTTGAGTAGATTTGTGAAGAAGATACTCATCTCTTACTCCGTTACTTTGGGCTCTTCATTCTACATATTAGATTTTACTTTTTTTCCTGCCAGAGACACCAACTGTGGCTCTACCACTTTCACCAATGAAGCATTGCAACAATAATCACACGACTCTATTATACCATTCAGACTCAAGCTTGCCGTTGACGCCAACCTGTTCAACCATGTGGTGTCTTTAAAGCACCGTTAAAAAAAATTAGGATTTGACAGAGGACCGCTGTCAACATGACTCAACGTGTGGATTTTAACCTCTCTCCCAGTTTTAATTTGGCAATAATTTACCATGGAAAACTGCAGATAACTTTGTGCTAAGAAAAAAAAACATCGTAAGCAGTTACTTACAATGTTACTCACTACTTGAGGATGCTTTTCACCAAATACTTTTTTACTCGTAGTTGAGTACATTTTTCAGTTCAATATTTTTGTCACATGACCTTTTCCTGTCTTTGTCATATTTACCTCCCGTGACCTCCACCCACCTCCACTATACGCCATCTAGGCCGACGAGAGTCACTTTGCTTGGCTTGCACACCGGCAAAAGTCGGCCTCCTCGCCTAGATCGCAATCGACTTTTTTGTACACGACCTCCATCCACGCCAATGTTTGCCATTTAGCTGGCCGAGAGTCACTTTGCTCAGCTTTCTCGCCTCGTTCTCCATTGGAAATTTCAAATAAGATCCAATCAGTTGCATAGTAATGATAATTAAGATGTTGTCGAAAAAGCAAAGAAAAGGACCAAGTAAAATGGCATGAAAAATGACATTCTGGCCACTATAACATTGTTTTACAAACAAAACAAAAAACAAAAAAACAAAAAAAAAAAACAATATTTAAAATGGCAATAAAGTAAGCCCACTAACCGAATTACCAATGTTAGTATTGGCACTAATATTGTCATTTTTTCCAAGGAAAACCGACTTAAGACCTCTGATTTGTTTTAGTCTGAGGGCTTTTTGCTAAGCTATACTAGCGTGGCCTACTCATTTTCCCTCTATTTGTTACTTACATTGATAAATTCCCGTTTGCTCATGTGCGGTATTAAGAGGCCTGTTATTTCCGAAGCTGCTCATCCGTCATTGTAAATGGACAGCTTCTCTCAGTGCAATACTAAATTGGTCAATTAAAGCGGCAGTGGGATTGAATTAAGCCCCAGCCTCTGATCTGGCTCAAAAGAAGGGGCCTGCACTGGAAACGATCGCTTTAAGTGTGCACCTAACAAACAAGTTGCTCTGATTGATTGAAATGAATCCATGTCAGGCTTTGATGGATTTCTGTATGGGCTCCCTCACCAAGCTGTAGTTAAAACTATTATTTTTCATGTTGATAATTGAAAGAGTGGCTATCATTTCACACATCGTTGTAATATATTCAAGAGCTAATGGGGAGCACGCTCAAAACAGTTTAGACATACTGTACATTTGGCAGATGCTCTTCAATACATGTTTGAGTCTTATTTTTTATGTTTGAAGCTTGAAAGTATGTATTAAATTTAGGGCTGCAGCTATTGATTTTTTTAGTAGTCGGTTAATCTATGAACAATAATAATAATAATAATCGGACTAGGAACAGTTCATGCGTTTATAAGATGTAAAACAAATGCTTGCAAAGAATTCACGTTCAAAAGAGCACTAAATGTGAACACAAAATAAAATTGCTAAGTTTTCTTCAAGCTATGTAAAATTGCACTTTCATTTAAAAAGAAATCGAGTTTAGTCTCAAACAGTATTAAAAATAAATAAATAAATAAATGAGGATCTAGGTACAATAAAATAATAATTGGCTAACTTGCATAGCTAAATTCCGCTAGCTTAAATGATATAAAATTTAACCACGGGTGCACGATATCCATTTTTTGAAATTGATACCGATATCGATAACTTCCTGCTCCTCAAAGCATATACCGATATCGATAAACTATAATAAATATATAATTTTTAAAATATATAACCTGAGTTTTTGAACACCTGGAGGTTTAAAAAAAAAAAAAAAAAAAAAAAACTAGTGGTAGATTCAACATAGATTGCCTTTGATCTCACCAGATTTTTCATAATGACATGAACAATACAGTGCGTTTCACTTCTGCACTGCCCAACAGCCAGCTAAAAATTAATGCACTTCCATAAACCACAAGGCTTGGTCTTTCTTGCTTTTATGGGAAGACACTGGTCTTAATATTGTGAAAGTACAACAGAAAAATACACATATTCAATACCGAATATACAACAAACTGCACAATACACTTATATACACAACTATTGTATGTATAGCATAGCACACCTGTTACACAACAACTTATGAAGTTCTGTACATATGACCCTTCACCACAGAAATAAACATATGTTGCACATCCATATGTTTTAGTAAACATAAAATACTTCAATATATTTCCGAGGCGGAAACGTAACAGAAAGCATTCACGATTGTCAATGCTACCGCTAGACACCGCAATATGTAAGTGAATGAGCTTGTAATGTGAACCAAACTGTAACAAAAAACAGATGCAGCGAATTATTCTGACCAGCAGGTGGGAGCAATGCCCCGCAAATGGTCAACTGATTTCCCATACTAGTGTTTAAACTGTAAATCCAGCACAGTACATATTATCGGTCCTATTAATAATGGTATTGGATTTATCGGAAAGACGTCATAATTCCTATTATCGGACCGATAATTATCGGACCAATAATTATCGTGCATCAGTAATATGAACTAAATATGAATGCATAAAAGAATCTACGTTGGTCTTGACAGGGAGCAGTTGGATTCAGCCATGTTAAATGAGTTATTCCAGATTTACTCTTGCCATTACAGCTTAACCTTAAACACTATTAAAACAAATAAATACATGAGGATCTAAGTACAACAAAAGAGCAATTGGCTAACGTGCATAGCAAAAGTCTGCTAGCTTAAATGCTACAAAATACTAACATTTTTTACAATACGCTAAAAAAATCGTTCAGGCAGATATTCCCATAAAGAACAGCTAAATATACAAATGAACTAAATTACAAATGCATTAAAAAAATTAGCTTAGTTGGCTGGGATAGGCTCCAGCACCTCCGCGACCCTCGTGAGGAAAAGCGGCATGGAAAATGAATGAATGAATGAATGGTCTTAACAGGGAGCTCCTGTATTCAGCCATGTGAAATGAGTCATGTCATATTCACTGTTGCCACTAGAGGGCAGTGTATTCACCCAATAAGATAAAACTAAATCCAATCACTTTCCAAACAAACCATTATAACTAGAGATGTCCCGATCGATGCCTATCGATAGGCATCGATCGGGTCCGATCACATCATTTTCAAAGTATCGGAATCGGCAAAAAAATATCGGCCATGCCTTTTTTTAATATATCTATTTTTTAATTAAATCGTTTTCTAATTGTATTTAACGTTACAGACATAATATGTTACACTCATCCAGAGTCTTTAGTTTAGGCTTAAGGTAGGGTTTTCCAATTTATCCCAATAATGGCGGTAATTAATTTTTTAAAAATTGTATCACGTTAAAATGTTTAACGCAATTAATGCATGCACTGCACGACCCACTCACACATTGTTGCGCTCAATCTGTAATGGTGCCGTTTTACCTATATAGAGAGATAAAAGGCAGCATAGAATAAGTAGAGTGAATTTTGGCAGCCTTTTTTTAATTGGCTAAAGCCTTACAATCCCTCTCCCTACGATTAGAAATATCATGGGAAGCAATAAGGGGACGCAAGGTAGCAATTGATCTTTTTCTTAACACCTTATGTTATTTCCCAACGCAGAGAAGATATATCAATTGGTAGCACTACGCACAGTCATGGTTCCACTTCCCATCATGCATTTGGGCATGGCTACAGTATCATTTACTGAAAGCTCAACAAATACACTAGATGGCAATATTTAGTCACAATATACAAAGTCACAAGTCTTTCTATCCGTGGATCCCTCTCACAGAAAGAATGTTAGTAATGTAAATGCCATCTTGAGGATTTATTGTCATAATAAACAAATACAGTACTTATGTACTGTATGTTGAATGTATATATTAGTCAGAGTTTTATTCATTTTTTTCTTAATGCATTGCCAAAATGTATATGATCGGGAAAAATTATCGGGAATGATTGGATTTGAATCGGGAGCAAAAAAGCAATCGGATCGGGAAATATCGGGATCGGCAGATACTCAAACTAAAACGATCGGGATCGGATCGGGAGCAAAAAAAAACATGATTGAACAACCCTAATTATAACGCGACTCTCATTAAACGAATTCTCGAAGCAGCAAAATTTTATTCGAAACTCTTTTCTAATCGAATTACTCTAGTTAATCGATGAATCGTAGCAGCACTAATAAAATTCTGTGTTTTGTTACATTCATGCACTACGTGCATTATAAATCATACATTCACTTGGTAACAGGCATGCAAAAACTGTTGTACAGAGACAATGTGCATTGAAGACAAAATACTTTAGGGAGCTTTATAATAAAATGAAAGTTTTATTTGTAGACTCATATTGGTTACATTAGACTTCTGGGTTTGCATATAAATGAGGTTCTGTAAAGTGGTAATGTGTCTCAAGGGCTGAAAATGGCCAATAACCTGAATCTTTTTTGATGAACTGTGCACTTGAAACTGTCACACACTACTGTTAGTGTCCCCTCACATGTTAACACATTTATAGCTGCCTCGCAACTTTCAGGCTAATATTTCATCCTTCCCCATGATACCCCCACTGAGCCCCGCAGGCTACACGTTTTCCTCTCCCACGATACCTGGCGTCTCCCCGTCTATCAGGGAAATCCACCTGCTTTTGATCTATGCTCTTTTCCCTCTCCAATCATGTTCTTTCAGCCTGTCTATCTGCACCTCAGTCCCGTTTGAGCAGGTGAATTAAAAATGGTGGAGGCACCATAGCCTGAGGATGAAAGAGAGCTTTAGACAAAGAACACAGGGAGCGTTTTTTAAAAAATGGGTCTGAGGAAAATGAAAGGGATGGGAGGCATGAAATGATGGAAGCACAGAAAGAAAAACTCCTGCCTAAATGGATACACAGAATTACACAACAGAGTGAACATGTTGCGAGGAGAATCACTGAGCTCTTAGTGGTAAATAGGGCTGTGCTGGGAGAACGATGTGGCACGGAGAAGGTTTTTTAGACCAGGTCAGGCAAAGTGCACAATTGTGTGACGAAAACATTTTATTAAATGATTTGGAGAAAAAAAACAGTACAGTATAACCACCTCTGTTTAGAATTGAAAGAGAATTGAAGAGTCAAAAAAGGCAATGAGTTAATAGAGCCATTTTATCTTGTTTTCTAGCTGTCTCTCCTGTGTAAATGGATCATTCCCATGCTACTGGTGCAAGTATCGTCACATGTGTACCCAAAATGCGAATGACTGCTCCTTCCAAGAGGGACGAGTTAACATGTCAGAGGTAAGTTTAGTTCTAAATATGTACGTTTTACAGTCTTTGTCCAATTTTTTTGTATCTCCGTTTGTCTTCTACCCTTGACACATGTGTTTGACACTGTTAACACATCTACAGTGGGGCAAATAAGTATTTAGTCATCCACTAATTGTGCAAGTTCTCCCACTTGAAAATATTAGAGAGGCCTGTAATCGTCAACATGGGTAAACCTCAACCATGAGAGACAGAATGTGGAAAAAAACAGAAAATCACATTGTTTGATTTTTAAAGAATTTATTTGCAAATCATGGTGGAAAATAAGTATTTGGCAATACCAAAAGTTAATCCTCAATACTTTGTTATGTACCCTTTGTTGGCAATAACGTAGGCCAAACGTTTTCTGTAGCTCTTCACAAGCTTTTCACACAGTGTTGCTGGTATTTTGGCCTATTCCTCCATGCAGATTTCCTCTAGAGCAGTGATGTTTTGGGGCTGTCGTTGGGCAACAGCTCCCTCCGCAGATTTTCTATGGGGTTGAGATCTGGAGACTGGCTAGGCCACTCCAGGACCTTGAAATTCTTCTTACGAAGCCACTCCTTTGTTGTCCTGGCTGTGTGTTTGGGATCATTGTCATGCTGAAAGACCCGGCCACGTCTCATCTTCAATGCCTTTGCTGATGGGAGGAGATTTTCATTCAAAATCTCTCGATACATGGCCCCATTCATTCTTTCCTTTTCACAGATCAGTCATCCTGGTCCCTTTGCAGAAAAACAGCCCCAAAGCATGATGTTTCCACCCCCATGCTTCACAGTGGGTATAGTGTTCTTCGGATGCAATTCACTATTCTTTCTCCTCCAAACACGAGAACCTGTGTTTCTACCAAAAAAGTTCCATTTTGGTTTCATCTGACCATAACACATTCTCCCAGTCCTCTTTTGGATCATCCAAATGCTCTCTAGTGAACCGCAGACGGGCCTGGACATGTACTTTCTTCAGCAGGGGGACACGTCTGGCAGTGCAGGATTTGAGTACCTGGCGGCGCATTGTGTTACTGATAGTAGCCTTTGTTACTGTGGTCCCCGCTCTCTGTAGGTCATTCACTAGGTCCCCCCGTTTGGTTCTGGGATTTTTGCTCACCGTTCTTGTTATCATTTTGACGCCTCGGGGTGAGATCTTGCATGGAGCCCCAGATCGAGGGAGATTATCTTGTATGTCTTCCATTTTCTAATAATTACTCCCACAGTTGATTTCTTTACACCAAGTGTTTTACCTATTGGAGATTCAGTCTTCCCAGCCTGGTGCAGGTCTACAATTTTGTCTCTGGTGTCCTTTGGCAGCTCTTTGGTCTTGGCCATAGTGGAGGTTGGAGTGTGACTGACTGAGGTTGTGGACAGGTGTCTTTTGTACCAATAATGAGTTAAAACACATGCCATTAATATGGGTAACGAGTGGAACCTCGTTAGACCTCGTTCGAAGAAGTTAGACCTCTTTGACAGCCAGAAATCTTGCTTGTTTATAGATGACCAAATACTTATTTTCCACTGTAATTTGGAAATAAATTCTTTAAAAATCAAACAATGTGATTTTTTTCCACATTCTGTCACTCATGGTTGAGGTTTACCCATGTTGACAATTACAGGCCTCTCTAATTTTTCAAGTAGGAGAACTTGCACAATTGGTGGTTGACTAAACACTTGTTTGCCCCACTGTATTTAAGAATAAGTAGGTAGGTAGTAGGTATGCAATTTACAGTATTTGAGCTAGAATATATTATATTACCCCATGATGTAACTACCTTTTGCATAAGTACTATTGTAGCTCGTAGAGATCTTTACCCACAATTTAATCTGTCGGAATATTACCACAACGCTCACCCCCTCTTTAGTTTTTCCTTACATATCTCTGCTGTGGGTGTGTCTGCATTTCTAATGCAACAGCTTGTGTGTGGTGTTGTAATAACTCTTTGTAGCCCATAAAGCCATAAACAGGCACGCAATGAATAAACGCTTGTGAAAGACCTGCGTTGGTTTTACATAAACAAATGTTGCATTAGCATAAAAGCTAATATCAATCGTTGAGAATAGCTGCTTGCACATGGAAAATGTAATTGTTAACAACTGCTCAAATTTTTACAAATATATTAGCACTGTACTCAAAGTGTTCTTCTACTTATTTTTTTTTTTTAATCTCGTGAATGATTACAAAGCACAGACAAAATGACAGCCATGCCTTCATTTTATCTGATTGATCCCACACATACGAATCCTATCTACTTATGTTTGTACTCTCCCTGTTATCTCACCATAGATTAAAACCTTGTTGGCTAGCCTGTTACACTGGCCTTTATTAATTGGTCAACCTTTATCCAATTACTTGCTCCTTTATCTCCCCCTCTAAACCAACTCCACATAGAATCTCAAACACTAGCATGCTCAAGCAGCGCTTCAGCCCTTATCCGAAACAACACACAGGCGTAGACTTCATGCCTCATGGAGCTGACGTTAGCGGATTAGTGCACCCATCTGCAAGACATGAGGAAAGCGTTGGCTTGCGCACTCTGAGCTGAGAGAGGCCAGAGGGGCAACGGATGGGTAAACAGGAAAGTCCTGCAGTGATGATGGGAGTAAGAAGGGGGGGTGTAAGTAAACATACAAACTGAGGTACTAGTGAATGCCAGGTTATGGGGTTGAAGGTGTACATGTTTACATGAATACAAATATGGTGAAAATTCTGTTATTGAACACACTCAAATGTTACCTTTTAAAAAGTCATACTTGTTTGAAAGTAATTCCACTATAAGTGAGTGGTATCCCATTAATATCATTCTTAATGGGAAGCGCGGACTTGTAGACTTGCACAATTGTTCTCTTTTACTCAAATGTCTAATTAGAAACACATAAAATATTGTCATTGATTTAAATATCTATAATATTTAGTACATGTTTTGAACTCAATCGGACGCCATGTTTTAAGCGTACAATGGACGCTCAGGGTGATGACGTAGATTGTCACTGTCACTCGACGAATACTACCGGGTTATTGCAATTTCTTCTACGCGGCGAGACATCCAACACATGCGCCCATCGGTTAAAAGTGGCGAGTACTTACTATTTATGTTTTTATTGAGTCTTTTATTACCTTTTCATTGCCTCAAAATACTTTTTGCATGTGTTTCCCTCTCATACTTTTTAGCATTGCGTTGTGGTAGCTTTAAAGCAGACTGTTGATCTGTTGACTACATTAGTCGCGTAGCATATTTAAACCACCCTTATTTGATATTACTACGTATTTTCTTAAGGCATCTTTAGTATGTTCTGTCTGTATACGTCTAAACAAAACAAGCTGAAAGCGCACGGTAGTACTTTGGGTGTCAAATTTGCCTCTTGTAAGACGTTCAGCCTTTGTAGCACATTTTGGCAGAACACCATTTTTTCTTCCCTACTGGCTTCTCGTCTCATCCCATCATGTCTTTCCTGTTCATTTTGCTTCTGCTGCTCGTTTTGTGAAATATCGACAGTGCTGTCATGCTTCTTATGGTTCCTCTTGGGTTGAAATTGAAAGGGTTGAACTGATGACATGTTTATGTTGCTAAAATCATACTCTGGAAGCCCGGCAGCCATGTGACGTCACGGCCCTGCGACATCAACAACAATAGCGACCTACTAGTTAAACTCATTTTACAAATTGTATAAAAATGAAAACATTAAGAGGGGTTTCAATGTGAAAATATTTAAACTCATAATAACGTTTATCTTTTAAGAACTAGAAGTCTTTCTATCCGTGGATACCTTTAATCGTTCCAGTTAATTGTAGAAAACTGAAAGTTAAGATTCAGATGACAAAATCCAGATTTTGTTTGATTGATATAAGGATTTTGGGAAAACGTAATTGGTACATCAAAAAACAGATATTTGCACAATGCTGAAGACCGTCGATGTTCTGCAACCCCCAATGTTGGAGCGATATGCTGATTCACAGAACTCACTTGACGCTCATTCAAACATTTCATTTGTGTCTTCCACTGTGCGTGTAGTTTTTGCCAGCCCTTTTAATTTTTGTCCTTTTCTTAGTCTTTTGGACCAAAGTACGTATTAGTCTTAATTATATTTTAGTTATTTCGAGATATGTTCGTCTTCGTGTAGTTTTATTCGACGAAATATCATACAAATTTAGTCGGTCACTCTAATAAATTTTTGTCTGTAAGATTCAAAAGTTTTAGTCTTAAAACAAATGAAGATTTACAATAATTTTGAATGAACATAGACGAGCACATATTGCAGTGTTTACAAGGACAACACCAACTTTGTGATAATAATACACCCTCAGCAGAAAAAGCAGTACATTATTTTCAATTGAACCCACATAGAAGTTGTCCGAGCGTTTCAGAGGAAGCTAATGCTAACTCAAATGCTATGCTAACCAGTGTTGTTTTTTTTTCAGCCACTTTAATTTTCGTCTTAGTCTTATGGACGAAAATACTTATTAGTCTTAGTCATATTTTAGTCATTTCAAATGTGTTTGTCTTCGTCTAGTTTTAGTCGACAATTCGCAAAATGTTTTCTTCTATTAACTTCAAAAGTTTTAGTCCATGAATAAATATATAAATAAAAGGATTCCAACAATTTTGAACGGACATGACAGACGAGCACATAACTGTGTAGTCTACAAGGACATCACCATTTTCATGATGATAATTCACACTGCACAGGAAAACAGCATATTATTTGATATTAATTAAACTCATCTGGACACCACGAACTGTATGTAAAATGTTTTCCTAGAGTTTAAGAAGACACCGAGTCACTGGGCTAAATGTTAATGCTAACCCAAACGCTATGCTAACGCTACAAAGTTAAGTGTGTGATGATCACTCAGCACAGACTTTTAAAGACTAAAGCATAATGGCATATCTAGCCAAGATAAGAAAGGGAAACTTACCAACCGACACCTGACACATATGTTTCACAAAATGAGACGGGAATCGGCGCAGGCTTACTGACCCGGTGAGTAAGCGCGTTTGTGTGTAGGAGGCCCACCACGTCACATGAGTGACACAACCAAAACACTGCTAAATACGTTCTAAATACACATAAAATAAGAAAATATCACACATTGTGAATTTATGACTGAAACCTGGGAAATTTTCATCTCGTTCTCGTGTTGTCAGACGACAACTGGGATCCATCTCATTGTCTCATTTGTCTCCCAAGACACATTTTCAGCGCGTCATCGTCATGAAAAAAATTGTTCATTGATTCATTGTTCATTATTGCAAAACTCCAAGATGGCCAGTAGCACAAAATAACTTCAACAAAGTAAAAGAGACAAACATACTGAAAAGGGGATGGAGAGATTGAGGAAAGAGGCAACTGAAACAAGGGAATATGACAGACGATGCCATGTGGAATAGGGGAGACCTCGTCCTAGAGTCTCATTGGCCTAAGAAACCAGCGTTCACACGCTCCACAAGAGAATCCATCATCTCATACCCACACACACAACAACGAAGCTCTGTGTCTTTCACGTGTTAAAGTGTAAACTCTGACATTGACAGGAAAGCACACACACGCGCACTCATCCATCATCCTTTCCCAAGCTGCCATATCCATTAGTTGCACTCTCTGTAGCTCAACTGGTACACTTCTTCCTGTAGGCTAGACTTATCCATCCCTTCTCCAAGGCCCATCTTTTCTCTCTCTGTCTCCACCAAGAGCCTCATTCACCCCTCCTTCCTCTCTCACCTCTCCTTTACCTTCCGTCCTCTTGACTGAGCGTGAGATTTGTGGAGGTGGAGAATGAACGGTTGTCACCTGAGCTTGTCTGTCTGAGGGATGGTAAGCGTTTACATAAATGTACGTATGCACTTTTAATTTCCCGTCCCCTAAAACCCTGACATGATTGGTAGTCTTAAACTCATATGTTTCATTTACTCCCACATACTTCACCCGGCCTATTTTCTGTCTATGCCCACAGACATTCCCTTGCTTAACGCTATAATTCAGTTTTCCACTATGCTAATGAAATGCAATCATTGCATTTCACTGTGGCTACATTAACTAAACAGACAGTAAATGAACATTAAAAAAATGTAGTTACTCAAGTGTCAACACTTAATGTGTTTATTCCAATGTTTTCCTCATCGCTTTTGCAGTGTGCTACCATGGCAACATAAACATCCTTCCTTTTTTTACTCTGCAAAACATGCATCTTATCCATGAACTTTTTGTTTAGTGAATTGTGTTGTACCATATTTTGGAAAAGACATGATAGAGAAATCGAATTTTTTTGGCATCCCCTCTAATTTTCGTTTTAATCTTTGGGCGTGTCTATGCGTAGCAGAGTATTTGTCAAAAAGAACTTGTTCTATGGTTTGGCCTATCATCCACAGTAGGGCTGTAGCTATCGATTATTTTAGTAGTCGATTAATCGATGAACTAGTAGTTCAAATAATCGAGTAATCGGATAAGGATAATAAAAAATTAAAATACCTGAGCTGAGCCTCAACCGGTACTAAAAAAATAAATAGATAAATAAATAAGAATCTAAGTGCAAAAAAAAAAGAAAAACATTTGGCTAACTTACATAGAAAAATCCGCTAGCTTAAATGCTATAAAATTCTATCCTTTTATTTTTTTTCTTCACTGCTCTTAACAAATGATTCAAACACATATTCCCACACACACAAAAAAAACAAAAAACGCTAAATATACCTATAAATTAAATTACAAATGCATTAAAAAAACATTAGCTCAAACAAAAACTTAGCTAATGTTGGTCTTAACAGGGAGCAGCTGGATTCGGCCATGTGAAATGAGTTATGTCATATTCACTGTTGACACGAGAGGGCAGTGTATCCACCCAAATCAATAAAACTAAATGCAAACACTTTCAAAACAAACCATTAAAACACCACTTTAAACGAATACTCGAAGCAGCAAAATTTGATTCGAATCTTTTTTCTAATCGAATTACTGAAGCTAATCGATTAATCGTTGCAGCACTAATCCACGTGCACACGCACATTTGGGGCATTAGAAAGAGAGTTCTTAAAAACTCCGTCCAAAGTGAAGATGTGCGAATTCTGCGTTTGTAGCGCCATCACGCGGACACTGATAACCGAAGATTTAACTGAGGAATTGTCACTGACTGCGACAAACTTTGTTCCTACGTCACACATGAGACCAATGTTTACATTTGGAGTAAACATGGATACCTTTGCAGTGGTTTTAGATCTAAATTTATGACAGACATTTTTTTCTTCCATTTATTTACCAACTCTTGCAGTGCTTCATATTGAAGAACACATGCAAAGTTTGGGGGTATTATGGACAATTTTTTTTTTCGCGCGTTGTTCTGAATGTACTTAAAAATAAATGAATGCGGTTGGCTGTAGAACCTTTTATTTTTTTCGACAAACGTGCTGGTGTAGACGTAATTATTTTTTCCGGAAGTATTAGGGCAGGATCCTCGGTTTAAAACAAACAAACAAAAAACTCTGCTAGCTGTAGACATGGCCTTAGCCTTTTGGTTAAAAATACTTATTGGTCCTAGACCCATTTTATTCATTTCAAAATGTATTTGTCTTCGTCTCGTTTTTGTTGACGAAAACTCAAACCAATTTAGTCTACCTTGAGTTGACGCAGACGCCAAATATTTTCGTCCGTGAATACCGTATTGGCCTGAATATAAGACGGCCCTGATTATAAGACGACTCATTTTTAAGACTCTAGTTTGAAAAAACACTTTTTGAACACCAAATTATTTTTTATACAGAAAATAATTACAGTACATCTGAAACAAATGATTATAACGATATATTTGAGAGAAAAAGCATGTTATTTTTCGTCATTCAAATCTTAATATCTGAACATTTACCGTAATTTCCCGATTATAACGTGCACTTTTTTCCCCCAAAATCAACTTGTAAAATCATGGTGCGCATTATAAACATGGATATGGACATGGACATAACATGGATGGAGACAGAAATATATATATATAAAAACAGATTTTTTTTTTATTGACACGGCCACGTTTTGTTGAAGAAACGTATGTGGCGATTCTTTGCCGACCGTTACGGAATTTAGTTCCGAATTTAGTTTCTTGAACTCATTTGAGTCAATGTTTATTGCAGCTCCGCAACTCGGACCATAACAAACGTAACAACACAGACTTCCTGTGTGTGTCCGTCAACTATATCTGTCCCTCGGGAAACTCAAACCCAAATAACAATAGTTCCTATTGTTACTGTCGTGTCGACAGCGCGGAGCTGTCTCGGATTTCCGTCTTACGTTCTCACTTTCATTTTACCGTATCAATCCATGGAAGAAACATTTATTCATCATGATGAAACGAGCAAGTTATACAGCAGCCTTTAAAAGAAAAGTCACATCTGTTTTGTTTTCTCCTAGATTCTGGTAAGTTGGAGAAGTTGTCAAATCATTTTATTACCGTAAATATTGTCAGTTAATGGTAATGTTTTGAACTACCAATATGCTATGCTTGTGCTGTGTTTCACCAGTCGGTAAAATGACATTTTTGTATCTGTACACGAGCTCTGTTTTCTTGTATTCTTCTATTTATTGGTGCTAAAATTAGGGTGCGCGTTATAAATGGGTACAATAATTTTCTCTAGATTTTACAAGTAAATTGGGGGTGCGCATTATACACGGGTGCGCCTTATATTCGGAAAATTCGGGTATTTTCAATTATTTATACCCACCTGGATGCCACGAACTGTATATGGAAAAAAAAAAAGTTGCCCGAGAGTTTAAAATCACACTCTCCTCGCTAAATGCTAATGCTAACAAGAACACGTATGCTATGCTGATGTGCTAAATTGCGCTGAGTATGTGATGATCACTCAGTACAGACCTTTAAAGGCTAAAGCAGCAGTGCATATTCTCTTTTGCCAAGATAAGAAAACAAATCTTACAATGCGTTTTAAGACAAAGAAGAACCCTGGAGCCTGGAGAGGACGCTGGTGAGTGAGCGTGGGCGCAATACGTCACATGAGTGAGACAACCAAGCACTGCTACAATGCAGGCTCACTACACATACAAAACGAACCATCGTCAACATTTGACTGCAGCTATGGCGCATTTTTGTCTCGTTTCTTATTGTCAGACAAAAACGGACATTCACAGTTATGTTCCCACAAGACACGTTTTAAACTCGTTATGGTCTCGTCATCGTCATGACAAAATTGTTCGGCAACTAAATACTTTCGTTATCGTCTTTGTTGACGAAAACCACACTGATTAAAAAGTACTGTTGTTTCACTTTTGTGAACATAATGCAGCAAAAGAAAACATAGAAAGATAAGAATGGGTAGAGGAATAGTGAGGATGAAATGAATGTAATGAGTTGCATTTTCAAATCAAATATGCATGAATCAGCAATCCCCCTGATGACACAACAAGTAAATTCAGGAATTACAGAGCAACCAGGTGGAAAATTGCGTTACTTCTCTATGGGGAGAAGACATGCTATGAGGGGGGTAAAAAAGAAGGGTGGGTCTTCCCTGTAAGTTGCTCTGGCATCACTTTTACTATTCTCTTTTCTTTTTCCTTCACCTTATGTCACGTTATCTACCCCCTATCCCTGGAATGAAAAGCCACAACCCTTATGAATGTCAGGCATCGTATTAGCTATTTGGGCTCATCTATGTTAAGACATGCCTCAGTGTATGTTTGGCTCCAAAACACTGGTCTTGTTTGAGCAAACAAGGCAGGGCTTAATTGTATCCTGCCAGGGGAAACTCAGGGGGGACAGTGGATTCATAGTTATTTGTCCGCGGCAGAGATGTTTTTGTGCGCGGAACATAGGTCAGCTTTGTGTACTGCATTAGTAACACTACTTGAGATCTCAACTAGAGCCAGAAATGATTCTTGCCGGGATAATTTACTCAGAAAACCACACAGAGTTGGTGAATATTCAGCAATGACAAGTTCAACCTCAAACAGCTCTTCTTATCTTGCTAGCTAATGCCAGGATCTCGATTTACTCGCCACAGCTTTTGCTGTATTGTTCAAATTATTGTAATGCTATCTAGGGGTGTGACAAAATATCGAAATGGTGATATATCGAGATATTTTGTATCCCAAAAGGTCATCGATATGCTCCTGCCAAAAATCGAGATATCGTTTTAAAAAGGTGTCAATGTTTTAAAAAAAAAAAAAAAGGAACCAACAACTGGCTACCAAAATCTTCCACCATAATAGTGTCTCGGTTAAATTTAAAGCTGCCATTGATGGTGCTGGAAACCCAATCCATTTAGACTGGGAACGTTCGTTCATTCAAAACCAGAGCATTCACAGTCATTCTGTCACTTGCTGTTCATTTTTAGGGCATTTACAGGTCATTTCCTGGTGAGTCTGAGTCACTGCCTATTCATTTGGGTGATTCCCAGGTTACTTCCTGTTCTGTAACTCGAAATAAACAGGAAGTGACCCATAAAATACCCCAGAATCAACAGGAAGTAATTGAAAATCAACAGGTAATTGACCTTAAATGGCCCAAAAATACCTCATTGCCTGGCATTGGCTGCCACTAACGGCCATAGACGTTCAATCCGTTTGAAGTGGGAGGGATGACAGCGAATGAATGAATACCAGTTATTTTAAAGAGGGGGCGAAGAGCATAAACTGCTCAGCCTTGTCTGTGTTTTCCGCCCTATACAATTTTTGGGTTCTATATAGAGCTGAAACGAATACTCGAGGAACTCGAGTTTAAAAACTGATCCGAGTAATTTTATTCACCTCAAGGAATCATTTAATTTTGCCAGTTCTAAGCATCACATTTTGCCCGGACTACTTTTAATGCGGGACAACGCGCTGATGCCATTTGCGTAGAGGAAGAAGTAATTTAAAAAAAAAAAAAAAAAACCTTACTGCAGCCGACAGCCGCTACAAACTACGCCGATGTTGCTAAAAACTACACCTGCATGATGCTAGTGTGGTAGCAGGTAGTGTCCGATACGTCTCATAGATATCGCATGCATATAGGACTAGATGCGAAATGACAGACACAGCCGCGTCTGGGCAGCGTTAGTAAGCAGCCGCCATCTTTAAGCAGTAGATTTCTCGGCGCTAATAAATATAACGTTACTGTCACTCGCTCACGTAACGTTAGCCCTTCGGAGGGCTAGGTTTCTATTGATTATGACCACTGTCGATGCGTGGCTAACGTGTCTTACATACAGGCTTTATTCAATCTGTAAAAACACAGTGCTGTAAGTGATGAGGGTGTAAAATTAAAACATAATAAAGCTAACTGTCAGTTTTAGCTCAGTAGTCATTGCCGAATAAAACCCTAATGTGCCTCAATACAGCAGGTATCATACATTTATTTTTAACACTGCAAAAACCCAAAATCCTATCAGTACTTACAGTTTAGACTAACTTAAAACTTAACTAGAACTTAAAAATAGCTTGACACAAATGGAAATTCAATTGAAACACGTGGGAAAAACACGTAGCTTTCAAGTGATGTGTGTTATCAAGCGTAATTAATTACATTTTTAGGTAAGAAATATGTTTTGTTTTTTAATAAGATCTAGAAAATTTTTGAGTGAAAGCAGTGAATTTTTTTTCTAGTCACATCTGAGATGCAATTGTTGGCTGTTTATATTTATAATTGCTCTTCACCTAAAAATACATTTGTTTTATCCGATTACTCGATTAATCGATAGAAGTTTCAGTCGATTACGAAAATATTCGATAGCTGCAGCCGTAGTTCTATACACTGTATATATGTTCATTTTAGGGCTGCAGCTATCGAATATTTTAGTAATCGAGTAATCGACTGAAAATTCTATCGATTAATCGAGTAATCGGATAAAACAAATGTATTTTTAGGTGAAGAGCAATTATAAATATACATGACAAAACAAGACATTTCATCTAATCTTGAACCATTTTCAGTCAATCAATATCTTTATTTTCTATGTATATTGTTGAAAACAGCCAACAATTGCATCTCAGATGTAACTAGAATTGGAAAAAAAAAAGACTAATTCACTGCTTTCACTCAAAAAACTTTTAGATCTTATTAAAATATATATATATATATATACATATCTTACCTAAAAATGCCGTTACGCTTGATAACACACATCACTTAAAAGTTAGGATTTTTTTCCACGTGTTTCAATTGAATTTCTCTTTGTGTCAAGCCATTTTTTAAGTTCTAGTTAAGTTTTAAGTTAGTCTAAACTGTAAGTCCTGATAGGATTTTGAGTTTTTGCGGTGTTCAAAATAAATGTATGATACAGGCTGTATTGGAGCACATTAGGGACCAGTGCTACTTGGTGTTTTATCCAGCAATGACTACTGAGCTAAAACTGATAGTTAGCATGACTAAGTTTTTAATTTACACCCTCATGCTACCCACCCACAATGCTATGTTAAAGCCTGTATGTAAGACACGTTAGCCACGCATCGACAGTGGTCATAATTAATTGAAACCTAGCTAACGTTACGTGAGCTAGTAGCGACAGTAACGTTAATCTTATTAATTAGCGTTTAGCGCTCTTTATTAGCGCTTAGCGCTGTACTGCTTTAAGATGGCGGCTGTTTACTAACGCTGCCCAGACGCGGCCGAGTCTGTCAATGTGCATCTAGTTCAACATACATGTGATCTCTATGAGACGCATCAGACGCTACCTGTACCAACGTAGCATCGTGCGGGCTAGTATTTAGCAACGTCAGCGTCGTTTGTGGCCGCTGTCGGCTGCAGTAAGTTTTTTTTTTTTTCCTTCTTCCTCTCCGCACGTGACAGCGCGTTGTCCCGCATTAAAAGTAGTCCGAGCAAAACGTGATGCTTACAGCTGTCAAAATAAACGATTACTCGAGGTGAATAAAATTACTCGGATCAGTTTTTCAACTCGAGTTACTCGAGTTGCTCGAGTACTCGTTTCAGCTCTAGTTCATTTAGTCACTGAATCAGGGTTAAACACAGTTCACGCTAACACACTTAAAGATGCTTACATAGGCTACATATACCGGCTTCAGGCTCTGAAGTTGTCCTGGTAGACAGATGCTCACACTCTAAAAGTGCTCCTATCTGTTGCCAATTTTGCCAATATAATGTTGACGAACGACTTTGCTCCTTGACACTACATGAGAAGAGGCTCCATATAGTC
The DNA here is from genome assembly GCF_030265065.1 of Corythoichthys intestinalis. Classification (NCBI taxonomy): domain Eukaryota; kingdom Metazoa; phylum Chordata; class Actinopteri; order Syngnathiformes; family Syngnathidae; genus Corythoichthys; species Corythoichthys intestinalis. Next base: position 46,154,981 of record NC_080403.1, on the reverse strand, counting down.
TACGCTCAGAACAAAACACGAACACATTTTCTCTGTCTCCGTCTTTCTGTCTTTCACACCCTTAAATAAGCACATACACTTATAGCTCACAGTCTGCCCACACATTCTTGAACAACTCTAGAAATACTTTTTAACCCTCTCTCGCACACCCACACACGAACATACACTCACTACAGTATAGCTGAGCTGACAGGGCTATTTGCGACAGAGGTGTGAGCGACCCAGACCGTGACATTCTGGTTCACTCAGTTTATTCTGGCTGGTACTCACATACTGAACAGGGCAGGCACACATATATGGAAGCCAAGGCCACTTGAGGGGCTTCAATTTGTTTCTGCGCATAGTTTATGTGCAATCACACATGTACACGTGTGGCTGGCTCTTATCAGGGCACAGCACAACCAGCAGCTCAGGTCCATGAGGGTTTGGGAGAAGGTGGTCTGGGTCGGGGGATGTTAGTTGAATGATACCTGACTATTATTTCCTCTACGCCATTTGTCTTTCCATGATAACATATCATCTTTCCACATTCTTCATTTCCGTCCATTCTCTGAGCTGTGTTTCAAACCATATCATCTTTTAGTTGTTGTCATTGGATCTTGTGACCACCATTACAACGATTTTTCACTTATGTTTCGCTCATTTCTCTTTGCAGCTTCCTTCCCTTGTTTTTAAAAAAATATATATTTCACATAGCTTCTCATGTCAAACATCACCACAAAGCAATATACAATGGTACCTCTATTTACGGGATTAATTGGTTTTGGAAGTAGTTTCGTAAACTGAAAATTCCGTAAGTAGAGATGTGTTTTCCATGTAGATCCTCTAATGCGTTACAAACCCCCCAAAATTCAGACATAAATCTTTTAGAAAGCATAAAAATGCACCAAAACATGTAACAAATAAATGTTACAATTACATTGTTGCACAGTAAACATAAAACGAGAGTTGTGCACTAATGTAAAAACAAATCGTTCATTCACTGCCATCCCTCCCACTTCAAACGGCTTGAACGTCTATGGCCGTCAGTGGCAGCCAATGCCAGGGAATTAAGTAATTTTGGGCCATTTAAGGTCATTTACCTGTTGATGTTCAGTTACTTCCTGTTGATTTTGGGGTATTTTATGGGTCACCTCCTGTTTATTTTGAGTTACAGAACAGGAAGTGACCTGGGAATCACCCAAATGAATAAGCAGTGACTCAAACTCAAAAGGAAATGACCTGTAAATGCCCTAAAAAGAATCGCAAGTGACCTGTAAATGCCCTGAAAATCGGACAGAATGACTGTGAATGCTCTGGTTTATGATGAACAAACGTTCCCAGTAAAGGAATTCACCCCACCAGCCAAGCCGCACGGAAACGGCGACAGCCGAACGAAGTGCCGCTCTGCTGATGTCGCCTCCACGCGGGTCAACCGGGAGGCAAAACTCCGCGCGTTCACTCCCGTTTTTAACCCTTTGTACTGACTCCCATGTTTCAAAAGTCTGAAGATGGCTCACCAAAAACAGGTTGACAATTTATTCGTCGACAATGTCAAAAAACAAGGCAAAAACAGACGACGGAGGAACAATGCTGGATCCAAAACAAGGCTACATAGAAAAGTTTCCAAGCAGCGAATCGTTTGTTATCTCAGTGTCCAGTCTTTTTGAAGGCTGCGGTGGAGTGGGCCGGGCCGAAGGTGTGGCTGGGTGTTGTTTCGGGATCATCCCTCTGTGGCCGGGTTTGGGCGGTTAGGTTCGTGCGTGGATGGGACGTAGTTGCCACAGCGACCGACGCCAGTCTTGACGTCTTAAGCGCCCGCTATCAACTTTTTTATCCTGGCTGGGCGAGGCGCTACTTGTTTTAGGACAGAGCGCCCTGCTCTTTGTGGCTGGGAGAACTGATTGCAAGAGTCGGTGCATCAATCTTGCTCGTGGCGCACACGTTGGGCTTCTGTGATAAGATGGCGTTGTGTATCTATTCTGCTTCTTATCATTAAACTATGGTGTGCTATTTATTTTCTTTTCTATTAGGTGTGTTAGAGTATTACAGTCCTACAGTAAATACGAGAAATGATAATATTGCCTGATTAATTATATTACGTGTGTTAGAGTAATGCAAACAGTTATATGGTGTGTGCGAGAAAGGTAATGTAACCTCTATGTAACCAGTGCACAAAAAATCAGAAGATTCCAATTCGACTGGGGAGCTCAGTGATGTACTGTAACCATGAATGAATAGCTCAGATAGTGCAGTTGGCAATTATTTTTTACTTCGTGCAACAACAATAACAACAATGCAATACAAAACAATAGAACAGTATAAGAAAATAAAATTGGGGCCAAAAATAATAAACAAAATTGTCTTTCACTCAAATATCTAGTGATCACTTTTTTTCCTTAATCCTGTATAAGGTATTTCTTTCTCATAAGTTTGTATGGAATCCTGTCAGTTGGTATTGTCATACCACTCTGAAGAGTTGTCCATGAAGGTTGGAGTTTCTTGGTCTTTTCATGCTGGGAAGCTCGCCATCAAATTTCCGGAATCTTCCAAACTTTAATCCAGTCTCACAAAAAGACCTGACCTGTTGTAGTTTTTTACAAACAGGTATTTTACTTGTCTCATTTTGAGAGATAAATTATATCTAAATAAATTTACTGTACATTTACATTGTACATGAATTTGTAACAATCACACACAATATTATTTTTAACATTGTCATTGCACTTAACACTGAGCTTTCAATTTCACTTTCTGATGCACCTTTTCCATTTTTTATCCAACAAAACAAAATTATTATTTCCAATAATAAAAATAACGTTTATCATTTTTAACTTTACAAAAACTATTGTTAGCATTAGCCGTTAGCTCGTCTGCTCCGAGTAGAACGCTTGCTTACCGAGACAGTTTAAGCTCAATAGACGCGTTTTCCACGCTCCTGATCACTTCTCAAGTGTTCTGCCAATGTCCCTGTTGAGCTAGGATATGGATTTTTTGGGTTTTAGTCACTTTTTTTTAACTGTTTTATTAAATCGTTTTTATACCTACCTTGTCACTCTGTTTAGCTTGGTCTTCTCTCTCCAGCTCCTTGTGGCAATTTGTGAGGCTTATGTCGATCTCAGCCATCAAGCTCAGCTGGGGGAGGGGCTTACTTTTATTAAGTGCTTCTTTATTTTCAATTTAATTTGTGTTCAAGGTGAAGTTTTATTTTATGATGTTGAAAGAGAAGTATTATTTATTTTAATGCCATTTTATTTATTTTTTCTAAATTTAATTAACCCTTTATTTGTTTTTATTCTAAATTTAATTAACCTTTTATTTGTAGCTGGGTTACATCAACTATTCCCTTCACCAGTCGAAATGGATTGGGCGTCGTGCACCGTCAATGCAGCCTTAGAGTTAACTGAGACACTATTATGGTGGAAGATTTTGGTACCAACATGTTGTTTCATTTTTATTTTTTTATTTTTTTTCGACATTGACACCTTTTTAAAACGTTATCTCGATCCTTGGCAGGAGCGTATCGATAACCTTTTGGGATACAATGTATCATGATATATCACCATTTCGATATTGTGTCACACCCCTAGTTTTTATTCACTCTGTTGTGCGCACTTCTGTTAAAATCTAAGAACATAATTGCCAAAATTAAGGAAACATAAAAAAAGGAACACATAAATCAATGAATAAAACATTGAGTAGGTTAGTTGTAGCATTTTTCCAAATTGAGGCGATCCAACATGGGTATTTCAAGTCAAACCTCAGACAGGCGTATGAGCCATAATTGAAACCAGATGGCTGTAAACACAATGAAATGGAAAGGAAAATGAAGACAATAGAAAGAAGGCATGTCGTGGGACTGTAACAACCAGCAGTTTACAGTCAGTGACGCAATTTATATTTCAAATGCTGCATGCGGTTAAGGAGAGAGAGGGAGGAGAAGTGTTTAGTCTCTTTGCCAGATGGATATTCATTGCACTGCAGCTGACCAGGGTTAAAACCCTGGTTTTGGTAGTGGTGCACCGCCTGTGCAGTCAAACAACTTAGCTGATACATTTAAAGCATACTTGAGACACTTGAAGTAAATTACTCCACTGTCACAAAGTTGGATTGAGCATACACATGCAAAATATGTTATTGCAATTGGTTAATAGAGGATTACGCGGAGATTAAGTCTAATGGTGTTTTGCGTGTTTTGCGATTTAGATCTTTTCATCGCTGGATGTCATCATCATGTGTATTTGCACTCAGATGTGTTTCACATATTCATGATGTGTGACACGAATGTAAGTGTCTCAGCTCCCCTTCTCTCTCAGGCTATTTATAGCCTGGCTGTCTCACATCTTATCCTTTGTGTTTCTTTTCTTGTCCAGACTGTCCTCATGTTTTCTGCAACCTTTGATTAATTTCCAGTTATTCTTTAAGATACATGTTATATGCAAAACTAAAAATTGTGTGTTGTCATTCCTGGGAGACACTGTGTCCAAACCATGTCGTGTGGATAAATAGACTACAGGTAATCCCAGGGCACGGCACACCCGATTTACGTGACTTTGACTTTACGATGCTTTTTAAAATTATTATTAGGTTGACTTTTGTTATGTGATGCATGCTTTTATTTTGGCGCAGGAAGCGTAGAGCAGGTAGTACTTCTAGACGTGGGTTCGCGAGAGACCTGCGAGTAAGAGCGCATTTACGCACGAAGAAAAATGTATCTGCGCACGCGAAGAAGAGCGCACGCACACAGACAAAGAAGAGATATTTGCTCCCACAAAGAAGCAAAGTGTGAGACGAGAAAGAGCCTGCGCGCACATTTGTTGCTTGTGAAGCATCCAAAGGCACATTTTTAACTGTATATTGTGTGTTTTCAACTGTGGTCGAATACTTGGGGCAAGTGAATGTGATTGTTTTTAATGATGTGCGGACACTAACTGATACATGCTGATATTTGATGATGTGCGGACACTAACTGATACATGCTGATGGTTTGTGTTCTATACATGGGGCTTTGCATAAAGTAAAATTCCTTTTTTTGTTCGAAATGGCGTTTCTTCTGAGCTGCGCAGCCTGAACCGTTTGACCGATCAGCCCCGTTTGAATATCGAAACGACCGGAATTTTCGTGTGATGCAGGAACTTTTTCGAACGACCCCAAAAAATTTTCCACTCACCCGTAAACGTTGTTTTTTATGATTTTTTTTTTTTTTTTTCTTTCCCAAAAACACTACTTGTCCTTCAAGTTTTGACCAAATCACATAATTTGGACATAAAAAAAATTCCAGGACCCTGAGGAGTATAAAAGCACTACGGTTCCCCCAAATATGCCAAAAACTGTCCTATTCATTTCTAATGGGATGCCAATGACAGCCAAGTCCAAATTTCCCATTCATTTCCAATGCCATTGACTTTGCATTGACGCCCATGTAAACAGATGCCATTGACGGCCATTTATGTCAATTCTATTGATGCCAATGTACTTGGATTCCATTGACGCATATGTAAGTCTGTGCCATTAACGGCCATTCGTTTTCAATGGCAAAAAAAAACCCTGTGTCCCCAAATCAACAGGAAGTGTCCTGATATCAATAGGACATGTCCCCAAAATGTCCCCAAATCAAAATGAAGTCACCTGATATCAACAGGAAATGTCCCCAAATCAACCAGGGCGGGATTAATCTGTGATTTCTGCATCACGACCCTTGTTATATGACCATGTTTCACCCATAAAACCCCCCAAAAATCCAGCTGTGGCCATTCACAGCTGTGTCTTGACACTCAGTGATATATGCTACTTGGAGTTTTTGGATGGAAACAAGGTAAGTACGTGATAATATATCTTTAAAGTCATGGCGTCTTTAATTCTGCTCTTGTGTGCTCTCACCTGCAGATAGGGTTTTTGCTGTTTAATTTTTTTTTTTTTTTAATGCCCTCCTGTTCAAAAAATTTTCTTCCCCCAGAAAATTGAGATTTTAAGCTTTCCAATGATGTTTCACACATGCATATCGGACAATTTTGAAAGTTGGCGAAATTGGGGGTCTCAGAGCGGAACTTCAAGTCACCTGAGTGTTTTCCGCCATATTTATAATTGCCCTTTACCTTAAAAAAATGTTTTATGCTATTACTTGATTACTAAAATATCCGGTTACTGCAGCCCGATGAGTGAGTATTCTGCAGATCTGCCCAATCACAAGTGAATGAACTGTATTTTAATTTTTTCCTGGGCTGTATGAAAATAAAATAGTAGTGGCGGGTGGCAGTGTTTAGAGCAAAGATGAGCATAGGTGAACATTTTGCATTGAACATCTGCCGCGAGCTTCTCTCCAGAAAGACCAAAACGACTTCCCTGTCTTTGTTTCTTGTCAATGTTGGTTAAGATAAACCTAACAACTTCTTTTGGGTGTATTTTAAATTCAAATAAATAAAAATAGTGAAGTTAGAAACATTTGAGTAGGGTTGTTTTGTAAAAATAAATGAGTCAAGTCCAACCCATTTTATTTGTACATTCGCTGCCTGCCGTCCCAGTTCAGATGGATTGGACATCTATTTCTGTCAATGGTAGCCTCCAAGTTAAAGCGTTTGTTAGTCAGATTGGGTGCTGCCTGGATGCTACAGTTCCTTTAATGAAAATATTGCTAAGCGTAATACTTGAGTGTGTATACCAAACCTGTTTTGCATTTCCTACTAAATCACAACCAATTAAAAAATTAGTTGTAGAATACTGCAACTGCCAAATTAATTCCCTGTACTCCTAGAACTGGCAGCAGACTTGAGTTATGTCGATGACTTTACTGACGACTTTAGAAAAACTGCACGGTGACAACATGACATCGACAGGTCAAATAGTCTTGTAAGACTGAATGACGCATTCATTACTGAGCAGAGTGTCTATTTCCTCCTCTTTTGCGATGATTTTCCATCTCAGCAGGCAGTCGCTGCTACCTATTATCATATTCTTCCCTCCTTTTGAGTTTGTTTTTCCTGCGGCTCATATTGCGGTATTATTTGCCCGTCTTCCACTAACATTATCCCCCCCCTCTCGGTGACTGTGCAGTTATCTTTTTCTCTCGCTCTCTGGGTTCGATGAAGAAAATGCAAAATTCATCTGTCTTCACATTAGGCAGGCTGCAGAGATGAAGATTTAATACAGCCTGAATAATTAAACCGCAGGGACCGGAGAGTGACACAGAGACACACTTGCATTAAGACACACTTATGCATGTCCTGAACCTATGATGTTGCTAAACTTGTTTGCCTGTATGAGAGTGCTTATATAATGTCCGAACACTTGTATATTCTCCCTTTACTTACAATGCTCTGGTACAATATTTACCATGACAGCTAGCATGTTAGCATTGAATGGATCAGAAGGTCTTGTGATCACAGGTAAATGATTTCACAGACATTAGTCGCAGTGAAGACATGACATCAAGGACAAATTTGGAGATTCTGGTGTAATTCTTAGTACAGTGTATCGGATATATCGCATGTGAAGAGAATATTCCTTAAGTGAAGCAAAAAATTTGACATCTATAACACATTGGCCTTTCAAAAAGTACAAAAGTAACCCAAATTAACCCTTTAAATACCACCTAAATCTCAATAACTATCCAAAAACACGTATTATACGCCACTGTACTGTCCTTGCCAAGATGTTGGAGCTAAATCGTAGCTAGCTAGCAGGCTAAGCTCCGAAATTATGATGTCAGACTTCTGTGTGGTTTGCTGACTTTATTCAGCTGCTCATGACATCAACACTCGCAGAATGACACTAAATTAAAAATGAAATTAAATAAGTTTCATCTTCAATGAGAGCAATTCAAATTTGCATTTACAACTAGCTACCGATAGAGCAATAACAAATAGAAACTGCAATTTCTGGAGAAATTACTATGGGGATTTGCTGTGGGAGATACAGATCTTAATCCCGCCCTGGTTGAATTGGGGACATTTCCTGTTGATATCAGGTCACTTCCTTTTGATTTGGGGACATTTTGGGGACATGTCCTATTGATATCAGGACACTCCCTGTTGATTTGGGGACACAGTTTTTTTTTTAGCCATTGAAAACGATTGGTCATTAATTAATAGCATAGACTTACATATGCGTCAATGGAATCCAAGTACATTGGCATCAATAGAATTGACCTACATGGGCGTCAATGGCATCTGTGTACATGGGTGTCATTGCTTAAAATCTCAATTTTCTGGGGGAAGAAAAATTTTGAACAGGAGGGCATTTAAAAAGAAAAAAAAAAAAAAATTAAACAGCAAAACCCTATCTGGAGGTGAGAGCACACAAGAGCAGAAATAAAGACGCCATGACTTTAAAGATATATTATGACGTACTTACCTTGTTTCCATCCAAAAACTCCATGTAGCATGTATCACTGAGTGTCAAGACACAGCTGTGAATGGCCACAGCTGGATTTTTTGGGGTTTGTATTGGTGAAACATGGTCATATAACAAGGGTTGTGATGCAAAGATCACAGACATCAAGGAGAGGTCAAGATGTTCTTTTTCATATATTTACCATTTTAAACATTGTTTTTCAATTTTTCTTTGTTTGGATCGATTATTTATCATCTAACATATCGGAGAAAATGCGACAGTAAAAAAAAAAATACAATTAAGCGATAGTTATTAGGTAGCTATCCGTGACTTTTTTACGGACACCATTTTTTCCATCGTGACTAAATTTGTTTAAAAGTTTAAAATATGTGAGTGAATTATTTATTTGAAGTTGTTTTTATTTTTTTACCAAATAGTAGACATCAATTAATGATTCTAAGCTAAAAATGACAGACATTTTCAATAATAAATATAATTAATTACCTTCGTTTTATGGCTGGGTTGAAACAAAAGCGGGTAAAAGAGGGTAAAACGGACAAATTAAAAAAATGGTTGGGGGGCTTAATGCGCCATGATTCTGCTATGGCAGCATATAGACATATTGTTCTATCAAACAAGACAGTTGTTTTGGCTTAAAATACAGCAGTTCCTTTTAGCAGTTTCTTTTAAATAGGGGTGCAAGAGTAGAAACTGCTTGTTCAGCCTTGTCTGTGTTTGGGAAAACAAGACATTTCACCTAATATTGAACCATTTTGAGACAATCAATGTCTTTATTTTAGATGTACATTGTTGAAAAACGCCAATAATTGTTGTGATGTGACAAGAAAAATAAAACAAATTCACTGCTTTCAATCAAAAACTTTAGATCTAATTAAAAAAAAATCTTATTTCTTACCTAAAAATGTCATTACGCTTGATAACGCACATCACTTAAAAGTTAAGTGTTTTTCCCATGTGTTTCAATTGAATTTCCTTTTGTGTCAAGCTAATTTTAAGGTCCAATTAAGTTTTAAGTTGGTCTAATTTGTAAGTCCTAATAGGATTTTGAGTTTTTGCAGTGTTCAAAATAAGAGTATGATACCTGCTCTATTAGAGCACATTAGGCACCAGTGCTAGTTTTTTTATCCAGCAATGACTATCGAGCGAAGATTGCCAGTTATCTTTATTATGCTTTTATTTTACACCCTCATCCCTCAACAGGGCCGTGTTTTTACAGATTAAATAAAGCCTGTATGAAAGACACGTTAGGCATACATCGACAGTAGTCATAATTAATAGGAACTTTGCCCTCAGCAGGGCTAACGTTGCGTTATCAAGGTACTGTAAGGTTAATCTTATTCATTCGCGCTGAGAAGTCTACTGCTTTAAGATGGCGGCTTTTTACCACGCCGCCGAGTCTGTTATTTCGCATCTAGTGCTGTATACATGTGATATCTATGAGGCGCATCAGACGCTACCACTATAGCATCATGTGGGCGTAGTTTGTAGTGGCTGTCGGCTGCAGTCAGGTATTATTGCTTCTTACTCTGCGCTCGTGACGTCAGAGCGTTGTACCGCATTAAAAGTAGTCCGGGCAAAACGTCATGCTTAGAGCTGGCAAAATTTTAAAAAATTCCTCGAGGCAGGGAAAATGCCTCGATGAATTTTTTAAATCGAGTTACTCGAATTATTCGAGTAATCGTTTCAGCTCTACTCATTCATACATGTTTACAGAAGACCGAGCTACCCTCAATCCTTGATTGATGTAATCATTGATTCATCAACAGTTTAATGTGACATTAGAGTATAAGGCAACATTCATTCCAAACATTGTAAGGAAAGTATAGAACAAATTAATATGTTGTACAATTATCCTAACATGTAGATTTGAAATATTGGTGACAATTACACCACGTGCTTGCTTGTTGACCAACCAAAGACACGAATAGTACAAAGGATATCAGCTCGTATTCTGTCGCGGACATCAGCCTGATGTGGCACCATTCGACTTAAATGTTGGCAGGCCAAAATCGGAAAACAAGCCTAAAATTCACCTCGATTTGCATTTTCGGGGAACCTTTTGCGCTATGGAAGGCAGTAAGTGCCAATGTTTTCAGCATTTGAGAGTCCTTATAGGTACTCGGGGTGTGACAAAATATCGAAATGGTGATACTTTGTATCCCAAAAGGTTATCGATATGCTCCTGCTAAGATTTCCTATATAATTTGAAAAAAATTAATTAAATTAAAAAAAAGAACCAACAAGTCGCTACCCAAATCTTCCACTAGAATAGTGTCAATGGCTGCCATTGACGGCACGAGACGCCCAATCCATTTGGAGTGGGAGGGATGAATTACATTCGTTAACTCGAAACCTGAGCATTTGCAGTTAGTCTTTTCAATTTTCGGGGCATTTACAGGTCACTTCCTGTTATTTGGGGAGATTCCTGGGTGACTTCATGTTCTGTAACCCAAAATCAACAGGAATTGACTAGAGGTGGGAATCCTTGGGCACGTAGCGATTCGATTACGATTCAGAGGCTCTGATTCGATTATAAATCGATTATAGATGCACCACAACCCCCCCCTCCTCCACCGCTTTAAATTTTTTGTACACCAGTTCCAAAATTGTTCAAAAATCCTCTCAGGCTAAACAAAGTACTATTTCAGGATCAAGTTAACCCTTAAAAAAAGTAAATAAAATACTGAAGTCCCCATTCTGTATCGGCACCTTTAAACTACATTCAATTAATTTAATGTTGTGAATCAACCGTTAAAGTTGTTAAAATTGCTCCCGTTATTCCATAATTTCCCTTCTGTCTGCTTTCGACATGAAAGTTTTAAAACTGTTTCCTCATTTAAAGATAGTAGATTCAAGTCAAGATTTTGCATTTTTTTTTTTTTTTTTTTTTTTTTTGATAAAAGGTGGCCGTCTGTCATTTCACATCTATTTCTAGATATATGCGATATCTACCATAGCCGTATGTTGCCGTATGTTTGTAGCAACTAGCAACTGGCCGCTGTTTGTAGCAGCTGACGGCCGCAGTCAGGTATTATTGTTTTATTTTTTTTTATATTTATCGGCATGAGTTGAACATGATATTTACTCTCGGTCCGTTCCTCATTGCGTCCTGAAGACTGAGTTGAACATGATATTTACTCTCGGTCCGTTCCTCTTTGCGTCCTGAAGATTGCGCTGACTGTGTTTCATTTCCGCTTTACCTGGTATAATTCAATAATCGGAATTTGGATGTTTGTGAATCGTTCTTGAATCTTACACGGCCGAATCGCGAATAATCTAAGAATCGGAAATTTCGCACACCTCTAGAATTGACAAGGGCTGCAACTATCGATTATTTTAGTAATCGATTAATTGATGAACTAGTTAGTTCGAACAATCGGGTAATCGGATAAGGAACCTTAAAAAAAAAAAAAAAAAAAGAAATACCTGAGCTTAGCTCAAACTGTATAAATAAATAAATAAATAAATAAATGAGGATCTAATTACAACAAAAGAACAATTGGCTAACTTATATAGCAAAAGTCCGCTAGCTTAAATGCTATAAAATGCTCTTTTTTTTTTTTTTTTTTTTAAACAATGCTCTTAACAAATGGTTCAAACACATATTCTCACAAAAACAGCTAAATATCCCTTTAAATTAAATTGCAAATGCATTAAAAAAGCATTAGCTTAAACAAAAACTTAGCTTAAGTTGGTCTTAACAGGGAGCAGCTGGATTCAGGCATGTGAAATGAGTTATATCATATTCACTGTTGCCACTAGAGGGCACCCAAATCCGTAAAACTAAATGCAAACACTTTCAAAACAAATCATTACAACGCCGCTTTAATTAAACGAATACTGGAAGCGGCAAAATTTAATTTGAATCTTTTTTTTTTTTTTTTATGGAATTACTCAAATTAATCGATTAATTGTTGCAGCACTAGAACTGACCTATGAATGACCCAGCAGTATCGCCAAAATCAACAGGAAATGACTGAAAATCAGCATCAACTGACCTAAAATGCCCCAAAATTTGTTGTCATTGACCGCCATTGATGTCCAATCCGTTTGAAGTACAACCCTGCCATTTTAAATGAATTGGACCTCTACTAATGATAAACTCAATTAAATTCACCGCAGAAGGATGAAAAAAGCTTGTTTTTCTGTTTATTACTTGTATAGTTCTTGATTTGGAGTGCAATTAGCTATTTAAGTCAAATGAATCCACAATGTCAGTTTATCCCAATCGTACCAAACACAAGCTCGGCTAATTATTTTTAACTTGTCACCTAAAAATGAAATGCGGCGCTGAAAAGAGTCATTGCTTGGCAATGTCACACTCTACCTCTTAAATCAAAGTTTGTATTTGAAAACCATGCAACATGATTGCTGTTGACATATCTAGGTTAGCATGATAATAGGGTGCCAGGCCCCCACCCACACTAAAAAATCCATAAGGCGTAAACAAAGAATCCCACTGAAGAAATATGCACATTTCTGCTTGCCCTACATGTATGTTGAAGAGGATCATCTGTGTAGGTTTGCCTGTAAGTCAAGAATAAAAGATTCATAGGCGATGAAATCAACACGTGTGACATTAAAGCATGAGCTTGAACACATGCATTACAATACGGAACCCGCATGTCACTAATTTGAGTCGAGCTTATGCTCAGGGTGACTTTGATAATCCCCTGGTAAATAACATTCATGTCACACATTTCCCTGCATCTTGCCTTATTTCCAACTCTGTTTATGTGCTGTGCGATTCCGCCACTCTGTCTATTTTTCTTCTCACTCCTGATCTTTCTCGCTCCCTGCTCTGCTCTGTTCTGTTCGGAAACGAAGGGCGTGGGTGGACAATCTCGGTCCCTTTCAAGGTTCAAAGTCCCCTTTCTTCCTCTGCTTCGCTTGCTTCTGCACTGTTCTACATGTTGCAGCCTTATTAAGTTGTTCTTCTCTCTCTCTTTCTTTTTCACACCTCTTCCCCACATTAAGTGTTAAGATGGTCACAGAACATCTTTATGCTTTCTGCCTGCTAATGAGATTAGCTCTATATTCAAGCCTTTTGCACCCGCACACACGGACACACTTACACACATGTACAACTACGACACTACCACTGCTCTTTTGATGAAATGTGTCCATGTCATTTCTTCTAGTGTTTCTATAAGGATCGTTGTTGTTGAAATTCGCCTCCCCAGACAAGCCGCACGGAAACAGCAACAGCTGAACAAAGTGCCGCTCTGCCAATGCTGCCTCCGTGCGCGGCAATCGGGAAGGCGGAACTTCGCGCGTTCATCTCTGATATTAACCCTTTGTACTGACTCCATGTTCCAAAAGTTTGAAAAAGACTTGCCGAAAGCAGGTTGACAATTTATTCGTCGACAATGGTAAAAAACAAGGCAAAAACAGATGACGGAGGGACAATTCTGGATCCAAAACAAAGCTACATGTTTCCGAGCAGCAAGATCTGTCTTATCTCAGTGTCCAGTGTTTTTTAAGTCCGTGGGCCCGCCAGAGGTGTGTCCAGGCGTTGTTTTGGGATCATCCCTCTCTGGCCGGTTCGGGCTGTTTAGGTTCGTGCGTGGATGGGATGTGGTTGCCACAGTGACCGACGCTGGTCTTGACATCACATGCGCCTGCTATCAACTTTATTATCCGGGCTGGCACTACTTGTTTCAGGACAAAGCGCGCTTGTCTTTGTCCTTGTTCGTTTGTCAAGAGGACTGATTGCCAGAGTTTGGTTCGTCAATCTTGCTCGTGGCGCACATGTTTTGGGCTTCTGTGATAAGATGGCGTTTTGTATCTATTCTGTTTCTTTAAACTGTGGTGTGCTATTTCTTTTACATTAGGTGTGTTAGAGTAGTGCAGTCCTACAGTGAATATGAGAAATGATACTATTCCCTGATTGATTATATTACGTGTGTTTGAATAATGCAAACAGACGGTGCCTACGAGAAACGGTACCATTTTTCCTTTTCCCCCTCATGAGCACCGATAAGGTGATTCACTTTACTGTGTTCAAGGTCACTGAGTGGAGTCTGCCTAAACTATAGTTACATGAATGTGTTATACTAATGCAAACAATTATATGGTGTGTGTGAGAACGGTACCTTTTCCCTTCATTGTGTATTTACACATACTAGAGGCGTGCAAAATTTCCGATTCTTAGATTATTCGCGATTCGGCCGTAGAAGATTCGAGAACGATTCACAAACTTTCAAGTTCCGATTATTGAATTATACCAGGTAAAGCGGAAGTAAAACTTAGTCAGCGCGGTCTTCAGGACACAATGAGGAAAGGACCGAGAGTAAATATTAGGGTTGTTCCGATCATGTTTTTTTTTGCTCCCGATCCGATCCCGATCGTTTTAGTTTGAGTATCTGCCGTTCCCGATATTTCCCGATCCGATTGCTTTTTTTTTTTTTGTGCTCCCGATTCAATCCCAATCATTCCCGATAATTTTTCCCGATCATATACATTTTGGCAATGCATTAAGAAAAAAATGAATACTCGGATGAATATAAACATTCAACATACAGTACATAAGTAATGTATTTGTTTATTATGGCAATAAATCCTCAAGATGGCATTTACATTATTAACATTCTTTCTGTGAGAGGGATCCACGGATAGAAAGACTTGTAATTCTTAAAGGATAAACGTGACTTTGTATATTGTGACAAAATATTACCATCTAGTGTATTTGTTGAGCTTTCAGTAAATGATACTGTAGCCATTTAACTGTTCTGTCCAAATGCATGATAGGAAGTGCACCCATGACTGTGCGTAGCGGCACCAATTGATATATCCTGTGTTGGGAAATAACATAGGGTGTTAAGAAAAAGATCAACTACTGCCTTTCTTCCCCACATTGCTTCCCACGATATTTCTAATTGTTGAGAGAGGGATTGTAAGCTTATAGCCAATTAAAAAAAGGCTCCAAAGACTGCTAAAATTCACTCTACTCATTTTACACTGCCTTTTAGCTCTATATATGGGTAATACGGCGGCATTATAGATTGATCACGACAATGCGTGGGTGGGTCATGCAGCACATGCGTTAAATATTTTAACGTGATCAATTTTTAAAAAATTAATTACCACAGTTAACGCGATAAATGTGATAGCCCTACTTTAAGCCAAAACTAAAGACTCTGGATGAGTGTAAGACTTTTTGTCTGTAACGTTAAAAACAATTAGAAAACGATTTAATTAAAAAATACATATATATTAAAAAAGTCTTGTCCGATATTTTTTTGCCGATTCAGATACTTTGAAAATGACGTGATCGGACCCGATCGACCGGGACATCTTTAATAAATATCATGTTCAACTCATGCAGCTAGATTAAAAAAAAAAAACAAAACAATCATACCTGACTGCGGCCGACAGCCGCACATATTCACTTTGGACGAGTTTTTAAGATCCCTTGTTTTCAATCCCCAAAATGTGAGTGTGGATTAGTGCTGCAGCGATTAATTGATTAACTCGAGTAATTCGATTAGAAAAAAAGATTCAAATTAAATTTTGCTGCTTTGAGTATTCATTTAACTCATTCACTCCCAGCCATTTTCATCCGTTTAACTGGATTTTGACTGATTTCGCAAGGCCCACAGAAAATTCTGTTCCATTGCTATATAAACATGGAACCCAACAAAAGATTAGACCCTCTTCTTTCAGCAGAAAAAAGTTAGCTCATATCTTTTTCCATTCTTTAGAAATCAGCATTAGAAAATAGCTTAGTTTGAGCAGTTTTCCAATTCCTGATGAAAAAACAGAGAAATTGAGCTTTTTGTAAAAGCATACTTTTCGAACATAACTTTGACTTTAACACAACTATTTTTCACTTTTGTGACATCCCAAACATCTGAATAATGTTTTCGTTCTACAAAATAAGATAAACAACAAGACAAATAGAGCTTTTGATCGCAAAGTAACAATTTATTTACGCATAACTAAACTATTGAACTGTTGAACTATTTGCGCACATAACAACTGGGAAGACTCTGGGCTGCTCCCGGTTGAATGAGGTGGCTCCCAATAATCTGATGAGTCCGGATCAAGATTGGTCTCACTTTTTTCATCATCTTCATTGTTGGTTTCCGTGAGTTCCGCAGAACACGTGTGGAACCTGACGCTGTTGTGGCCGTCACCGTCTGTCTCATCAAGATAGATTTTTTAAAATACTTCTTTGAAGATGGTTTCATTTTCTTTTCAAAACACTCTTCCGGTGTCGTTAGCCTTTTTTTCCCCCGATCGTTCTCCACATTTTTCGCATATTCTCACGTGTCTTCACAAGATCCCTCCAACTTCCGTTTCCTGACTATTTTTCTTCACTTCCCTTATTGGCCCGAGATGAGTTCTTACAAATGCGCTACTGCCCTCCAGTGGCCAGTTTTATTGCTTTAAAATGAGTTTTGAGCATTGTGCATTGCAGTTGAGGTGCAACAGAACCTAGAGATGACTGTTGTCCCCAAATAAATAAATAAATAAAAGACGAATAAATACGTTTTTGGAACACTGAAACAATTAAAAATAGAAAGTATTTATACGTTTTTAGGAGCAAATGAGTTAATTACGTTTTTGGGACACTGAAACAATTAAAAATAGAAAGTATTTATACGTTTTTGGGAGAAAATGAGTTAATTTGTTCTGTGATCAGGCTCATACACCAAACCACTCGTCTCACAATGAATGGCTTAATGCGCCATGAATCTGCTATGGCAACATATAGACATATTATTCTATCAAACACAACAGTTCTTTTGGCTTAAAATACAGCAGTTTTTTTTTAAGAGGTGTGCAAGAGCAGAAACTGCTTTCTCAGTTTGGGGAAAAAACGTGAAAAACATGTCTTATGTACTGTATATTTCTGTCCAATGCTAAATCTGAATAACTAGATTGGACACGCACACACACACATACACACAAAAAAGTTTTTTTGTTTTGTTTTGTTTTGTTTTTTACTACTTTGTGGGTTTTCGCTTGGCGTGTTCTGGTAACCATGAATAACGAGTGATCACTGTAATAGTATTACTGTAATTAATATAATCTAAACAGTTAGTGCATCATATTTAATCTCACAATTCAATTCATTGTGCTGCTCCTTCTGGTTCGCCTGCCTTGTTTATTATTTATCTAATTGTGTTGCACCATTATTTTTTTATCAAATAAGCATGACAAATGCATCTGCTTAATATATCCAATATCTGTGTGTAGAGATGTCGATCGGGTCCGATCACGTCATTTTCAAAGTATCGGAATCGGCAAAAAAATATCGGACATGCCTTGTTTTAATATATATATATATAATTTTTAATTAAATAATTTTCTAATTGTATTTAATGTTACCGACATAATATGTTACACTCATCCAGAGTCTTTAGTTTAGGCTTAAGGTAGGGTTATCAAATTTATCCCGATAACGGCAGTAATTATTTTTTTTTAAAATGTATCACGTTAAAATATTTAATGCAATTAATGCATGCGCTGCATGACCCACTCACGCATTATCACGCTCAATCTGTAATGGCGCTGTTTTACCCATACAGAGAGCTAAAAGGCAGCGTCAAATGAGTAGAGTGAATTTTGGCAGGCTTAGGAGCCTTTTTTAATTGGCCAAGTCCTTACAATCCCTCTCCCTATGATTAGAAATATCGTGGGAAGCAATGTGGGGAAGCAAGGTAGCAATTGATCTTTTTCTTAACACCCTATGTTATTTCTCAACGCAGAGAAGATATATCAATTGGTAGCACTACGCACAGTCATGGTTGCTAAAAGCGTGTTACATCCACCCATCATGCATTTGGGCATGGCTACAGTATCATTTACTGAAAGCTCAACAAATACACTAGATGGCAATATTTAGTCACAATATACAAAGTCACAAGTCTTCCTGTCCGTGGCTCCCTCTCACAGAGAGAATGTTAATAATGTAAATGCCATCTTGAGGATTTATTGTCATAATGAACAAGTACAGTACTTATGTACTGTATGTTGAATGTATATATTCGTCCGAGTTTTATTCATTTATTCTTAATGCATTGCCAAAATGTATATGATCGGGAAAAAGTATGATTGGAATTGAATCGGTAGTGAAAAAAAGCAATTGGATCGGGAAATATCGGGATCGGCAGATACTACAACGATCGGGATCGGATCGGGAGCAAAAAAACATGATCAGAACAATCCTATCTGTGTGTGATCATATGGTTGTTGTGTGATTTTTATTTTTATTGATAACAGTTAAACGATAATTGAGATTTTATTGTCCGGTGTTATTTCCCTCTGAGATGCTTTCACAAATCATTACAAGGGTTAGTGCTTGAATCCCCAATGGGGTTCTTTACCTTTTGCATGCATACATTAACTGGGTCATTTAGCTACTTTTGTAAAAGCACGCACCCAACGCCACGGTTAATGATATCATATTAATAATATATTGGATTGTAACCGGCCATGGCTGAGTTGTTTTGTCACCAGGGTGCAGGCAGCTCTTTCTTTTTGCTTCAAAAACCTTTGTCACAGGTTTTGGAAGGGGGCATTTTGACAGCTGAAAGGCAGTCATCTAACGCATATTGTGTAGCCCTTGGTCATGGACACACATACACGCTCATATGTGCACCCTTGGTTGTAACAGTATTTGTACCAAGTGTGCCCCTGCATACAATCCTCTGTGACCATTCATGCCATCCCATCCCTCCCCCGGGCTCCCTATATCGCTTTACTTCATTATTTAGTGTGTTATTTTTTTTCTCCTCCCTGATCTATAGTCCCCACATCACAGAGGCAGCTAATTAATTATGGATGGACTTTGGGAGGGAAGAGGGGGTTTGAGGAAGATTAAAAAAAACGACCAGACAACTAGCCTCATTACATATGCGTAGTGTTTTTGGTGCTTTATTAATTTATATCTTGTCAGGCTATGCCAAAGCCTTCAGAACTCTTTTGGATTAGTACCATTATTTATTTATATAGTATTCCGTTCAGGCTTTGGTCTTCGCTCTGAAACCCTGCACTCTTCACCCTCCCTCCAATTTATCTAGTCTCATTTCATTTCTTTTTTTTGAGTTTGAATATCTCACTACTTGCATATCAGAAAAAAGGCACATATGCACACACATGCACACTCACGTGTCAGCCAACTGCCTCATTATCTACACCTGGCGCATGTTAAAAAGCGTTTAGCTCACCTGCAAGTGCAGATTATCTCATTTGCCCAGTGAACACTTGTTCGACTGAATTTTCCATAGAAACCAGTACTTTGGCATAAGACTAGGGCAATTGTTTTAAAATACCTTGACCTAGAACAGCAGCTGCTTCTGTTTTTTGAATGTTTGTGGACATGTTCACTTTAAACTGGCATAGATTGCCATTAAAAAAAAATGAGTTCAAACTTTTCTTGGCATATTATGAATGACACAGAGGATAGAAGTGAGTTTTTCTTTTAAGCCTAAATCATATATTTTCAATCAACTAACCACTAATGGTTGAACATATTATTATTGTGAAATGTATAAACAACACAGTAGGCATACCCAAAAATAATAGAGATGAGAATCTTTGGGCAACTCACAATGCGATTACGATTCAGAGGCTACGATTCGATTAGAAATCGAATATTGATGCACACACACACACACACACACACACACCCCTAGCCATTAGCTGCTTTTAATTTTTCGTACATTAGTTACAAAAATAGTACAGTCTTTGACAAAAGTCTTGTCGCTCATCCATTTTGTAGAAACAATTGCTTATAATTAGAGATGCCGATCGATCGGGTCCGATCACGTCATTTTCAAAGTATCGGAATCGGCAAAAAATTATCGGCCATGCCTTTTTTTTAATATATATTTTTTAATTAAATCCTTTTCTAATTGTATTTAACGTTACAAACATGATATGTTATACTCATCCAGAGTCTATAGTTTAGGCTTAAGGTAGGGTTATCAAATTTATCCCGATAACGTCGGTAATTATTTTTTAAAAAATGTATCACGTTAAAATATTTAATGCAATTAATGCATGCGCTGCACGACCCACTCACGCATTGTCGCGCTCAATCTGCAATGGCGCCGTTTTACCTATATAGAGAGATAAAAGGCAGCGTAAAATGAGTAGAGTGAATTTTGGCATCCTTTGGAGCATTTTTTTAATTGGCTAAAGCCTTACAATCCCTCTCCCTATGATTAGAATTATCATGGGAAGCAATGTGGGGAAGCAAGGTAGCAATTGATCTTTTTCTTAACACCTTATGTTATTTCTCAACGCAGAGAAGATATATCAATTGGTAGCACTACGCACAGTCATGGTTCCACTTCCCATCATGCATTTGGGCATGGCTACAGTATCATTTACTGAAAGCTCAACAAATACACTAGATGGCAATATTTAGTCACAATATACAATGTCACAAGTCTTTCTATCCGTGGATCCCTCTCACAGAAAGAATGTTAATAATGTAAATGCCATCTTGAGGATTTATTGTCATAATAAATAAATACAGTACTTATGTACTGTATGTTGAATGTATATATTTGTCCGAGTTTTATTCATTTTTTTCTTAATGCATTGCCAAAATGTATATGATCGGGAAAAATTATCGGGAATAATTGGAATTGAATCGGGAGCAAAAAAAAGCAATCGGATCGGGAAATATCGGGATCGGCAGATACTCAAACTAAAACGATCGAGATCGGATCGGGACATGATCGGAACAGCCCTACTTATAACCTGACTTTTAATTATTCAATTGGTTTCAGAAATGGCTCATATGAAAGCTAAGACCCTCCCAAATGATGTTGAATGTTCAAAAATATATTTGTTTCACTGAAAAAAGATTTATCATTTCATGAAGACATAAAGGTCAAATTTTGGCAAGTTTTATCGCCTACAGAAAGTAGTGTGAAAATTGAACAAAAAAAGTACTTTAAATACAAAAATATGTTACATAACATAAGTGAATTAAGTAGTGGTGCTGTGAGATCCAAATTTAATATTTTGTATGACTTCCATGGGCTTGAAGGACTGCATCTATGCGGTTTGGCAAAGATTCATACAATTCATTGATGAAGTCATCAGGAACATCAAAGAAAGCAGTCTTGCAGGCCTCCCAAAGTTCATCAACATTCTTGGGTTTCGTCTTCCATGCTTCCTCTTTCATCCTACCCCAGACATGCTCAATGATGTTCATGTCTGGTGACTGGGCTGGCCAGTCCTGGAGGATTAAAAAAAAAGAAAAAAAAATCTACAATGCTCAAGTCGGTTGAAATCCAGCGTAGGGCTACTGCACCTTAAAACATGTTTGGTTTTCTACTAGAGATAACTGTTGTTGTAATTGGTCTAAACCAGGGGTGGGCAAACCAGTCCTCGAGGGCCGCAGTGGGTCCTGGTCTTTGTTCCAACTGATTTAGCACACACAGTATAACCAATGAGGTTTCAGTGGAAACAAGGAGCACCTGACTGCAATCAACTAATTGCACTTGTAAGAAACCAGATTGGTGAAAGGCTGTCCTCATGATGGGTATGAGCAAAAACCCGCACCCACTGCGGCCCTTTGTGGAATAGTTTGCCCACTCCTGGTCTAAACAAATAAAAGTTGATTTGATTTTCTGTTGACTTAGAACACACCCATAACTAAACAGTATGGACATGCAGGTGTTTTTTTTTTTTTTTTTTAGATAACATATTGTGGTTCCTCGGTTTTATTATTATTATTATAGTAATTCTTTGTTCCGCAGCCCCTTTGAGCTCAATTTGACCCCTTTAAAATGCTTCAAAATGCACCAAAATCGGCAGGCAAGTCAAGACAGGGGAAATCTTTGATACCATGTAAAGACAAATTAAAAATACGCTATGTAGCGCCCCCTATCAGTCATTCTTTGTCCCGCCGACACTTTGAGCCCTACTTTGATCCCCTCAGAATGCTTCAAAACTCACCGAACTCAACAGCCAGGTGAACACTGGTGAAAACTTTGATAAAATGTGTAAAAAAAAAAAAAAAAAAAAAATCAAAATATTCGTAAATGTGTGTAGCACCCCCTAGGAACAAAACCAACATTTCATGTCATGGTTTTTTTTTTTTTAGGTGAAAGAGTAGGTAACAGTGCAAAGGTTAAATCTTAGAACACGTCAGTTCTTTATGAATGGGATATCATACGTTGTGCCCAGACTGCCGTTGGTACTACATCCAGTTTTCTTTGGGTGGGCAGAGCGTGTCCTTTCCCCCCTGCTCCCTAGCGCTTTCAAGCTGGAGCAGGAAAGGGCCTTCCCCAAAACGTTCCCACAAAGTTGGATGCATATTGTTTTGGCAAATTGAAGAAGGACTCTTCGAGAAAGAAAGGGACTGATTATGAAATGTCGCTATTCTTTAAATCTTCTATCAAATAAATGTCAGCACTGCCCTTGGCTAGCAAAGCAAACAAGCGCAGTGGAGTAATCAAAACCATCTGGTTCTGTGGTTCGGAACGAAAGTTTAAAAAAATATCAAAGTTCAGATGTCGCTGCATTTGTTCTAGATCACCCTGACTTCCTTTTCAATGTTTATACTTTGGCTCTATACCCCTCGGAGTTGGTGTGTATGGTCCGATAAAAAAATAAACTCACCTTCCAGTTTTGTGCAGAGGACCATATGAATCATCACGACTTGAGACAAGATTTTAAAAACCAACATCCTCTCGATGTAATCCTCTCATTGAGTCTTAAATGTTTAGGCATTTCCCAACGAGCCAGACTTTTAAGAATTAACAATGTTTTTTAATAGTGTTGAATACATGCTGCAATGATTAATCGATTATCTCGAGTGATTCGATTAGTAAAAGGATTTGAATTAAATGTTGCTGCTTTGAGTATTCGTTTAATTAAAGTGGCGTTTGAATGGTTTGTTTTGAAAGGGTTTGCATTTAGTTTTATTGATTTGGGTGGATACACTGCCCTCTAGTAGCAACAATGAATATAATGTAACTCATTTCGTGTGGCTGAATCCAGCTGCTCCCTGCCAAGACCAACATGAGTTAATTTTTTGTTTGCGCTGTTTTTTTTAATGCATTCGTAATATAATTTGTATGGATATTTAGCTTTTTTTGGGGGGAGGGAATATGTGTTTGAACCATTTGTTAAGAGCATTATAAAAAAAAAAAGTTGGCATTTTATAGCATTTTAGCTAGCAGACTTTTGTTATGTAAGTTAGCCAATTGATCTTTTGTTGTACTTAGATTCTCGTTCATTTATTTTTTTAAGTATTTGATTTAGTTTATTGGTATATTTAGCCATTTTTTGTGGGAATGTTTTAACCATTTGTTAAGAACATTGTTAAAAAAAAGAAGTTAGCATTTTGTAGCATTTAAACTATCAGAGTTTTCTGTATAAGTTTGCTAATTGTTCTTTTGTTGTACTTAGGTCCTCATTTTTTTTTTTTTTTTTTGATAGCGTTTGAGGCTCAGCTCAGGTATTTTAATTTTTTATGTTCCTTATCCGATTACTCGATTATCCGAACCAACTAGTTCATCGATTAATCGACTACTAAAATAATCGATAGCTGCAGCCCTACATCTATGTGAAGCTTGGACAGTATAGAGAGAACAGTGATGGGAAAGACGCAATGCTCAATCCTACCGCACAATGTTTTTTTTATTCACACTCTTCCTCTACACTTCTTGGAACAATTGCTTGTCCACCCATCCAAATCCTTACCCTCTCTGCATTGGCTTCCCTCAATTCGTTTATACATTTTCTTCTTTTTACAACTCCTAGCTAGCATACTGGACCGTACATCAAGTGGCCTATGATTCACATCAATTGTATCCCATTCCGTAGCTCATTATATGTTGTGCATGTGTTTGTGTGTTCTGTAATCTGACACGGAAGGTCTCAGCTAAGCAGGCTAATGAACAAACTCCTGCATTGTGTTGTGGCCCCAGGGATGCGCTGTAGCCTCTAATGTACAACAATTCAGCGTAAAAGAGCAGAGAGATTCACTGACAGGGACCAGCTGTCTGGTACGAAGTAAAGGTGCAGCTATTTGTGGAGGCAATCATACCGTAGTTAACTTCATTTTTTTTAAACATTGATCAGCTCAGTGGTTTTCCGTTTTTCTTGACTGATTATGTACAGCACTGCTTTTACATCTCTGTAATCAATATATATGGATTTAACAGGTGAATAACGTGTTTGCTTTTTAATTCTTTATTTAATAGCTTAGCCCATCGATGCTATATTGTATCTGTGATTTTAAATTATGTGTACAGTATAATACAGTACCAGTGTTGTTTGTGACAGCCCTTTGAATTTTCATCGTAGTCTTTTGGACAAAAATACATATTAGTCTTAGTCACATTTTAGTCATTTGAAATTTTGTTTGTTTTTGTCTAGTTTTAATTAACGAGAACTGAGAAAAAAAATTGTCTAGTTTCAGTTGACAGTTACTCAAAATGTTATCGTCTATAAACTTTAAAACGTTTTAGTCCATAAATAAATAAATAAATAAATAAGAGGTGTCCAACAATGTGTATGAGCATTGACAGACGAGCACATAACTGTAAAGTCTACAAGGACATCACCATCTTCGTGATGATAATACAAACTCAGCTGGAAAACAGTACATTATTTTCAATTAAATAAACTCACCTGGACGCCACGAACCACACTAAATGCTAATGCGAACGCTATGCTAATGCTACAAGTTACATTTGGAGTGTGATGATCAGTCAGCACAGCACAAATTGCGTCTCGTTTCAGTTGACAGTTACTCAAAATGTTTTTGTCCATAAACTTCAAAACGTTTTAGTCCATGAATAAATAAATAGATAAATAAGAGGTGTCCAGTAATGCCGAATGAGCATTGACAGACGAGCACATAATTGTAGTCTACAATGACATTACCATCTTCGTGATGATAATACAAACTCAGCTGGAAAACAGTACATTATTTTCAATTAAATAAACTCACCTGGACGGCACGAACCACACTAAATGCTAATGCGACTGCTGTGCTAATGCTACAAGTTACATTTAATGTGTGATGATCAGTCAGTACAGACCTCTAAAGGCTAATGCAATGTGGCATATCTAGCCAAGATAAATAATTAAAAAAATAAAATAAAATAAAAACTTACCAAGCAGCACCTGACATGTGTTTCACAAACGTATTATGCCTGGAGAGGACATGCTGTTATTCCACGGCCAGTGAGTGTGGCGGGGGGGAGCAGCACGTCACTTGAGTGACATTGCCAAACACTGCTATGATTCGTGTCTAACCCTAACTACACATGTTATTAAAAGGAAAATGTCAAACATTGTGAACTTATGACGGAAACTATAGCGAATTTTCACCTCGTTCTTGTCTCGTCAGACGAAAACTGGCACCGGTCTCGTTATCTTTTAGTCTCCCAAGACTAAGCATCTGCCGGTATGAGATTCTGACAGTATGATAACCTTAAGCCAAAATATCACGGTTCCACGGTACCACGGTATTGCAGTTAAACCTCTAAAATGTGTCACTTTGAGATACATGGGTTAAAAAAAAATGTTTTCTTCCATTGAACTGGATTTTTATTTTTCAAAACATATTAGCAAATTGGAACATAATGTTAAGTGTATATATCAATATAATGTTAAAATAAATTTTAAAAATAACAAAAAAATTACTGAAATATTCTAAATAAAATTGAAATAAGTGCAGAGTTTACATTATAAACACTCTTTCTTAACAAAGACAGTTGCCAGAGAGAAAAAAACACGTTTTATCACCGCTAGACACACTAAACACGCTGGAGTTGGTGGGAAACGTTCAATTTAATATTGTATAAATGCGAATTCATATTGGAGGTATTGCCTCCTCGGCAGCCACCCTCTGCAAACATGTTTTACATGTCGGTTGGCCTTCCTCCTCTAAGCTGCGGTTATCTGTAATTTTTCGATAGCCGAAGTACTCCATTACCAGAGATTTTTTTTTCTTCAATGGCGGAAAAAGCCATCAAGAGCACAGCAGACTCACTGACACTGAGCAACAACAGGTGGGGTAGGGTTGAGCCTTGCAGCTGCAAGCAGGGGATTTTTCCCTGCATTTTTGGGACATACTGTTAAAAATAGCTAATACCGTAGGGACGGTATGACGGAAAATGTTTGCGGTTTTGAAACAGTGACATTTTTAGACCACGGTATAGACCCTACCCACGTGACGTCACAACTCCGGCCTCCTGACTGGTGCCGCCCAATTGTCCGTCAACACATCATGTTTACCTGTTACGGCTACGTACATTCCTCCTATTTACGGCGTGTTTTTCTGCTCGTTAACATTAATCATCAAAATGGTGAAGGCGTGTGTGGCGGTCGGTTGCAATAACAGAGAAGATAGACGGAGAGACTTGAAGTTCTACCGGATTCCGAGAGACCCGGAGAGAAGAGAGCGAGATGGGCTGCTGCAATTCGACGAGAAAACTGGGCTCCAAACGATTACCACAGATTATGTAGTAGTCATTTTATATCTGGTAAGATGCATTTAATATATATTTAGAGGGTTTTGGGCTGACAACCACAATTAAGATCATTGCTAGGCTAATCACCGACAACATACACGTATGTATGTAGTGAGAGTGCTATCGCTAAACCATATAAACATTAAAAGCCCTAGCTCCATTGACAAATGACATGAAATACATTGAACTTGACAGTGGATGTTAGCAAGAACAAAAGATTTTGAATTGAAAATTTCGTAACTCACCTTTCCAAGCACAAGATAGATTCCTGCCGAATTTTCGTGGACGAGGACCTGTTTCACCCAACCAGCAACGAAGTATTTATAAGCCTCCAAGCTCTTAAAGTTTTTCAAACTTTCGTGAGAATAGTCTGATTTTGTGTGGACAACATAGTTGTACATATCAGGGTAGCTAGCAGATGTCAGGCAAATACGGCGAAGACGGCGGGTCGAAAAACATCGATTTAGGCATCAAATATGGATCTGGCGAATGGATAGACTGAAGCTTTTCCACATAACGCCTTTTATGCAACGCATCAAGTGAGTTCACGGCATCCGAAAGCACCGGGTCTTCCATGAAATGCATTATAAATTGCTCGATCAATTGAGACCATTGATAATACAGACACAACATGACGGACAAGGGCGGAACAATACAGGGATCACGTGATTTTGTGACGTCGGTGGGTAGGGTCTATACGGTACTCTGAAACCGGTAATCGCCACATGTCTACCCAAGACACGTTTTGAGCTCGTCATCGTCATGAAAAGATTTTGTGTTCATAATGTTCATATGAAATGGATACACTACTTGTATGAGACCAAACGCTTCAGATTTTTTTTTTCCCTGAGAGAAATCAATGGCAAAATTATAGACCAGAAAAGATAGTAATTTGGCAATGTTGCAAACGAGATAACCCTACGGCACTTACAAGCAATCTATTCTAGACTTCCCACTTTCACCTCTCACTGTGGAACATCAAAGTTTGGAAGCCTCAGAGCTCATTTGATTTTTTTCAGTTTTGAAACACATGCCACTAAAAATATTACAAGTTTAAAGTATTGTCATGCATGACGAGAGTTGTGTTTAATGGTTGACCATTAACACTGGTTAAACATCCTTCAAGGATGATGTAGTTATTTGAAGTACACAAAATATTATCCTAGAATTAACATCATTGTTTTTGCTGGCCCCATCTTTAGTTGTAAACAGCTGTGTTTGGAAATACTTGAGCTCAAGCTCGACAGGACATTTAATTATGTAAACTTATTTGAAATATTGTTACGAGAAAAAAAGCTTTTAAATCTGACGCCGGTCCAGGTGGAGATTTGTTTAAACGATGTCATTTATTTGAACTTTTGATCTGCAACAATTGCTTATTTGACTTCACAAAAGTCCCACTTTTTTTTTTGAGTAATGTTGTTGTCTCCCTCTACAGGACTGCCCACAGATTTTGCCCTCAACACAGATCTACATCCCAGTGGGAGTGACCAAGCCCATCACCTTAGCTGCCAAGAACCTTCCCCAGCCGCAATCTGGGCAAAGGAACTATGAGTGTGTGTTCCACATCCAGGGGGAGACCCACAGTGTCCCCGCCCTGCGCTTCAACAGCTCATCTATACAGTGCCAGAAGACAGCGGTGAGTAAGATGGTCCAAAAACAAAGCAAAAAAAAAAAGGGTTTCTGCTCAGTAATACGCTGTAGTCGTCTCAATTCAGTAGATGGAATTGTACAGTTTGCTTGTTTTTCTTTACTGATAATGCCACTTAAATTTGACAAATGACTTAACCGGCACAGAATTTGTTTTCATTTTGGAAGAATCTGAAAGTCAAACTGAGAAGATGGGCATGTTTTATGAACCATTGACTGATAAAGACAGCCAATTCTTTTTAAAATATAGCAGTGTTTCAAATAGAATTTCCATCTTCGCTAACACTTTACAATAAGGGTCCCTTAATTAACATTAGTTAAAGCATTTTTAGACAATAACTAATGTTTACGTAACATGACAATAATTCATTTAATCCCTTATATAAAGTTTATTAATATATTAACATGAGTTAATGCATTAGTTAATGCATTTTAAGACGATAAATAATGTTTAAGTAACATTACAATAAGTCATATAATCCCTTATGTAACATTTAGTAATGTATTAGCATTAGTTAATGCATAACCAGACAGTAACTGATAGTTTGGTAAAATTAAAATATATTTAGCCCTATATAGGGTTAGGGTTTGTTAACCTAAGCATTTATAATTTCTTAGTTAAGGGACACTTGTGCTACACTT
This sequence comes from Corythoichthys intestinalis, assembly GCF_030265065.1. Classification (NCBI taxonomy): domain Eukaryota; kingdom Metazoa; phylum Chordata; class Actinopteri; order Syngnathiformes; family Syngnathidae; genus Corythoichthys; species Corythoichthys intestinalis. The sequence goes on along the minus strand of NC_080403.1, from coordinate 46,125,900 downwards.
TACAATAAGGGTCCAAAAAAACATTCAGTAATGGTTAATTAAGGTAAAGTAATACTTTTGAGGTACGTTAATGTGATATAATACCATACCTAAGGTTCGGTTATAATTAGGGCTGTCAAACGATTACAATTTTTAATCGAGTTGATTACAGCTTAAAAATTAATTAATCGTAATTAATCGCAATTCAAAGCGTCTATAAAATATGCCATGTTTTTCTGTAAATTATTGTTGGAAAAACTTGGAGTTCTTAAAAGATAAATGTTAGTACAAGTTTTAGAAATGTTATATTAAAACCCCTCTTAATGTTTTTGTTTTATTAAAATTTGTAAAATTTTCAATCAAAAAATAAACTAGTAGTTCACCATTGTTGTTGTCATTACACCATGCTCACTCCCCAAACCCATAAAATCATCTGGACCCAAGCACCAGCAGAGGGCGCCAAACAACAAAAAACAAGTACCAAGCGGACATCACACTGCTGTCATTTTAATCTGAGTGGGGTATGTGCGTCAAATATTTTAACTTGATTAATTAAAAAAATTTATTACCGCCCGTTAACGCGATCATTTTGACAGCTCTAGTTATAATACATATATATAATACATCACATTAATTCACATATACATTAGTGCATTAATGAATAGTTATTAATGTATACTAGTACTATTTTAAAATGAGAAACATTGCTCTGTTAGTCCTTGGGTGCTGCTAACCTAACCTTAAGTATGGTATTATTTCACGTGGATGTACCTCATAAGTATTACTTAACCTTAATTAACCATTACTGAATATTTTTTGGACCCTTATTGTAAAGTGTAGCACATGTGTCCCTTGACTAAGAAATTATAAATGCTTAAGTTTCCCCCTTAACCTTTATTAACCATTACTGAATTCTTTTTTGACCCTTATTGTAAAGTGTAGCACATGTGTCCCTTAACTAAGAAATTATAAATGCTTAAGTCCCCCCCTCCTTAACATTTATTAACCATTACTGAATGCTTTTTGGACCCATATTGTAAAGTGTAGCACATGTGTCCCTTAACTAAGAAATTATAAATGCCTAAGTTAACAAACCCTAACACTAAACCCTAACCCTATATATAGGCCTGTATACAGTATATTTTTATTTTTACCAAACCATTTGTTACTGTCTGGTTACGCATTAACTCATGTTATATAAAAATGTTAGATAAGCAATTATATTAATCATTGTAATGTTACTTAAAAATTAGTTATTGTCTAAAAATGCATTAACTAAAGTTAATCGGGGGACGCTTATTGTAAAGTGTTACCCCAACTTCTAAGTATATAGAATGTACACATTGTGTAGTCTCTAAGTACTCTTGCTTTGAGCCACTGAATGCTAATTGTTAGCTAAATCTTGATAAGACTAAGGACAGTCTGTAAATTGGTTTGGATAATGCTCACCTATTTCTCATGATCACTTTCGACTCATTGTTTTGGCTTGGACACGCTAAATTACTTAACAATGGACAGAACGTTCATCTTCATCGTTGGTTTGGACCTGGGGCTCAGGAGTAACGCAACGTGATCTCCGCAGAACGTGGTGTTGTGGCCATCACCGTCTGTCTCATCAAGATAGATTTTTTTGAATCCTCCTTTGACGATGGTTTTGTTTTTTGTTCAAAACACTCCAACAGTGTCGTTTGCCTTTTTTTCCCGATCGTTCTCCACATTTTTTTCAAATTCTTGCGTCCTCACAAGATCCCTCCAACTTCCGTTTCCTGACTATTTTTCTTAACTTCCTTTCTTGGCCCGAGATGAGTTCTTACAAAATGCGCTTACCCGATGACAAGCATGATGTTTAGCTACTCTCGCTCCGTTCCTCATTGCATCCCGAAGACCGCGCGGCGCGCTGAGTGTGTTTTACTTCCGCTTTACTTGACGTATTTCTATAATCGGAATTTGGATGTTTGTGAATCATTCTCGAATCTTCCACGGCCGAATCGCGAATAATCTAAGAATCGGAAATGCCGCACACCTCTAGTTGACACTCATATTTACACCCGCTGATAATGTGAAATGGTCGTTCAAGCTACCGTGAACGTTTTGGAGAAATTGACACAGGCAAGGGGAAAACATTCCTTTTGGGATTATACCATTAATCTGATAAAGCGACGTGCTAACCAGTCAGACAACGTGCCGCCCCATTCCTAATTGTTTAGTAAAATAAACACTAATCTTTGAACAAGTAGACAAAAGATTATATTTGCATTAAAATCCAGGTGACTGTGTATTTGTTTGGGTGCGTGTGTTTGTGTGTGAGACCTCAAACTAGCATGACAGATAAGAGGTAGCTAGCGTTGCGCTCCACTGAGGCTGAAAATGCGAAGAAGGAGTGTGCCTGTGAAGCTAGTTTGGAGCGGATTGATCTTGTTTACACGTTGACGCTATACTTCACTCTTCTTTTCTCGCTCTGCCTCGAGAGCCCATCTTTTTTCTGACTTCCTTTTGTGTCAAATTTTCTCCTTCCTGCCCAACTTGTCTCTTTCTAGTTTCTAACAAATAAGATAAAAAGTAAGTTTTCAGTGCACATGTTGCACGTGAGTTGTCGTAATAATGAGACACAAAGGGATGTTGACATATTTGAGGTTTGGTTTATGGTAGATGCTGGCAGCAGAACTAATTAGATGACAGGGTTGTCCGCATCGAGATGTGATTCTTACATTACCTGCTGATGGTTGAGGTTAAACAGCAGCAGTAAAGACTCAACCTGCCCAAGTTTAATGTCCACAAAAACAGACGTACTGCTCACAGTAATTAGGCACGGATTGTCAGTGCTTCTCCCTTGTTAGCAATTAGCTGCTGGAGCTTGACATAATGGTCAAATATTGATGAAAAAGAGACTGTGTTCCGTTCAAGATGAAAAACCAGACTTTGTACACAATTGTGTTATGTAAAAGCCTGTAATTAGCAGCTGAAGAATGGTGGTTGCGTTCTGCTTTGACCATTGACTCCATTAAAATCAATAATTGATGTTTGACACACGGTTAAGGTTAACTTGTTGGAATCTTATTGATTTAGACTCTTCTGGTCTGTCAATTAAATACATTTCTCATTGATTCCCTTTTTAACTTAACATTCATCAGATGAGGATCGTCAAATGTGTTTGCATAGATATCTACACGACTGAGGATTTCTAGATTCATTGATTTTACAACTTTTTTTTTTTTTTTTTTTTTAACATTACACACTCTGTAACACATACAGTGGTATGAAAAAGTATCTGAACCTTTTGGAATTTGTCACATTTCTGCATAAAATCACCATCAAATGTGATCTGATCTTTGCCAAAATCACTCAGATGAAAAAAACCGTGTCTGCTTTAACTTAAACAACCCAAATATTTATAGGTTTTCATATTTTAATTAGGATAGTATGCAAACAATGACAGGGGAAAACAAGTAAGTGAACCATCAAATTTAATATTGTGTGCCCCCCTCCTTTGGCAGCAATAACTTAAACGAGACGCTCCCTGTAGCTGCAGATCAGTCTGGCACATCGATCAGGACTAATGTTGGCCCATTCTTCTCACAAAACTGCTGTAGTTCAGTCGGATTCCTGGGATGTCTGGCATGAATCGCAATGGGGTTTAAGTCTGAACTTTGACTTGGCCACCCCATAACATGTGTTTTGTTCATCTGAAACCATTCTTGACTTGATTTACCTCTGTGGTTTGGATCATTGTCTTGTTGCAGCATCCATCCTCGTTTTATCTTCAACTGTCTGACAGACGGCCTCAGGTTTTCCTGTAAAACATCCTGAAAAACTTTTGAATTATTCCATTAATGATTGCAAGTTATCCAGGCCCTGAAGTAACAAAACAGCCCCAAATCATGATGCTCCCTCCACCATGCTTCACATTGGGGATGAGGTGTTGATGTTGGTGAGCTGTTCCATTTTCCTCTCATACATGACGTTGTATGTTACTCCCAAATAATTCAACTTTGGTTTCATCAGTCCACAAAATATTTTGTCAAAACTTATGTGGAGTGTCCTAGTGCCTTTTTGCAGACAATAAATTGAGCAACAATGTTTTTTTTTTTTTTATTAAGACAACAGTGGCTTTCTCCATGGACTCCTCCCATGAACACCATTCTTGGCCATAGTTTTACATATAGTTGGTTTGTGCACAGAGATATTGGACTGTGCCAGTGATTTCTGTAAGTCTTTAGCAGACACTCTAGGGTTCTTTTTACCTCTTATAATATTCTGCGCTGAACTCTTGGCGTCATCTTTGGTGGACAGCCACTCCTTGGGAGAGAAGCAACAGTGCCAAACTCTCTCCATTCATAGACAACTTGACTGTCAGATTGATGAACATCCAGACTTTTAGAGATGCTTTTGTATCCTTTTCCAGCTTTATACAAATCAACAATCCTTGATCGCAGGTCTTCAGACAGCTCTTTTCACTGAGCCATGATGAACATCGGGCAATGCTTCTCATCAAGACAATTCTTTACCAGGTGTGTGTTTTATAGTGGGTAGGGCAGCTTTAAAACCACTCATCAGTGATTGGGCACACACTTGACTTAAATTGTTTGGTAAAAATTGGTTTCAATTGCTCTTTAAGTCTCCATAGGATGAGGGTTTACTTACTTATTTTTCCCCCCCCTTCTGTCATTGTTTGCATGCTGTCCTCATTAAAATATGAACACCTATAAATAATTGGGTGGGTTTAGTTAAAGCAGACACTGTTTTTTCATCTGTGTGATTTTGACAAAGATCAGCTCTCATTTGATGGTGATTTTATGCAGAAATGTGAGAAATTCCCAAAGTTTCAGATACTTTTTCACACCACTGTATTTTTCCCGTATTTATTTTGGTTTTACTCAAATTCTCAATACTACGCAGATGCTTATGACTTTGCAAGGTTTATTTCAGTTCTTTACCTGCCTCTGTAAGATTCAAGGTGAAGGTGTTATGAGTTATTCATTTGCCTTGTGCGTGCCTGCATTACAGTCTTTGCTATGCCCAAGGCTATGGAACCTCGGATATCTTTGAATGTGTCTGGTTCCAGTATACCATTGCTACGAGACTGGGTGCGGAGGGGGTATATCGATCGATAAACACAGAGATGCTAATCCGCAGTTTAGCCTTGTGTTTGAGAAACACATACCTGCTAGGAATAGTGGCTTAGAGGGAAGACTGGATTTCTGAAGGATATTCCTATTACCTTATTTTCCGGACTATAAGTCGGACTTTTTTTTTACTATTTTTGCTGGGCCTACGATTTATACTCAGGTGCGACTTATATGTTGATACTTAGACTCGAGATGTTCAAAAGTGATACTGAAGATGAAGACTTGAATGGATTTGGATGTGATTTGGAGTGACATCGAGAGTTTGTCTTGTTTATCGTTATCTGGATAACCGTTAATATGCCAACAGATACCTATTGAGCACTTTCTTCCGTTTCATTACTACTAAAATATATAATGTTTGTGCTGGGTATCTAGGTATCTGCCACACAAAAATACTACATATGCACTGACTGCTTTACAGCATACATCACTTCCCCCTTTCCCCATTTATTATAAAGACAGAAGTTGATTCGAACGCTTTCGCGTGAATTGTGCAATGATTACAAAGCAACAAAAGAGACAAAGTTTTGTCCGAGGAGTGAAAAAAGGAGGCTACCAGGATACTCAAGAATAAACATTGGCCCGCTTTCACTCGCTGGCGTGACACCCCCCCTCCCCCAACCAAACTCGTCAACCCTGACGAGTTCAGGTGTGGTGGTGCTGGTGGGTTAGCCACACTAAGGCACACGGTTGCTAACCATCATATGCTATTGTTTAGCCACAACTGGATTCATTACCTTATTACCTATGGTCCAGTGTGGCTTATTTGTGGATTGTTTTGGGTGAATATGCAACACTTTATTTGACAGCCATAAGACCGTCATCATTATGACATTACACTATCATAGGCTTTAATGAATGCTTATGACGGTTGTCATTTGGTGTCTTCCGGCAAATTATGTCACTAACTCCAATTACTGTATGTCCAGTTGGGATCTTTTACATCCATTTAAAATTGAGATAATTTGCCAGATGACACAAAATTACATCTTTCAATAAGCATTCATTAGTGCTCACGGCAGTTTCATGTCATAGTTATGATGGTCTTATGACTGTCTTATGGAGCCACTGTCAAAAAAAAATGTTACCAAATATCATAACTAGCAATTAATGAAGCAACTGAAACAGTAACTGACAAAATAATTAGCACAGAACATGATTTTTTATTGTATTTTACATCTGTAGCACTGCAATGCATGCCAGGAGGCATGTTGGACAATAACAGTGTTGACAGCAAGTGGCAGCAGAGGTTGACTGTCTCTCTTAAGGGAGCAGTGATGGCCAAATGAAGCTTCTTGAAGCAATGAAGCTTTGCAGCCAATTGGTTCAAAGCTTCATGGGGTTCATTTGGGCTTATGACAGTCACAAGCGTCTTTGTGTGGCTTGAAAAGCGCTTTAGAAATAAAATGTATTATTATTTGTATATAATATAATGGAACAAAAATGTAAGAAAACGTATTCTTATTGGTCTTATTACTGTCTTATGGAGCCACTCTCAGAAAAAAAGTTACCAAATACCATAACTAGCAATTATTGAAACAACTAAAACAGTAACTGACAAAATAATTAGCACAGAACATGAATTTTTATTGTAATTTACATCTGTAGCGCCGCAATGCATGCCGGGAGGCATGTTGGACAATAACAGTGTTTACAGCAGGTGGCAGTAGGGAGCAGGGATGGCCAAATGAAGCTTCTTGAAGCAATGAATGGGGTTCATGGGGTTTATTTGGGCTCATGACAGTCACAAGCGTCTTCGTGTGGCTTGAAAAGCGCTTTAGAAATAAAATGTATTATTATTATGATGCTTAGTGACGGATGAGTCTTATGACAGTTAATATCTTTTTAGTGTGAATATCCCATGATGAAGTGAGGACAGCTACATTTTATGATCCAGTGCGGTTTATGTATGAACAAATGCCTTTTTCGTGTCAAATTTGGTGGGTGGCGGCTTATAGTCTGAAAATTACTGTAATCCATCTGCAGGCGACCAGAAGAACATGATTTTACGTCACTGTGCGGGTGTGCGATGGTCCTCATTGGAAACGCAGTCTTCCGCTTTTGTCCAACGGTGTCGCTAAAATCGACCAAAACTGAAAAGTTACCTCGTGTTGCTTTAAACTCGACTTATACAGTAGTGTGATTTATATATGTATAGTTCCTCGTCTTTTCCAATTAATTTTTTTTAGCTGGTGCGACTTATACACCAACCATATTTTTCGGACTATAAGAAGAAATACAGAGATAGCCTTAAGTGAAACACAAAATCGGTGGTAGAATAAAGGTATAAATGAAGACACTGCAAAAAAGAGATGGCCCAGACAAGACAGCCTGCTGAAATTGGAGCATGGTTGAATAGAGAAAAGTGAGAAGAAGAGCTATTGAAAAGAACAGGACAAAGATTATGGAATGTAAGGAAATTGTCTCAAAAGTATATCCCGAGGCCAAAACTCAATCTCATCTCTTTCAAACACAATCCAAATAGATATACCTAAAATGTATGTGATGACCACAGTCAGATCATGTTTAAAGTGTACTTTCCAACGCTTTACCTCATTTCCACTGACTGTAATAATCCAATACGCCCATGCGGTATCCCCTAACAGCACACTGCCAATAAATGTATTAATGTATGTGGCGCATTTGATATATGATAGTGTAACATAAGCTGCATACTGATCCGGTTGTGTATTAGCGATCTATAACTGGTTACATGGGAAAATATCAATATGCCCAGAATGTTTCTTCTTGCCTGCATACAGTACAACTGATCTCAAAGAATGTCTTCTTTAAAAAAAGCTTATAAAATCCATTTAGTGCTCAGTCGACCACCTTCTACTACCTTTAGAAGTTGTGAATTATAAAAAGGTCGCTTTTTGAATGTCCCGTAGCATGTTTATTACAGAAAATATGGTTATTTTGCAAAAATCTGAGCCCAAGAAAAGAGAGAGAGCGAGAACGAATAGTGGTATTTGGTATGTGGCAAAATTGTTTTTGCCATGTGGCATTTTTTTGTTATGTGGCAAAATATATTTTGGCATGTGGCTTTTTTTTTTTTTTTTTTTTTTTTTTTTTGCCAAGTGGCATATTTTTTGTTATGTGGCAAAATTGATTTGGACATGTGGCAATTTTTTTTTTTTTTTTTGCCATGTGGCGAAATGTATTTTGGCATGTAGCATTTTATTTTGGTATGTGGCAAAATGAATTTTGGTATGTGGCCAAATGGATTTTGGTATGTGGCATTTTTGTGGTACGTGGCAAAATGGATTTTGGTAGGTGGCATTTTTTGGAGGGTATGTGGCAATTTTTTGGCATATGCACACCCCTGCCATGCCATGCCTGCAAAAATGCCGTATACGGAAAAAAAAATTGTCACTTACCAAAAAAATAAAATAAAATAAAATAAAAAGCCACATACCAAAATTCATTCTGCCACATAGCAAAAAAAAAAATGCCACATGCCAAAATACATTTTGCCACATGGTAAAAAAATGCCACATGTCCAAATCAATTTTGCCACAAAGAAAAAAATGCCACATGCCAAAATACATTTTGTCACATAACAAAAAAACGCCACATGGCAAAAACATTTTTTGTTTGTATATGGCTTTTTTGCAGGCATGGCATGGCAGAGGTGTGCATATACCAAAAAAATTGCCACATACCAAAATTCATCTTGCCACATACAAAAAAAATGCCACATGCCAAAATACATTTCGCCACATGGCAAAAAAATGCCACTTGTCCAAATCAATTTTGCCACATACAAAAAAAAATCCCACTTGGCAAAAAAATGTCACATGCCAAAATACAATTTGCCACATAACAAAAAAATGCCACATGGCAAAAACAATTTTTTGTGGTATATGGCATTTTTTGCAGGCATGGCATGGCATGGGTGTGCATATACCCAAAAAATTGCCACATGCCCCCCAACAAAATGCTACCTACCAAAATCCATTTTGCCACATACAAAAAAAAATGCCAGATGCCAAAATACATTTTGCCTCATGGCAAAAAAGCCCCACATATAAAAATCAATTTTGCCACAAACAGAAAAAAATGTCACATCCCAAAAAATGCCATATGCCAAAATCCATTTTGCCACATACCAAAAAATTGCCACCTGGCAAAAAAAAATGCCACGTGGCAAAACGAATTTTGCCACATACCAAGTACCACTTTTCGTTCTCGGCCCTGCTGCAAAAAAATGCTCCCATTTCCACAAACACATAGAATCATGCATCATCAGCCTTTATGCTTGTTTTCAGCAGCAACTAAAATAACAAGCTGCTCTATAAATCCCCTTCTTCCGTTATTTTTCCCATTTTCCACACAGCTCAGGAAGGTTTCCGCTGCGTGGGCCAATCAGAGGTCAAGGCCCAGGGGGCAGAACCAATAAGAGGGCTGTGTGTTGGGATAGTGTACGCAAGAGTGGCGCTCAGGTTAAAGGCGCAAATAAACACAGGGTCACATAATGTCTGCTCAGAGGCAGCTTGCTCACAACCGCATTTTGGGGTCAGAAAAGCTGGTGGACCTCAGCTGGATGTTGCATGAAGGTCAAAGTTGAGGAAATAGAGTTGGATGAGTTCAACCATTTTTTTCCCTCTTTCTTCCCAGCTGCCTCGTCTTCAATTTTAGCTGTCCTTTTTCTCTTTATTCTTCATTGAGGTTTCTCCCTGCAGGGCTAGAATGAGTGGACGGATAACATCTGTGTGGGCCTTACACCATTACCTCCCATCTGATAAACCAGTGGGCCACTCCATCACCCTCTTGCTCTGACTCTTTCACCAGTAAAGAGAGAAGGAGAATGGGGAGGAAAACAGATGCGGGAATGAGAAGAAAATCTAGTTTAGGATAGGATGTGTGCCTGTGTATTCTCCTTCGGTGTGTATATGTGGTGAGCAGCTGTTAGCCAAAGGAGGGATGGGAAGTATCAGGGGTCCCGATGGCATCCAATTAAGGGAGATAAAATGATGATGAATTGCAGTTGGGCAGTGGAGACAGCCACGAGTATCCGTACACACTCTTGTCCCGCTCTTGTGTATGTAGACAAAAAGAGGGGGAGCAGAAAAGAAGTTTCGAGGAACGGTGGGAGTCAGAAAAATTGGATCAAGAGAAGTGATCATTAGCCACGTTTCCATGCGAGTGGTAAGGGGGAAGCCACATCTGCCACAAATTTTGAAACAAAATTAATGCATTTAAAAAAATGTTAATGCTAATTGTGTTATATAGCTTCGTTAAAAATACAGAGTACTAACATTGTGTAAGCTACATGATTATAAAAAAAAAAAGGCTCACTACTGTATTAGTGGACCCCTAAAGCACTATAGGTCTGCAGTAAGCATATGCTGTTATGAAATTCTGACAGTATGATAACCTTAGACCAAAATATCCCGGTTTCACGATATTGCTATTACAGCTCTAAAATGTGTTACTTTGAGAAATCTGGGTATATTTAAAAAAAAAAAAAAAAACATATCAGCAAATTGGAACATAAGTATCAGTACAGGTGAGCCTAAACCCACAGCTCATTATTACCAGGTAAACAAAAATAATACAGTATAATTATTTTCTATAAAAAGCATGTGTGTGTGACTTGTATCTTTTTTACATTATACGCGCACTCTCTTTCTCAAGAAAGTTGCCAGAGAGAAAAAACACCACGTTTTCCCACCGCTAGACACACTAAACATTAGTGGTGTCAACAATAATCGATGCGGCGATGAATCCCGATGCAGGGCATGGACGATTCGATTCGATGCGGGCAACAAGCCGAATCGATTCAGCGCATTTTAAAATATATAAGTACGTTCAAAAATCTTCCCTGCGCAATTCCAGTGATGCAATGGATTTGGTTTCCCCATTCATATTATTATTGTCATGTTTCATTTTTTACACACTGCATAACTCTGGTCAAGTTTCCCACCAACCTCATAGAAGCCAAAATGTCTCCAGATGTCAACTTTCAATATCTTAGGTGCATCAAGAATCCCTCTTTCTCCGCTTCAGCCATTGTTATGTTATGTCCTATTTCTTAGAGGTTAGATCTTGTGCCCGAGTTCGGGTTCGGCCTCAAAATGTTAAGCATTCACGTTCGGGTCGGGTCGGGTCGGGCCCCCCGCGCCGGACTAATAAATTGGAAAAAAAAAATTTTTTTTAAATGGGATAAAACCGAGAGCAGGCTCTCTGTATTGTGCATTTGCTTGTGCATTCACATGAAGCAGTGGCGCCGCCCGCTTTTTCTTCTTCTCCTCCGCTGTGGCGCTTGCGATTCGTTACGAAAGACACTTTTATTTATGCACACAAAGGCAACACAAATGTGATCCTTTTGAATCCTCTCCTCTGTGTGTCTGCAAACTCGTTTTTTTTTTTTTTTTTTTAATTAAACTTTCCCAGCGTTATTTCGTTGTGTAAATGATTTTATAAAGATCACAAAAATATGTAGACTATTTAAACATTAAAAAAAAAACTTGCGTTTTTTTTTTCTGCCAACTGAGAATTCGTAACGAAAGACGCTTTTTTATGCACACAAAGGCAACACAAATGTGATCCTTTTGAATCCTCTCCTCTGTGTGTCTGCAAACTCGTTTTTTTTTTATTTATTTTTTTATTAAACTTTCCCAGCGTTATTTCGTTGTGTAAATGATTTTATAAAGATCACAAAAATATGTAGACTATTTAAACATTAAGAAAACTTGCGTTTTTTTTCTGCCAACTGAGAATTCGTAACAAGACACTTTTTATGCACACAAAGGCAACACAAATGTGATCCTTTTGAATCCTCTCCTCTGTGTCTGCAAACTCTTTTTTTTTTTTTTTTTTTTTAATATATTAAACTTTCCCAGCGTTATTTCGTTGTGCAAATGCTTCTATAATGATCACAAAAATATGTAGACTATTTAAACATTAAGAAACATGCGTTTTTTCTGCCATCTCGAAGAAATGAAAATAAATTGCTGCTGCTGCTGCGTTTTTTTTTTGTTTTTTTTTCGCGTCACTCCAAGCCGGGTCGGGCTTCAATACCAGCGGGCCGTGTCGGGTCGGGCTGGATTTTTTAGGCCCCTTCTAACCTCTACTATCTCTCTGCTCTCTCAATTGCAAAAAAAAAGATATTTCTTCATGTTGAAACAGATTGTTATGGCTGCTAAAATGCTGCTGCACTTCATTCTAATTCATTATTTTTTATTGTTATGTGGTAGTTACTGACTGCATTTCTAAATTGATTGCACATATATAGTGGGCTAGGCCAACATTTTACTTTTGTTCTACATTGCAATTTAGTTGGATGTTTTGTTTGCAACCGAACTGATCCCTGGATTGATATTGCGATAAAGATGCTGCTGCACTACAATATTTTCTTTGTCGCTTTCTTTAATATTTACTTGAATATTTTTATCGATGGGTTGTTGTGACTAAAATACAGTGACTGTTATTACTGATTTTGCACAGTTCAGATGTTGCATTGTGTGAAAGGCTGCTACTGTGTGTAAAAAAAAAAAGAGAAAGCCCTGGTCTCATTCAAAGCACCAATTAAATGCTGTGATGTTTTTTTTTTTTTTTTTTTAATCTAAAAGTATTTTCATTTGACTTCAACCAGGAGTGACACAAGAGCCAATAAAAAGTTGTTTAATGTCTGACCGCTTGTGTTGCCTCATGATTCACGAAAAATATGCTTTGCTTTAGAATTTTAATGCATCCCAGGCTTTAAGGCATCGCGATGCATTGCCGAATCGAACCGAATCGAATCGTGACCCTCTGAATCGAATTGAATCGAATCGTGGCCCTCCGAATCGTAATTGAATCGAATCGTGAGGGCAGTACCGATGCACACCTCTACTAAACATGCTCGAGTTAACTCTCGTAGCTTGTCTTATCTTTCCATTCCAACAATAATTTACAGAAAAATATGGCATATTTTATAGATGGTTTGAATTGCGAATAATTACGATTAATTACGATTAATTACTTTTTAAGATGTAATTAACTCGATTAAAAAATTTTAATCGTTTGACAGCCCTACTAAATATACCTTTAAATTATGAATGCATTAAAAAAAAAAAAACATTAGCGCAAACAAAAACTTAGCTTATGTTGGCCTTAACAGGCAGCAGCTGGATTCAGCCACGTGAAATGAGGCAGACTAGAGGGCAGTGTATCCACCCAAATCAATGAAAGTAATGGCAAACACTTTCAAAACAAACCATTACAGCACCACTTTAATTAAACGAATACTCGAGGCAGGAAAATTTAATTTGAATATTTTTTTTTCTAATGGAACACTAGAGTTAATCGATTAATCGTTGCAGCACTAAACTTTTTCTTTTCACTTAAATAATTGTTAGCATACCGATTATATCAGGTTTTAAATCCTTTTTAAACATGGACAATGGAATCTTAATTTTGTGAGACAATGTTAACCTGGGTTACACCAGCACATCACATGAATGACACGACCAAACATTGCAACGATGCAGGCTAACTACACATATGATAAGAAAATGTCACACATTGAACACATGACGGAAACTATGGTGCATTTTCATCTCGTTTTCATCTCGTCAGACAAAAATTGGCATTCATCTTGTTATGTTTTAGCCTCCCAAGACACGTTTTTAGCTCGTCATCATCATGTCATTGTCGTGAAAAAAGTTCGTCATCATCATTGTTGACAAAAACAACAATACTTAAGGCTGCCAAGCCTTCCTTCACACTTAACAGCGTTCCAGTAAAAGAATCCCTAAAAGGGTGAAATTAGTTATGTATGTCATCCCTGCAAACCCAATAATTCCGTACCAAACCAATCCGAACTGTTCTGCTTGATTGAAACAGGACTGTGTAGCCTTCTAAATGGTGGCGCAGCGATATCTGAGAACTAACCATCATTGGGCTACATGTAAATAGGAGTTAGGGGGCAAAGAGCAAAGGTTTGCTTTTTTTCATGGTCTTGAATACAGTATCTGCTTGTTTTGTCAGTCTTCTTCCTCCTTCCCTTCTGTTCAGCAGTTAAATGCCTCTCCCTCATTTTATGACGAATGAGAAGGTGCTTCCTCATTTTTCTTGATAAATCAAGATTAATTGCTGTTATGCTCTAATCATATGTCAGCATCTGCACCCATTCACTGTCTCATCATGTATTTCTAGTAATTTGTGACCTTTGCCTGATTTGCTTTACCTTTTTGTAGCAGTGTCCCAGTGATAATGTCAGGTTTGATGACCAATTACATGAGCAAGAAGTTTACACTTATTTATTTATTTTTTTCCCCCCAATTATGCAATCCGAGATGTTTGCATGCACTTCAGTTGCATTGTAATCCTCTTTATATGATTGGAAGACTCTTTGGCAGTGGGTGTAATCTTACTATTAGTGTTGCAACGATTAATCGATTAACTTGAGTATTCGATTACAAAAAAAGTATTCAAATTAAATTTTGTTGCTTCGAGTATTCGTGTAATTAAAGCGGCGGTTTAATGGTTTATTTTGAAAGTGTTTGCAATTAGTTTTATTGATGAGGGTGGATACACTGCCCTCTGGTCTGCTTCTTTTCACATGGCTGAATCCAACTGCTCCCTGTTAAGACCAACGTAAGCTAAGTTTTTATTTGAGCTAATGTTTTTAATGCATTCTTAATTTAGTTTATAGGTATATTTAGCCGTTTTTTTTTGTGGGAATATGTGTCTGAAACATTTGCATTGTTAAAAAAAAAAAAAAAAAAAAAAAATAGCATTTAAGCTAGCAGACTTTTTCTATGTAAGTTAGCCAGTTGTTCTTTTGTTGTACATCGATCCTCATTTAAAACAAAACAAAACAAAAAAAATTGTATACCGTTTGAGGCTAAGCTCAGGTATTTTCATTTTTCATGTTCTTTATCCGATTACTCGATTATTCAAACTAACTAGTCCATCGATTAATCGACTACTAAATTATTCGATAGCTGCACACGTACTTATTATATTTACTTTGATTCAGTGTGCAAGGCTCCAATTAAGGGATTGGAGAATCACTCTCTGAATGTCCCAACCAGTGTTGTTTTCGGCAGCTCTTATAATTTTCGTCTTAGTCTTAGTCATTTGGATGAAAATACTTATCAGTCTTAGTTATATTTTAAGTCATTTCAAAATGTGTTCGTCTTGGTGTAGTTTTAGTCAAAGAAAGCTCGTCGCCGCCATCTTAAAGCAGTATAATTCTCTTGGAAGGCTGTTTTAGCGAACCTTTCGAGCGAACCTAATTAACTTTTTATCTAAAATACTCGGAAAAATATTGACTTGAATCTATCTTTAAATGATGAAACGGTTTGAAAACTTTATGTCGAAAGCAGACAGAAGGGAAATTATGAAATAACGTGAGCAATTTCAACAACTTTAACAGTTAATTCACAACATTAAATTAATTGAATGTAGGGATTTATCGATGAACTAATTAGTTCGAATAATCGAGTAATCAGATAAGGAACATGAAAAATTAAAATACCTGAGTTGAGCCTCAAACGGTATAAAAATAAATAAATAAATAAATAAACAAATGAGTATCTATGTAGAACAAAACAATAATTGGCTAACTTACATAGCAAAAGTCCGCTAGCTTAAATGCTATAAAATGCTAACTTTTTTTTTTTTTCACAATGCTCTTAACAAATGGTTCAGACACACATTCCCATAAAAAACGGCTAAAAACCTGTAAACTAAATTATGAATGCATTAAAAAACATAAGCTCAAACAAAAACTTAGCTTACGTTGGTCTTAACAGGGAGCAGTTGGATTCAGCCATGTGAAATGAGGCAGACCAGAGGGCAGTGTATCCACCCTAATCAATAAAATGAAATGCAAACTTTCAAAATAAACCATTACAACGCCACTTTAATTAAACGAATACTGGAATACTTAAACAAAATTTTATTCGAATATTTTTTTTCTAATCGAGTACTCGAGCTAATCGATTAATCGTTGCAGCACTAATTGAATGTAGTTTAAAGATGGGAACTTGAGTATTTTATTTACTGTTTTGAACTGTTAACTTGATACTGAAATAGTAGTTTATTTACGCCTGAGAGGATTTTTGTACAATTTTTGAACAAACGGACGAAACATTAGAAGCAGCTAATTGCTAGAGGGGGGGCATCAATAAAAGATTTATAATCGAATCGTAACATCTGAATCGTAATCGAATAGTTAGGTGCCACAAGAATCCCACCTCTAATCATCAGATACTTTATATCCTTCGTTAGCAGAAACCTTAGTGCTAAAGTACAATATAAGTACCTCTTTTCAAGAAATTGTTAAAAAAAAACCTAGCCAATTGTCGATGATAAAAAGTATGTCCAATGGTAGTGATAGGGAAAACAATGAAGATGAAGGAAGGATGTTTCTCAAATTATGTGTGGAAATCCTACACAAGCTAATGCATATGACACATACATTTTCCCTTAAGCCAGCAATTCTGTCCCTCTCATACTTTTTTTTTTTTTTAATGCCATGAATTGTGTGTGTGTGTGGTCCGCTCTTCTGTGTGTGAAAGAGATAAGCTGGGTAACTGGGTCCGGCCATGCGCCAATCCTGTTAGCATTAGCGATTAGCACAGGCTAACAGGCCTCCATTATGAGCTGGCGCTGATTTAACAGTGCCTGATCCCTCATATATGGTACACACACACACACACACACACATAGTAGGCTATAGGACGGATTAGCACTTGATCCTTGATTGGGAGGCAACATCAGTCTTACGCATGTGTATGCAACAGGAAGGTGCCGTACACTGATAAACACATGGTCCAGCATCGTGCTTGCCTGTACAACTCTGTGGCTCAATCAGTAGTCGTTTACAAGAGGTCACACTTTTTCTCCTCACTTCCTTGAGAAGAGTGAGCTATCCTGACAAATTCTCTCAAAATTGCCTTGGGCAGGTTTAAGTATTTTTAGTAGTCTGGATTGGACACACACCTTCAGTGTGACTAATTATCAGGCTGTGACCCTCACAGAAAGTGCCCGATGCACCCAATGTTACTTCTTCCATGTCTCCTCGCACCATCCATCTATGCTTTCCTCTTCACCACCACTGATGTAGGACTTTTTTCCTGACATCCAGTCACTGATACTAGGGCTGCAGCTATCGATTATTTTAGTAGTCGATTATTAATCGGTGAAGTAGTTAGTTCGAATAATCGAGGAATCAAATAAGGAACATAAAAAAGTAAAATACCTGAGCTGAGCCTCAAACAATATAAAAAAATAAATAAATGAGGATATATGTACAACAAAAGAACGATTGGCTAAAGTCCGCTAGCTTAAATGCTATAATATGCTAATGTTTTTTTTTTTTTTTGTTTTTTTTTTTTACAATGCTCTCAACAAATGGTCCAGACATGTATTCCCACAAAAAAAAAAAAAAAAAAAAAACAAAGACAAAAGGCCAAATATATCTATCAACTAAATTACGAATGCAATAAAAAAAAATTTGTTAAAACAAAAACTTAGTTTATGTTGGTCTTAACAGGGACCAGCTGGATTGAGCCATGTGAAATGAAGCGGACTAGAGGGTAGAGATGTCCCGATTGACCAGCATCCCGATCGATCGGGTCCGATCACGTCATTTTCAAAGTATCGGAATCGGCAAAAAAATATCGGACATGCCTTTTTTTAATATATATATATATATTTTTTTTTAATTAAATCGTTTTTTAATTGTATTTAACGTTACAGACATAATATGTTACACCCATCCAGAATCTTTAGTTTAGGCTTAAGGTAGGGTTATCAAATTTATCCCGTTAACGGCGGTAATTAATTTTTTTAAAAAATATATCACGTTAAAATATTTAACGCAATTAACGCATGCGCTGCACGACCCACTCACGCATTGTCGCGTTCAATCTCTAATGGCGTTGTTTTACCTATATATAGAGCTAAAAGGCAGCGGGAAACTGAGTAGAGTAACTTTTGGCAGCCTTTGGAGCCTTTTTAAAATTTAATTAATTTAATTAATTTTAATTTTTTTACAATCCCTCTCCCTACGATTAGAAATATCGTGGGAAGCAATGTAGGGAAGAAAGGTAGTAATTGATCTTTTCCATAACACCCTATGTTATTTCACAACGCAGAGAAGATATATCAATTGGTGCCCCTACGCACAGTCATGGTTGCACTTCCCAACATGCATTTAGGTAGAAGTTAAATGGCTGCAGTATCATTTACTGAAAGCTCAACAAATACACTAGATGGCAATATTTAGTCACAATATACAAAGTCACATTTATCCTTTAAGAATTACAAGTCTTTCTATCCGTGGATCCCTCTCACAGAAAGAATGTTAATAATGTAAATGCCATCTTGAGGATCTATTGTCATAATAAACAAATACGGTACTTATGTACTGTATGTTGAATGTATATATTCGTCCGAGTTTTATTCATTTTTTTCTTAATGCATTGCCAAAATGTATATGATCGGGAAAAATTATCGGGAATGATTGGAATTTTATCGGGAGCAAAAAAAAAAAAAAAGCAATCTGATCGGGAAATATCGGGATCGGCAGACTAAAACGATCGGGATCGGGTGCAAAAAAACATGATCGGAACAATCCTACTAGAGGGCAGTGTATCCACCCAAATCAATAAAACTAAATGCAAACACTTTCAAAACAAACCATTACAACACCAATTTAGCTAAACGAGTACTCAAAGAAGCTGAATTTATTTCGGACCTTTTTTTTTCTAATCAAATACTCGAGTTAATCGATTAATCGTTGCAGCACTAACTGATACTATTGTTTTTTTGTTCAACATTATTGTTTTCTTTTTTATTTTAGTTCAATTCTTTATTTTCCTTGCCTCTTTGCACATGTAAATCCCGACCTTTCTTGAAATAACCTGCGTAATGTTTATATTTCCATATTGAAATTGGTTATTCAGTGAGTAAAATATGCACTGTGCGTATTCCCTGAACCATGTGTTGAGCAAAAATACTGGTGTGATATGAAAGTTTAATAAGCCTTTGGTGCAATGAGAGAAGATGAGCATTGGATCGTAACCTAACCTCTGTGATGCTTCCGATGCCCATCAAACACAGATGCACACACATACTGGTTGCAGCCTTACATATTGATGTTTTTTTTTTTTTTTAAAGAAAATCTTGAGGAAAGGACATGATCAAGCAGAGCTAAACTTTTCCTCTGTCAACACCAAGCCTCCCCTGAGAATTGATGTCAAACCATAAACACCTGTAACATGGCCAAAATAGGGAGTGAGGACAATTTTGTCTTGCTCTCTCAGCACCTTCACACCATTTGTGTGTATGTGTGGTGTTGTTTTTCAAATCGTCCTGTCATGATGTTAAGGGTTCCATCTTTCATTTCAGTTGTTACTTCCGTTTTTCATAGTTTGGCTGGGCCTGCGACTCAGATATGTGATACTTATACTGGAGGCATGCCTTCTACTTGGAGTTGGTGTAGTTGTTCAAAAGTGATACTGAAAATGAAGACTTGAATGGATTTGGGAGCGATTTGGAGTGAGATCGAGAGTTTGTTTTGTTTATCGTTATCTGAATAACTGTTAATATGTTAATCATTTAAGGTCCGGGCCTCTTTTGTCCGATTTTCCATGCATTTGATGTTGTCCTTATTAGGGGTGAGACAAAATATCGAAATGGCGATATATCGTGGTACTCCCAAAAACTTATCGATATGCTCCTGTCAAGAATTGATATATCGTTTTAAAAAGGTGTCAACGTTAAAAAAATAAATAAAATAGGAACCATCAAGTTGCTACCAAAATCTTACACTATGATAGTGTCTCAGTTAACTCTAAGGCTGACATTGACAGTGCTCGACACCCAATCCATATAGACTGAGAACGTACGTTCATTCAAAACCAGAGCATTCACAGTCATTCGGTCCGATTTTTGGGGCATTTATAGGTCACTTGCTGTTCATTTTATATTTACAAGTCATTTCCTGTTGAGTTTGAGTCACTGCCTATTCATTTGGGTAATTCCCAGGTCACTTCCTGTTCTGTAACTCAAAATAAACAGGAAGTGACCCATAAAATACCCCAAAATCAACAAGAAGTAACTGAAAATCAACAGGTAAATTACCTTAAATAGCCCAAAAATTACTTCATTGCCGCATTGGCTGCCACTGTTGGCCATAGATGTTCAATCCATTTGAAGTGGGAGGGATGGCCACCCTCCCAGTTCAAATGGATTGGACGTCTACTAGTGATAACCTCATTCCAATTAACAGCAGACACTTGTTTTTCTGTTTATTAGTTGTTTGTAGAAAATCCTAAACCAATGTACCAATGTATCGATAATTGTTGTTGTACCAATGTATCGATAATCGTTGTATCGCCATATTGTCAGATCATCGTTATCGTGAGCTTTGTATCGCAAATCGTATCGTATCGTGAGGTACCAAGAGGTTCCCACTCCTTGTCCTTATATTTCAAAGAAAAAAAAAATCACAATGGCCTAGTTGGGTCCTTTTTTTTTTCAGGACACCATAAACTTCATGTCCAAACTGTTGTTTTCTTCACTGACCAATTATAATCAACAATTTGGACACAAAAGGACCAAAAAAAATTGTCAAAATTTGTAATATTGATGTCCAATTGACAACCAAACATGCTCAACGAACCGTTTTGAAACTTGATGTTTATATGGGGCTATTCATTGCAAAATTTTACTTACACTCCAGTGCAACTTAGATATGTTTTTTCCTCTTCATTGTGCATTGTTTGGCTGGTGCAACTTATACTCAGCTGCGACATATAGTCCAAAAAATAAGGTAATACTAATTTTATGCTCATTTTAATTCATGTATATATACCGTATTTTTCGGACTATAAGTCGCAGTTTTTTTCATAGTTTGGCTTGGGGCGCGACTTATACTCAGGAGCAACGTATGTGTGAAATTATTAACACATTATGATATCATTTCACATGTTATTTTGGTGTTTTGGAGTGATACTGATGATTTGGTAAACTTGTTAGCATGTTCTTTATGCTATAATTATCTGAATAACTCTTAATAGCTCTGGCCACGTTCGCGTTCTGCCTTTGGCAATGTGTGTTTAGTTGTATTAATGACTTTTTATATTGAAATGCATGCTTTTAGTTTGTGGCACTTTCACGCCCACGTTTTGGCGCACTCAATTCAATTTTATTTGTATAGCCCTGGATCACAACAATGTTGTCTCAAAGGGCTTTGCAGAGGCAATATGATACATAATCAGAAACAGCAAATGCAGCAACAAAGATGAATAAATAAAGTTCAAGTCCTGGCTATCCCCCATCCTTAGACCCTCCATGTCGGCAAGGAAAAACTCCAAAAACTCCAGAGTCTTTGGGAGAAAATGAGAAACCTTGGGGAGTACCTCAGTCAGGAGAGAGCCACTCCCAGGACCGCTAATGGGAATTAGCAGGCGAAGTTACAGTCCGTAAAGATGCAGTGGAGTAAAGGAGCAAGAAGAGGTCCATCTAGCCAGATGAGACGGGGGTAGCAACGAGGACGTCCATCCAGCCAGGGGTCCGGACAGTCAGGAGGCTGCAGCTGAAAAATAGCTCCTCCCCAGAGGGGAGGGGGGGAAAGGGGACACCGGGTGACTAGTGATGAAGAGACTAGACAACTAGATATTAACATTGGAAAATAGAAATAAAGTAAGACAAGTGGTAGGTAGAGTGAGAAAAAGGAGATAGAACTCAGTGGCTGTACTTCCCCCAGCTTTATAGCTTCTTGTGCAGCTTAGACTAAACTGTGAGTCTACTCCGACTTCAACTAGCCTGACCATAAGCTTTGTTGAATAGGAACGTTTTTAATCTAATCTTAAATGTGCAGACTGTCTCGGCTTCTTTAATATTAGCTGGAGGCTGATTCCATAAAACAGGGGCTTGGTGGCTAAAGGCTCTAGCTCCGACAGTACTTTTAGAAACCCTGGGAACTACCAGTAGACCTGCATTCTGAGAGCGGAGTGTTCTGTTGGGGTGCTATGGAACCAGGGCATCGGTGAGATAAATGGCCCCAACCCATTAATGGTCTTAAATGTAAGAAGGAGGATTTTAAATTTAATTCTAAACTCGACTGGAAGCCAGTGAAGGGCCTGGAGCACAGGTGTGATGTGCTCTCTTCTATTGGTTCCTGTTAAGTCTTGCTGCTGCGTTTTGGACTAGCTAAAGAGTTTTTAGAGAACTTTTAGGACAAGCTGCAAGTAGGGAGTTACAGTAATCCAATCTCGATGTAACGAACGCGTGAATTAATTTTTCTGCATCACTTTTAGATAAAATATTTCTAATTTTGGCTGTTTCGCAGGTGAAAGAAGGCCGTTCTGCAGGTTTGTTTAATGTGAGCTTTAAACGATAAGTCAGGGTCGAATAGAACTCGTAGGTTTTTAACTGGTGCTGGAGGCTACACTTACATTGTCCAGAGTGACAATCTGGGCAGCTAAAGAGTCTCTCACACTTTTCGGGCCTATTATAAGGACTTCTGTCTTTTCAGGGTTAAGTAGAAGATTGTTAGTGCTCATCCAGGTATTTATATCTCGGACGCATGTACTTAGTTTGTCCACTTGCCTGATCACACTCACACTTGTTTACGTGAAGATGAGCGCTCACACGCCAGAAGAAGACGGACAGCTACGCAGCTCTGAGTGAGTGGGCGAGTTAGCGAGAGAGAAACACGGCTGCGAACCTACGTTCATTGTTTATGCTTGTAAAATATCTCTACAGAGGCAACACCTGTGTGTATCATCTTTTCTGTTGTTGCTGTGTGTTTTCCAACAGCGATCGGACACTTAGAGCCAGTTATGTGGTGGTTTGAATGATGTGCTAATGCTAGCGAACGTATGCTAGCCGTTTGTGTCATTGCTGTAATAGCACCTAATTATAATTTATTTACGTTGATGCGAACCTGTTTGGTATCAAGGACGAAATTGATTCAGCAAATTATACGGACGTCCAGCATCGTCATTTGGGAGTTTAGCTCGCTGTATAGCCAGGACCGAGCCGTAGCGTCCTGGTGAGGACAGTATATTCGCATTTCGTTGTTCATGCACTGTACACTGTACACTTATTCAGCATGTTGTTCTCGTATTTTTATACTAAATTGCCTTTCAAGATGACATATCTGTTCTGTGTGTTGGATTTTATCAAGTAAATTTCCCCCCAAAATATGACTTATACTCCGGTGAGACTTATATATGTTTTTTTTTCTCTTCGTTGGGCATTTTATGGCTGGTGCGACTTATACTCAGGTGCGACTTGTAGTCCGAAAAATACGGTAATTGGATTTTAGATGTACAGTATACTTAAATGTAAGAAATATCTAGTTTAATGTATGACATGGAGAATTTGCAGAAAGTCATGTAGAGGAATTCACAATTGTTTGGGTTTTTTTTTTTCTTTTTTTAACTATATATCACAAAAATCTGTGTTATCAATGCATGGCGTTTACATTTGACTTTTAAATGCAAAAAGAATATTTTTGAATTTATCCACGCAATTTTAAATGTGCTGCTTTGATCTGTTGGGTCCAATTAGATGCTAATCAGCTCAAAACATTTTGTTGCGATACTTATTTCCATGCATGCTGGGTGGTCTCTTGGGGGAGGTAGAGAAAAACGGAAGGTGACATTGAAAACATCTCTAAATTTAGAGGACAAATTTTAGCTGACGTCCATTATATGGTGTTTCTATGTTTACTGTGGAAACCATTTCAACAAAATTAGTGCCATTCTAAACATAGATATGCCTCAAGAAGGAATCTTATCTATATTTGTTGGTGGGCCTTGCGTGATGGAGGTGGGCGAGAAAGATTGGGATTCACATAGGAGGGTGTTTGTTAAGAAGCAGAGGGAAGAAATAATGATAGGGAGGGAGAGGAAAAGAGGAGTTTGAAAAGACCAAGCAGCCAGACATGTCAGAGAACAAATTGAAAATGCCAATTTCACTTTAGAGCCCACCAGCTCAGCCATTTATAGGTTAGCCGCAGCCTCTTATTCCATGTGTAAATGAATGGTGTCCACAGAATAACGTACAATAACCCCTCTCTATCCATCTTGTGCTTGGCTATTTCTTTTTTCACCCTGGCTGCTGTGTTCTGCTCTCACCCTTTCCCAGTTCAGGGCACCTTTACTTTTTGCATCGTTTATCACTGCACTTCAATTCAGCTTTCTCTGACTTGTACATCACCACCGCATGACTTTTTTACTTGAAATTTCCCCGTAAATAAAAATCTTCTTTTCATATAACCCAAAAAACATTCATGGTACTATTGTCTCTGCATGTTTTTTTTCCTCTTCTCTTATATGATTCATTCGTTCATCTTCCATACTGATTATCCCCGTAAAGATCACAGGGATGCAGGAGCCTAGCCCAGCTGACTATGGGCAGGAGAAGGGATATACTGGGAACTTATGGCCAGACAGTTATTATTAACATTAATTATTTTAGTAGTCGATTAATCGATGAACTAGTTCGTTTGAATAATCGAGTAATCGGATAAGGAACATAAAAAATTTAAATACTTGAGCTGTGCCTCAAAAGGTACAACAAAAAAACATGAGGATCTAAGTACAACAACAACAAAAAAACAATTGGCTAATTTACATAGCAAAAGTCCGCTAGCTTAAATGCTGTAAAAAGGTAACGTTTTGTTTTTCTTTTACAATGCCCTCAACAAATGGTTCAAACATATATTCCCACAAAAAAAACGGCTAAACATACATATAAACTAAATTAATAATGCAAAATACTAAAAAAATAATTAGCTCAAACAAAAACTTGCTTTTGTTGGTCTTGGTCAGGGAGCAGCTGGACTCAACCATGTGAAATGAGTTATGTCATATTCACTGTTGCCACTTGAGGGCACTGTGTCCACCCGAATCAATAAAACTAAACGCAAACACTTTCAAAACAAACCATGACAACGCCACTTTAACGAATACTCATAGCAGCAAAATTTAATTTGAATCTTTTTTTCTAATCAAATTACTCGAGTTCATCGATTAATCGTTGCAGCACTAGTTTCAAGCTCTGTTATTATGATGACAGGTTTTATGCGGGTCATTAAAAAGCAATAAAAGTCTGTAAATGGATTTTGTCAAAATTCAGGACTTAAAAAGCATGAAACTAAATGTTGACACCATTAAAAATATTTAAACTTAATCATTAAAAAAAAACCTCTTTTTACTTTATTAATTGGAGGTGTCTGATATTATCGGGTAGCCGATAATATTGGCCAATAAAAGCATTTTAAAATGATATCGGATAGTATGGACATTGGTTTTGGGTCAATATGCATGTTGCCTTCAAAGTGAATGTAGAGGCCTTCTGTCTTTGTACAAGGGCTGGTCACAGCTTAGCACAGCAATTATGCTTTTAGACCATTAGATGTCTCCAAACTAAGATGCTTGGGATTTGTTATGTGAGCAGGCCATTTGCATTCATGGTGCAAAAATTAAATGAATAATAAATGATGGAAAAATAATGAATCATAAGCTCATTACATACCTCATTCACTGTACTGAAGCTGTGTGCCTTTGTTGCTCTGAGCCAGAAGATCTGATTGAGCCATATGTAATATGGCAGTGTGATTATTGGCACTTGCACTTGATCCAAAAAAACTGATTTTTACATTATTTTGATTTGAACAATAAATATAGTGGTGCAATTTTAGCACTTTTTCCAGAACTTCATTTGAAGTTGCTCTCTTATTTTTCACAGAATCTATATTGGAAAACCTTGACGTTATTACATTTATCATTATTAGTATCTAGTGGGGCATCACAATACTATTAGCTATAATATGTTAAGTCCACGTCTGCATATACTGGTATCGGTTGGATATCTGTATCGGATTTTTGGAGTTAGACAGTATCGGTTAAAAAGTCAATATTGGTCAACTCTACTTACAATTTGTATGTTTGAAACTATCTGCAGTCGGGCATGGACATTAAAATAGTTTAAAGTGGCATTAAAAAGTATTAAATGAGATTTGCTGATACCTGTAGAAACCATGGATTAACTAAAAGGTTAACTGAAAAGAGGACACGTTGCACAAACAATGTGAGAGTACAACCAAGGCTACAGCTATCTTTTGAGATATTTCCATCGCCTATATTACCCTTATCTTCTTCTTTTCCTTTCGGCTTTTCCCTTCAGGGGTCGCCACAGCAAATCATTTGACTCCATCTAACCCTGTCCACTGCATCTTCCGCTCTCACGCCAACTACCTTCATGTCCTCTTTAACTACATCCTCTTTGGTCGTCCTCTAGACCTCCTGCCTGGCATATGCAAATCCAGCATCCTTTTGCCAATATAATCACTACCTTTCCTCTGGACATGCCCAAACCATCTCAGTCTGGCCTCTCTGACTTTTTCTCCAAATCCTCTAACATGTGGTGTCCCTCTGATATGCTCATTCCTGATCTTATCCATCCTGGTCACTCCCAAAGAGAATCTCAGCATCTTCATCTCTGCCACCTCCAGCTTTGCTCCCTGTCTTTTCCTCAGTAGTGCTGTCTCCAGACTAGAGCTGGGCGATATACTGAAAATTTACCGTTACCGAAATTCTTCATGATAACCGACGTAATTTTGACCATAGCAGTAAATTCGATAATTTTAATAAAACAAGAAAATATAGGTTTTTTTTTTTATCCCGCTTTGACTCTTTTGTTCGGTTATGTTCATTCCCCTTTAAGAAAGCAGTCAGTTTGCTTACGTATGAAGTCACATGGTTATCAGGAAATCAAACAAACAGAAGCCTGGTAGGCTAACGCTAGCGGCTATCACTACTCGCAAACGTGATAGAGTCGGGCTTAAGGGAGCTTCGCCAAACTTTCACCCGACATTAAGTAGACTCTTGGCGGCCTCCAAACGGGCTTTCGCCCGCTTTCCTCCCTGGTTCTCACGATTTCAGGATAGGGTGCTTTCACTGCTTTCTACTGGAACCCAGGACACAGGCTAACGCTAGCTACAAATAGGCATGTGCCAGTTACCGGTTTCACGGTTTACCGTGGTGTGAAAACGTCGCGGTTTCAAAACCACTAAAATTTTCCGTCAGACCGTAGTACGGTATTCGCTATTTTTCTTGTGTCAAAAATGCAGCCAGAAGCGCTTGGCGCAGCAGCGCTCACCCCCTCCCGTTTGTTGCTGTGTGTGAAAGTGACGCTATCGGCTAGCCAGCCAGCTAACCCAAAAACAAATACTCCAAATATAAGGCGTACTGTTCTTGAATTTATTGAGCTCTCAAATCGTGGTAAGTGTAATATACAAAATGAATACATTTAAAATGTTGTACAATTAGATTTTTCCATGTGAGTAGCTTCAACAGATTAGCACCATGGAAAAAGTTCGCCAAAAGCAAAACACACATTTTCCTTTCAAATTCAATATAAAAACTAACTAAAAGCTTACAAAGATGATTGTTAGCCTAGGCTTACCTGGGAGAGCAACTTCGTTGAGTGTGACAGCCGTAGAGTGAGAAAACAAGCTTGAGTCGCTTGAATGAAGGGGAAAAAGTGATAGCGTCAAAGATCGCTAATTGCGAAAGATGATCTTGCCCGAAGCACAAATCCACGTTCGCTGGATCAAGGAGAGGTCTCACTCCCAATGTTTTTTTTATTTTATTTTATTTTTTAGATGAAACCTTTCCACAACAATATTGACATTTTAACTAACTTATACATTTTTAAGTAACTTATGAATTCTTTATGTTGTTTTTAACACAGAGGCATGACATCATGTAGACTAGAGTTGACACAGTGGCTGAGAATGGCGAAACTTCACTTAAGCTTTTCCACCCTCAAAAAAAAAGTCATGCAGTATAAATTTCTAAAAAAAAAAAAAAAATTTCAAAAGTGTTTTTACTATTTTATAGAAATTATTTTGTTCTTGCTCTAATCTTGAGCAACTTGAGCTGTGGCTGTGAGTATAGTCTATAAGTTATATTTAGTTTAATTTTATTTAAAATATTTTTTTATTGATTATTTATTTTAACAATATATTCATGTTCCAAGTTGCAACTATGGTCTGAAAAAAAAAAGCCTGTTCAATGGAAAAAAGTTTTTTTTTTTTAACCCATACATCTCAAAAAATTTTTGAGCTATAATTGCAATACCGTGATACCGCGGTATTTTTGCTCACGGTTATCGTACCGTCAAAATATCATACCGGCACATGCCTAGCTACAAATTAATGTGATGGAGTCAGATAGCGGCTCTAACCTTGTCAAAACGGCTGAACTGAATGAGTGGGTTGGACACGGACTGAATCTAGCAATTAGTGTTAGGCGTTATTTTGTATCTGCGTGTGTGTGATTTCTTTGATATCCCTTTTATGATGGTAAAGCATTCATCATAAATTATAATCCAATAGTGAAGCCTATAATATGACCATTTAATGGCCACAGCTATTCTTTTGTATGTGCTTGCTTTATTCTGTGCGAAATCTTAAATGTTTCTTTGGCAAAAGAGCAATATAGCTTTAATGTGTGTATGTGTCTGTGGGGGGGTGCATATGTACAGTACATGCATGTATTCAAAATGCTCTGGAGGAAAAAAAAAACTGAAACCTTGACGTAAACACTTGTGTTGAGTAATTATGTCACAGCAGCCATTAACAATAAGTTGTCTGTTTGAAGTGTACTGTTTCAAACTATAAGTCATTTTTGTTCTAATGACGTTTGCACAGTCGTCGTATTAATTTTTATAATGTTGTACATTGTTCAAGTCATACAAGCTGTTATAAATGTTCATACTTGAATTCTTATCGTTTTCAATAATTTTTTATATATTTAATATTTAAAGTGCATGTAAAATTGTTAAATATGTTCAATTGAAAGCTGGTAAATAAATCAACGGGAAACAGTTTACAATTTATCGTCATTTATAGTTATCGAGGTAAATCTGCTCAATTTACCGTGATACATACTTAAGGCCATATCACCCAGCCCTACAACAACATGGTTGGTCTCACCACAGTTTTATAGACCTTTCCTTTCATTTTAGCTGAAATTCTTCTATCACACATCACACCTGACACTTTTGTCAACCCATTCCAGCCTGCCTGCACACGCTTCTTCACTTTTCCACACTCTGCATTTCTCTGGACTGTTGAGCCTAAATATAACCAAATATTACTACTTAATACTCCTCCACCTTCTTGGTCTCTTTTCCCTGTAACCTCACTCTTTCACTTGGGACACCTCTCATTTGCACCCAGCTACTCTACCCTTCATTCTCCTCCTTTCCAGGGCAAACTGTCACACCCGTAGTTTCTTCTCTATCTGTTCCCTGCTCTCACAACAGATCACAATGTCATCTGCAAACATCATAGTCCATGGAGATTCCGGTCTAACCTCATCTGTCATCCTGTCCATCACCATAGCGAACAAGAAGGGGCTCAGAGCTGACCCCTAATTAGTGTTGTTAATAACGGTGTTAGAGTATAACTAACGTTACTAACGGCGTTATTTTTTTTTTCAGTAGTGAGTAATCTAGTTAATTACTTTTCTCATTTTTGCGACGCCGTTACCGTTACTGAGGATGTAAAGGCGTGCGTTACTATGTGTTACTACGTTGGTTGAATAACGCGAGAAAAGTGAGAGACTCGTACTCACGGAGATAGCAGAGCAGGAGTCGGGAAGAGGGAAAGGAGATGTGACGCTGTTGAAAACGTGATGCTAGGTGGCTCCAATAATACATGACTGTAGCAGATAGCCTACAAACTACGCCCACATGATGCTACGGTAGATATCACATGTGTATAGAACTACAGTAATTTCCAGACTACAAGCCGCTACTTTTTTCCCTCATTTTGGGTCCTGCGGCGTGTGCAATGATGCGGCCAATTTGTGCATTTTTCTGACGGCCACCAGGGGCGCTTGAGCATGAAATGTGGGAGTGAGACACGTGGAATATTTGCGTCGAGGAAGACGCTAGTTTGCACTATTACCGGTGGTTTAACTTTGTGCGTTGTGCATGAATAGAGGTGGCGGACCCTCGTCTTTGTGCATCGTCTTTGTGCATGAGTAGAATTGGCAGACCCGCATCATGGAAAATGCTAGAAGAAATTAAATTGGCCATCCGAGTTGTATGGAAGCTTAGATGACTAGCGGCGAGAGATCGTTTGCCAAGACTCACCGCATGCGAAGAGCAGCTTTTGCACAGGTATGCCGAGGGGCTAGTCTGCTGCGTGACGAGAAGGATGGCACGGGCTCAGTAGTGAATTTGCCTCACTATGCGAGACATTGAAGGTGACAACGAAGGAGAGACTGAGTAAGTGCGTGGCGAAGTGTATCTGAGCGTCTTCATATCCGACACTGAGGGTGAAGACTTCCATGGTTTGAGTGCACAGGAGGAAGAGGAAGATGAAGATAGCTAACAAAGACTTTTATGTTTTTAATAACCAGCCTACTTAGTGCTGTTACCACCGTGTTGATGCTACAGTATGTAACTTCTGTGCCGCCGCTATATAACTGCCAAGTTTGCTGGCGCTGTTTGGAACGAAAAGTTAAGGTGTGTTATTAAAATTTTGAAAACTGTGTATTTCTTTGTCAATATCTCATGTTACTAAGTGGGCACATGCGGCGTATAGGCAGGAGAGGCTTATGTATGTACAAAATGTTTTTTCCTTTAAAAATGTACTGGGTGAGGCTTGTAATCAGGGGCGCCCAATAGTCCAGAAATTACGGTAGATGCGAAATGACAGACTGCGGGGTTGGCACTTTGTATAGAGAACTACATGCAAAATCATAGACTCGTCGGTGTGAGTAAACAGCCGCCGTCTTAAAACAGTAGACTTTTCAGGAAGGCTCTGTTGTAAAGAACTTTCCTAGCGAACCTAACTAACTTTTTATCTAAAATACTCCTAAATCGGCAAAATCTGCACTTGAATCTTTAAATGATGAAACAGTTTTAAAACTTTCACATATCGAAAGTAGACAGAAAGGCACTAATGCAATAACGGGAGCAATTTTAACAACATCAATGGTTGATTCACAACATTAAATGACTTCCAAACATAGCAAATGTTACTATCTAATTATCGCAATATCCGCAATACCCCTGTGTCTAGTTAAGTTTAGGGTAAAGGATTGAGCTAGGGCCAATTTGCCAAAATCACTTTTAATTTCACATAGTGTGACCTATGTTTTTTTTTTTTTTTTTTTTAATTAAAAAAAAAACAAAAAAACATGAAAAGTAACACCAGTTACTTTGACAAGTAACTAATTACTTACATTCATGTAACTGAGTTACTAACTCAATTACTTTTTGGGAAAAGTAATTTGTAACTGTAATTGTTTACTTTTTAAAAGTACGATTAACAACACTGTCACTAGCCACGTTTACATGCTGACTTTTATTCATACCGATTCAAATCATTCCGAATGGAAATTTCAGATCAAGTCACTTCATCTATTCCGATCCAGCGTTTACATGTGACTGCCTTTATTCCGAAAGGACGTTTGACAACTGCCGTCTGACATGCGCAGATTAATCAAAACAAAGCGTCACGTTGCAAAACATGGAGATCGATCGTCGGAGTGCTGCTGTTTTAACTTTAACCCACTTGTTGTGTTTGTGGGGTCATATCCGCTTCTGTTGTTTTGCTCTTTTGCCTTGTAGTAGCCGGTTTTCCACCGGTTTCTAATCTGGTCAACGCTTCGGTCTATTCCGGCTTCGTGTAACCTCTCGTGAACGTTTTTAAATAGTTAACTGTTCCTCGTTTTACGCCCGTCTAAGCGAACAATTATATTCAATTCTTTTAAAGTTTGAATTAAATACAATCTTTCCGCCGGACTCCAATTAGGTGCGCTGTGCTTGGAAGCCATGTTGCAAGTGACATTACTTACGTCACCAAGTGACGTCACCACGTCTGTACGGAGTATGTGCAGAAAGAACGCAACCAGACACCATTCCGCTTCCCTGTTTACATGATTTAATTTTACTTCTAATCGGTTTGGGAAAAGGAATATTCCACCCCTGTGAATCGGAATGAAATTCCATTCGGTTTGGGCCTGTTCTTTCCGAATGAGGTGTTTATATGGAACACATTTATTCGGTTTGAACAAATATTCAGATTGTAATTGTAAATATTTGGCTCCATGTAAACGTGGCAACTGATATAGTCCCGCATCCACTTGGAACTCTTCCGTCACACCAACAGCACACCTCACCACTGTCTCACAATCCTCATACATGTCCTGCACCACTTGAACATACTTCTCTGCCACTCCAGACTTCCTCATACAAAACAACGACTTGAAATACAATAGTTTGAAGTGCAAATGAAGTGGAGAAATGGCCTAATGCTTTATTTAAGTAAAGTGTGCAATGTTACAAAATGTGTGTGTGTGTGTGTGTGGCTTGTAGCTGCAGGGGTTCCCAACCTATTCCACTAAGGCACACTGTGGGTGCAGGATTTCATTCTTACCAAACAAGATGACAACACTTTTTCCCCAATCTGGTGTTTTACAAGTGCAATCAGTTGATTGCAGTCAGGTGTGGCTTGTTTTAGCAGAAGCCTCATTGGTTCAACTGTCTCTGCTGGATCGGCTGGAACAAAAACCAGGACCCACAGTGTGCCTTGAGGACTGGGTTGAAAACCCCTGCATTAATGTATCTAGCTCCCCAAAGATTTTGAGGAAATTAGTTCAAAAGGAATGGCCTTTTCCATTAACAAACAAATTGCAAACAAAACACTGAGGTTTTTTTAAAAAAAAAATAAATCTCTGACTAAAATGAAATTCCAAGAGCAAACTCGGAGTCCCCATGAGATGCATGGAGACATTCTCCCTAATTTGAATATCGCTATGCCTTTAGCCCTCACTCAGTGTAAATCGTCCAATCACAAATGTGAAGAGTGAATTAATCAGCCACTCGCACATTGTGACATTGGTCTGTCCTAGCTCTCATTTTCTTATCTTTTTTATGCACATTTCTTGTACTTGAGGGCCTTTTTCCGACTCCAATACATTCCAGTTCACAATTGTTACTGATGTCATGATAAATCTCACACTATCACATTGGAGTGGTTGATATCAAATAGTGGCTAAGTTGTTGTAAGAATAGGCCTGTGTTGTGCCATAGCTTGAGGCACAGGCCTTTCACATAGGATTTGATCGCCACTCTAGTAGAATATAATAGTCTTGCTATCGCTCATCCTGAGGCTATTGAAGTTAGTGACCATAGTAGTTGTAGTAAGGGAGTGAGAGAGAGGATAGCCTTTGACTGACAGAAGCAGTAGGTAAGCTTGGACTGTCTTCCTCACCGTAGGCCAATATGTTTGTAGTTATTTAGTGTATCCTTCATGCTAAAGGGGCCAAGCTAGTAAGCATGAGGGCACAAACCAACGTGACAAAACACATGCCCAACAAGTTATAACTAGAGGAGCACTCTAGGCCACTTTCCTACTGAAACTAGAGGGTCAACGCACATTTTTTCCAAGCCGATGCAACCCACTAGCAATTGGCATTTGGCACCTTTCCCATTGACCCAAAAAATGCTGTCTTTTTTTTTTTTCACCCGTCTAACCCCCCACCCCTCCTCCGCCGTGCGTAAGGTCACGTGACGTCACCACGCTAAGATGCGCGTCGACAAGTGCTACCGAATTCATTCAGTTCAAGGAAGTAAACAATGCAGAGCAACATGGAAGCCTCATTTTCGTTTGTGTTCTGTTTTAATGCTTTTTACTGCCCACAAAATGGTTGAAATGCAGCAAAGGATCAACACTCTGCTTGTGCTGAGGCAAAGTAGGCGACATGAATTTTGGTTTGAAATTGAAAGGAGTCGTGTAAGTCACAGAAGGAGGAGAAGAGCCTTTCATCTGTTAGGGCTATTGCTAACGCTGCTACACCGACTGTTCGCCGTATGTTGCTAGAGCACATGGTTTTTGGTCTACACTTTCACACTGCATGACGATCAGAGCCGAGGTGATTTTTAACGCAGGTCGCTTGGCGGGTTGATTGACACGGGTCGAGGCAGGTCGCTGCACCTTTCCCACTGCCACCAAAAGTTGTTAGTGGGTTGACATGGGTTTTTTGGCTAGTGGGAAAGGGGTATGAGAGAGCAGATTTCCGCCTAAGCTGCCAAATTCATAGCACCACCATATTTGGTAGAGTGGACACTAGGGGTGTGACAAAATATTGAAATGGTGATATATCGTTATACTTTGTATCCCAAAAGGTTATCGATATGCTCCTGCCAAGAATCGAGATATTGTTTTAAAAGGTGTCAATGTTTAAAAAACAAAACAAAAAAAAAGAACCAACAACTGGCTAGCAAAATCTTCCACCATAATAGTGTCTCAGTTAACTATAAACCTGCCATTGACTGTGCTCGAAACCCAATTCATTTAGACTGGGAACGTTCTTTCATTCAAAACCAGAGCATTCACAGTCATTCTGTCACTTGCTGCTCATTTTAGGGCATTTACAGGTCATTTCACTGTCTATTCATTTGGGTGATTCCCAGGTTACTTCCTGTTCTGTAACTCGAAATAAACAGGAAGTGACCCATAAAATACCCCAGAATCAACAGGAAGTAACTGAAAATCAACAGGTAAATTATGTTAAATAGCCCAAAAGTACCTCATTGCCTGGCCTTGGCTGCCACTGACGGCCATAGACGTTCAATCCATTTAAAGTGGGAGGGATGGCCGCAAATGATTCGTTCGTTCGCTGCCACCCTCCCAGTTTAAAAGGATTGGAAGTCTACTCGTGATAAACTCATTCCAATTCACAGCAGAAGCTTGTTTTTCTGTTTATTAGTTATTTGTAGAATATCCTAGAATTATTTCCTGAGCAATGTATTGATCATCGTTATCGCGAGCTTTGTATTGTATCATATCGTGAGGTACCAAGAGGTTCCCACTCCTATTTGTCATGGCAAAGAGACTTGAGGATTTTGCCTGCTTCAGCACGACGTGAGTGCTGAGTGTCCAACGGGTTCCTCCGTTATCAGATGTTCCTTTTGGGAGGAGAGGATGTCCTTTCATTGTTCTGGACTGTTTATTGTTGGTTACTAGAAGAGCTGATGTTGGGATTTGGTGGTCTAGATGTGGGCTTGTAGATGTCTTGGCCATCCCTTGCTTTGTTCGCTACGTCAGCTGCCTGACGCATGCGTTGGGCTTCCGTCGTCAGCTGGCATCCTGTATTTGATATCACCCTATCTGCCAATTGTCTTGGTGCTGCAAATTCCAGTCACTCCAACTCCAATCATACTTCAGATATATTCTACTTGTTTTCTTAAACTATGATTTAATTGCCAATTATTTTACTATGGGTGTGTTAGAGTAATACAAACAGTCAAACAGTAAATATGGGGAAGGATTCCATTCCCTTCAGGTCCAACCATGGTACGTCGTCGACGGTGTATCTACGGCATCGCCCCGACGCAGAGGCATAACAGCCCTTTAATTCTTTCAATTTATCACAAAATTCCTTTTCTAATCTGTTATCTTTCACCTCATTACACCAAAATTTCATCACCACCTCTGTTTCTTATTAATATCTCTTACAAGTTTGAAAATAATCCCTTTCTTCGTTCTTCAGTTATCTTGAACACAAACACACAGACCACATAACTTTTAACATTTCATCTAATAACATTTCACCTTATGATGGAGGTAATTCATTTGAGAGAATGCAGCCAAGTTTTCAGAGTAAGCTAAATAGGCTACAAGTAGCTTCATTGGGAGAAAAGCAGAAACATGCTTTCACATTTGATTCTCTCTTTTGATGGTATTTGATTTGACAAAAGTTAATTAGTTGTTCGTTTTAATTTAGACGGGCTGAAAAAACATCTGTGAATCTCCAACTGCAAATATGCAGGGCTTCAATACGTGTCAAAAAAATGCTAAATGCGATGTGATTAAAATTATTAACAGCATTTTATCTATCCGTGATATACAGCATTCATGATTTATGAGTGTCTCATTAGACAGATTTCTCTGTCTTGCCATCACACTGTTGCTTTGGAATCCTGTTGTCTCATTTAAAGTCATTCTATAAAACTGATTATGCCGCCAAAGAGTCAATTACATTTCAGCTCTTATTAGTTCAGGATGCAAAAATGAAATTAGATGTGAATATTATTGTGGAAGATATATTAGGCTTTTCATTCATCACTGAATAGAGTGAGTCATCCGGCGGTGAGGATTACAATCTCTTAATCAACTCTGTGCTCTGCCAGGCAGCACGAATGTGCGGTGTGTTAAAATCACAATATAGCCTGTCTCTCATCAGTCATTTTTATGGCCCTTCAACTGATGGAGCAGCGCAGGTTATGACATTACTACCAGCCGCCAGCTCAACAGAATTGGGTTTTTATTTTGTCACGTTTTCTCTTCATTTTGTAGATTCGGAAGTGAGTTTTGCGTGATCGAATTATTGTTTCACATAAGTCAACTAAATTTGAACGTTGAGTGACATTTATATATTTTTTTTCTCACTTTCAGTATACTTACGACGGCAATGACATCAGTGACCTGCCAGTGGATTTGTCTGTGGTTTGGAATGGAAACTTTAACATTGACAACCCCTACAACATAAAAGGTAAGGTTCCTTTGGTTTTACGTTCATCTGCAGACTTTGTCAGTACATTAGCAAATTTTGTTAACTGTGTCAAGGAAGAAAGCCCTTTTCTAAGCTGTGATAGTAGACATCGTGTAATTGTTTTTATATGTACATTCATAAGTGAAACTTCAGCAGTACAATTAGAGGTGCAACAATTAATCAATCAATCAAATTTATATTTCTATACCCCTTTACAAAAACCTGAAAGGCCCTCAAAGTGCTTGACAACAAAGACAAACATGCTTCATGATAAATACAAGGAGGGAATGCACGATCAATGACGTTATGAAAAACAAAAACAATGCATCACGATAAAAGTCAAAACAGCAAACAAAACAACAAAACAGATAAAATCCAAAAACATCAAAACCCTCAAGAAATAAAACCAGCCTACCCAAGTCAGGGTAGACAATTAACCGATTAGCAAATTAATGGACAACTACATTCTTCACCTTAAATTTGTCTAAGTTCTTGAAATTATAACATAAAAAAACTTCTCAGCAGTGTTGCTTTCGTCAACGATGACGACAACGAAAATATTTCGACAACGAAGACTTTTTTTCATGACGATAACGAGCTAAAAACTTGTTTTGAGAGATTAAAACATAACGAGACGAATGCTAATTTTTGTGTGACGAGACGAGAACGAGACAAAAATGCGCAATAGTGACATTTTCTGCACAGTTAGCCTGCATCGTAGCAGTGTCTGGTTGTGTCACTCGTGACGTGCTGCACCCCATTCCCGACTCACCAGTGTGTCGTCTCCTGTCTCCATGCAGGCTTGCACACACGGTAAGATTTGTTTTCTCGGCCAGAGAGAATATGCAATGTTGCTTTAGCCTTTAAAGGTCTGTGCTGAGTGATTATCACACAATAAATGTAACTCATAGCGTTAGCATAGCATTAGCATTAGTATTGGACTAATGCTTACGGCGAGCATCCTCTCAAACTCTTGCACAAATTTATTTACGTACAGTTCATGGACGTCCAGTTGGGTATAATAAATTGAAAATATTGTACTATTTTACTGCTAAGTGTGTATTATATTAAGTTGGCGTTTCCCTTGTAGAAGCTACAATGTGTGGTGTGAATATTTATTCAAAATAGTTGGAAACCTTTATTTATTGATTTATTTATCTAGCTTTGGAGTTTTTTGTTTTTTTTTTAATTTTACAGACAAAAACGTTTTTGTTCAACGTCTACTAAAACTGGACGAAATTAGTGTTGAGTTTTTGTCAACAAAAACTGGACGATGACAAACACATTTTTGCATGACTAAAATATGACTAAGACAAATATTAAAAGGGCTGCCAAAAACAACACTGCTTCTCAGTTGTAAATATTATCAGATTTCGTTATTATATTTTTGTTAAGTTAAAGTAGGACATGAACAAAAATCTTCTTTTACTTTGGAAAACAACAATTACATTTTTGCAAAGTTTCGGACATCTTACTTTCTAAACTCACTTCTTAATAAGGCTGCAACAACTAATCGATTAAATTGATTAATGACTTAGTTGCCGACGAATTGATAATCAATGGTTGAAGGAAATAGTCATCAATTTTGTCTTCATTGCTACTTACAACATGCCAAAAACAACTTCAAAATTGTGAAGATAATTAAAAGAAGTGACATTTATCCGATTAATCGTTTAAATAACCGCCCTCGATTAATCGATAATTAAAATATTTGTTAGTTGCAGCCCTAAGTACAATAAACGTTTACACAATTCCTCTTCTAAGAATTTAAGCTATACCCTTCTATTGTTCTATCTGATACTAGACATTTTTGGCCAGCTCTGTACATACTGTATATACGTCTAAGACAGAAGTTACAGCTTATTGACCTGCACAAGGTCAA
Organism: Corythoichthys intestinalis; assembly: GCF_030265065.1. Lineage (NCBI taxonomy): Eukaryota > Metazoa > Chordata > Actinopteri > Syngnathiformes > Syngnathidae > Corythoichthys > Corythoichthys intestinalis. Next base: position 46,087,372 of record NC_080403.1, on the reverse strand, counting down.
AAGCCTACATAATACGATAAAAAAAATTATGCCACTCTTTGCTTGCCTTCCAAATAAAAGAATAATAATGTTAGAGGTTAAAGGCTCGATGCGCCACTGAGGAAAGAGACAATGAGATCACGTCTGCAAGATGTAATTGCTAGTATGAGTGTCTTTACAGTGCTAGCTCCAAAATTATTACGGTCCGTACAGCACGGCAGGGAGGCGGGCGGAACTTTATTCCCCCGTTGTGTGGTAAAAGTAACATCATTGCCACCATCAATATGGCCTGCAAATGACGTCTACAACATCAAGAAGTTTTGCTGAGGCTGTTTCTGTTTGATGATTACAGCTAAACTGCTTTCATATGGAACCCCAAAGGGGTCAAAATGGAATAAATAAAAGAAAATTTTGAAATGAATACGATAACAGACAAATTGTGTAATATGGCCCTTAAATTGTAAAATAAGGTAATATTATTACGAAAAAGATTTTACAAGATATTAAGCGTTTTTCATAAAGTATTGGTTTTATTTCATCATGTCTTTTTCCACAATGGCCTTTTTATTTCATAATGTCATTTTTCAGCACAATGAAGCGTGTACAGTCAGTTAAGTGATTGGCTCGATCATGGAGTCTGGCTAGCTGCGCTAGCATTTGGTAGCGTCGATGAACTGTTAGGTAAATTTCCAGAAAAAGTCATCAAAAACACACTGCGTGTAAAATCTTCGCTCAGGCTGAGATAAAAGCCGTTCATAACTATCCAACTGAATTGGAACTTCTCTGAGTAACTCTGAAAGTGACGCTACGAAATGCTAGCGCAGCTAGCCAGCCATTGGGATCCATCCAGCCAATCACTTAACTTACCCCGCCTTATGTACTGTATTTGATTGACAGCACACATGCTGAAAAACAACATTATGAAATAAAAAGGCCACTGTATAAAAATTAGGGGTGTCAAACGATTAAAATTTTTAACCGAGTTAATTACAGCTTAAAAATTAATTAATCGTAATTAATCACAATTAATCGCAATTCAAACCATCTATAAAATATGCCATATTTTTCTGTAAATTATTGTTGGAATGGAAAGATAAGACACAAGATGGATATATACATTCAACATACGGTACATAAGTGCTGTATTTCTTTATTATAACAATAAATCAACAAGATGGCATTACCATTAATAACATTCTGTTAAAGCGATCCATGGATAGAAAGACTTGTAGTTCTTAAAAGATAAATGTTAGTGCAAGTTATAGAAATTTTATATCAAAACCCCTCTTCATGTTTTCGTTTTAATAAAATTTGTAAAATTTTCAATCAGAAAATAAACTAGTAGCCCGCCATTGTTGATATCAATAATTACTTACACAATGCTAATGGGTGCTGAAGCCTATAAAATCAGCCGCACCCAAGCGCCAGCAGAGGGCGGCAAAACTCAGAAAAACACAACAAGTACACCTTTCACTGTGCTCTCATTTTAATCTGTTTGAGCGGGGCATTTGTGCGTTAATTGTGTCAATTATTAGTATTAGTATTTTAACGGGATTAATTTAAAAAATTAATTACCGCTCGTTAACGCGATAATTTTGACAGCCCTAATAAAAATACATTTTGAAAAAATCGCCACTTGAAAAACGCTTTTTATCGTGTAAAATCTCATTGAGCTGATAAATATCATTACGAAATAAAAAGGCTATTGTGGAAAAAGACATGAGTTTAAAAAAAAAAAAAAAAAACTTTGTGAAAAATGCTTTTTATCTTGTAAAATCTTTCACGATAATATTAACTTATTTTTTCAATTTAAGGGCTATATTACACAATTGTCTGTTATTTATCAAAGGGTATTTATTTCAAAATATTATTTTTATTTATTATAATTTTGACCCTTTTGGGGTTCCATACTTTCAGACATAATATACCGTAACATTACTGTGTAACGTGGCTTGGGATCTTCCTGGTTTATGACTTTTAGACAGGGAAATATATCAGTACTTTCCCAGCTAGTTCGTGTTTATAATAGATGGAAATATAGTTGTTCTCACTGGGCTCGGCAGCTTTTCCATGCAACGTGCGACTCAGGCATGACGTCATGCCTGTTAACTTTTTTTTGTAACACTGTTTTTTTGACAGTAGCATCATAAGACTGTCATAAAACCGTCATAATTATGTCATGTCATGGCATTATTAAATGCTTATGACAGATGTCATAAAGTGTCATCCGGCAAATTATAAATGTCACTTTTGAATGAATGTCAAAGATGCAGACTGAACATAAATGGAGTTAGTGACTAAATTTGCCAGATGACACTAACTCACAGTGCCATAATTATCTTATGACGGTCTATTGATGCCACTGTAAAATTGTGTTAAGACTTTTTTAGATTCCGCTGAAGAAATAAAATTAATGCACTATACCAATCGGACCCATTTATTTGTAATTGACCAGACTGAACAATGTCACATCCTCAATCACAATGTTTATTAAAAAAAAATAATAATAATAATATGAAGAAAAGACGCTACAAACACTCATACTGCCTTTGCACAGCTACAGAGCGCTGTCCCATTCAAAGTTAAGTCTTTTCCAACACCCTAAGATCTGTTTATGTTGTTAATAAGTTCTTTGTTTACTATTTGTCAAATGTTATTTTGTCTTTAGGTCAGAAAAAAAGAGGATTGCAATACAGCGCACTGTAGTCACATGTGGAGCTGCAGCTATCGATTATTTTAGTAGTCGATTAATCTATCTATCCAGTTAGTTTGAATAATCCAGTAATTGGATTAGAAACATTTAATGCGTCGCAGAATTTTAAGGATGTAAAACAAAGGCTGGCTAAGATTGCACTTTCAAAAGAGCATTAAATGCAAATACAAAATAAAATTCCTGAGAGTTCCTTCAAACTATGCAGGATTCCACTTTCATTTAAAAATACATTAAAATACCCGAGCTTAGCCTCAAATAGTATAAAAAAATAAATGAAGATCTAAGTCAGTGGTTCCCAAACCGGGCCTTAAGGACCCCTGTGGGTCCTGGTTTTTGTTCCTACCGATCGAGCACAGACCGTTTAACCAATGAGGTTTCTGCTCAAACAAGCAGCACCTGACTACAATCAACTGATTACACTTGTAAAACACCAGATTGGTACACGTGTGTCGTCATGTTTTGTTGGAAAGAAATCCAGCACCCAGAGCGGCCCAATGTGGAATAGTTTGGGAACCCCTGATCTATGTACAACAAAAGAACAATTGGCTAACTTGCATAGGAGAAGTCTGCTAGCTTAAATGCTATAAAATGCTACCTTTTTTTTTTTTACAATGTACTTAACAAATCGCTCAAACACATAGTCCCACAAAAAAACCCGGCTAGTATACCTATAAATCTAATTACGAATGCATTAAAAAAAAAAAAAAAAAAAAATCAACTCAAACAAAAACTGAACTTATGTTGGTCTTGACAGGGAGCAGCTGGATTAATGTAATGTAATGTAAATTAATCTATAAATGTAAAATATACAATATTGAAAAGTTTATACAGTGATCCCTCATTTTTCGCGGTTAATGGGGACCAGAACCCGCTGCGATAAGTGAAAAACCGCAAAGTAGTGCACCCCCATAAATGTATTTATTCAGATTTAACATTGGAGAGAGCTATATATAAGATGTTTTATCATTTTTTTCCCCCAAATTATAATTTTAAAAAAAATGTATGTATGTATATATATATATATATATATATATATGTTTTTTTTTTGTTTTTTTTTTAAAGAAATGTTTTTTAAGCACTTCAAATTTAATAATTATAAGTTTTAAACATGTTACTGTCCCACCGAATTATTTTTAAACAAGAATAAAGTACTGTAGTAGAAAAATGCTTAGCTTTATAATTACTTTATAATAACTATCCGTTTTGCTAGTTAATAGATCATTAGTAAACTGTTGATAAATGATTTATTGTTGATTTGTGAAGTATTTGTTAACAGTTTGTTAAGCATTTACAGGGTGTTCCAATATGGTTGACTCCATTCTAAATGCCCATGCTAGTTGATGGATCTTAATAAAACTATATACACTTTATGTTGAAGGTCATAAGTTTTACTGGTTAAATATACAAAGAAAAGTACAAATATTTGTTGGTTCTATGGCAGATTTTCATAAATGTGCAACATGAGCGCTGCCTGCAAAATGCCTTTTCTTTTGAAGTGAACGGCATTTCTCAACCTGAAAAGATAGAAATGCCAAACGTTACACACAAAAACTTGAAACGTTTCTACACAAACTGTAAACAAATACTTCACAAATCAACAATAAATCATTTATCAACAGTTTACTAATGATCTATTAACTAGTAAAATGGATAGTTATTATAAAGTGTTACCGCTTTATTAAATGCTTCTGTTACCTACCTTGGCTGTGACTCTTGGAGTGAAATGTGGAAATTACAAACTGCTCAGGATCACTTTTAACATGTGGCGTTTATTGCCGCGAACTCACACACACACCACACACATTCATAGCAGCGCGCGCTTCCTTATCCCCCCCACCCCTGCACACGCACACGGAGCCTGTCAGTTCCAAAGCAGCACTCGCAACACTTCATTGAGTGAGGCTACTCAAATCCTCTCACTTACACACAAAGAGTTGCCACTGCAACTGTTTAACAAGTTAAACGATGACTGAACCATGCAGTGCTTTTGGAGCTCGTGACTCCGGCAAGATCAAACACACACATCAGTCAACATTGTTAACTTTGTACAAATAAAATTGAATTGAATTTAATTAGGAACTCCAGTGCAGTGCCGGAGTGACGAAGAAAGAGCAGGATGAGGGAGCGAGAGTGAGACTAAGCAATCGGCTCGGGACAGCTTATCTGTATTTTTTTTTTTTAATTAAAAAAAAAAAAAAAAAAATCCGTGATGGACTGAGGCCGCGAAGTTTGAAGCGCAAAGTAGCGATGGATCACTCGTTTCGCATATAATTCATTTGTGTATGATCCAACAAAAGATATACTGTATATGTTTATACAAAGTACTTGCAGATACTGTTCAGGTCTGTTGTCCTGTCAGAATCACATCATTTCTTAATGGTGTATTTCATGTTCATAACAAAATCAGGCTTACTAGACCATGTACATGTTATCGACATTGTTCTTCTGAAAACAGAGATGCTTTTCCTACTCTTGCATGTCTTAGTTTCCTTTTAGCCCCCCACATTTTTTTCCAATCATGATAATCATCTTGTGTCGCATGAGAAATTTTCTAAAATTCTGATATGTTAATGTAATTAGGAAGGAGTCATTTAGCAGACAGTAATTGGTATGGGTTTGCTTTAAAGCTCTCCATGACCAATGGGATTTGGGGTTGGAAGAGGAGAGAGAGAGAAAAAAGGGGAGTTCACTGTACAATTCCTCGGGCATTTGGAGGATATATTGCTTTTAGATGGTGACATTGAACCCGTTTTTGAAATGCTAATGAAAAGTTAATAAAAATGTTTTTATCTTAAATCGATTGTTGCCTCCAAGATTTTTAGTCCCTCTGATCCTGCAGTAAACTATTCTTCTTTTCTTCCGCAGCTCACCTGTATAAGTGCTATGCACTGAGAGACAGCTGTGGGATGTGTCTGAAGGCCAACCCTAGATTTGAGTGTGGCTGGTGTGTGCAAGAGAAGAAGTGTTCCCTTAGGCAGGAGTGCGCTCCTACAGAGAGCACTTGGATGCACGCCACCACGGGAAACAGCCGCTGTGCGCACCCCAAGATCACCAAGGTAAGACATGCGCACCTGACATGACAGACATTCACACACGAGAAGCATGTAGCAGCTTGGCAATACTCAAAAATATGGGCAGAAAACAGTGACGGAAGCACAAATCAATATTAACAGTATGGGCGAGCTTTACGTGAATATTGTTCAAGAGATTGAAATGCATGCAAGGTTAAAAAAAACATTTTGCTTCAAGTTTCTGGCATATGCAGCACCTGTATTATAACATTTAATTAGCTCATAAAGACCCTTTCACACTACAGTAGTGGTAGCAGCACACCGTTTGCTATGCAGAAACTAATTCATTGTATCGGGCGGTAAACCGAAAATTTACTGTTACCGAAATTCTTCACGATGACCGACGTAATTTTGACCATGTCGGTAAATTCGGTAATTTAATAAAACAAGAAAATATAGTCTTTTCATCCCACTTTGACTCTGTGTTGTTCGGCTATGTTCATTCCCCTTTAAGAAAGCATTCAGTGTGCTTACGTATGAAGTCACGTGTTTATCAGGAAATTAAACAAACAGAAGCCCGGTAGGCTAACGCTAGCGGCTAAGGCTACAAGCAAACGTGATGGAGTCGGGCTTAAGGGAGCTTTGCCAAACTTTTACCCGACATTAAGTAGACTCTTGGTGGCTTCCAGACAGGCTTTCACCTGCTGTCCTCCCTGGTTCTCACGATTTCAGGAGAGTGTGCGCTTTCAGTGCTTTCTACTGGTAGCCAGGCCACAGGCTAACGCTAGCGGTTAACTCTACAAATGAACGTGATGGAGTCGGATAGCTTACCTTAACCTTAACCTCTAACCTTATCGAAACGGCTGAAATTAATGAGTGGACTGGGCACGGACTGCATCTAGCAATCATTATGTCGCGTTATTTTGTATGTATCTTTCTGTGTTTGTGATTTCTCTGATAGCTTTAATGATGGTAAAGCACTCGGCATAAAGTATAATCCAAGAGTAAAGCCTGTACAGCAGGGGTTCCCAAACTTTTTCCTGTGAGGGCCACATAACTTTTCCCTTCTCTGATGAGGACCCGGGGTCAGTTTGTAACAGAAAAAGTTTGACAAATGCAGGAGTTTTTGCGTATTAATACGTTTATTTTTCGCATCACGCCAGCCAAACGGCTGCAGAAAAATCTTGCTGTACGAGGGAGAGGCGTGTGCGCCTTTTTGGGGTTTCAAAAGGTTCCCATTCACCAGTGGATATTGGCCAAAACAAGCCCTACTACTGTGGGACCATGGGACTTACGAGGAAGTGAGTAAACATCGTATTTTGTATTATGTCAAATACTGGGATCATTTTAATACGGAGGTGGCTTGCATTTTGTGGCTGACAGGCTCCTTGTCCACTCTGCCAACGACCAGCGGCTTGTCGCACATCCCCCCGCCAGGCGAGCACTATACTCGGCTTTTGCCCTCTTGGTGTGCCTGGTGTTCTGTCAAATTTTCCACCCAATCAGAAATACAGTGATAACAAAGTAAACACTACAAATTTTCTTTAAATAAAGGACTACTTACGTTTGATCATGTATGGGCATGTAAAAAGCTCTCCTCATACATATTAGCTGCACAACAACTGCAGCCACCCTCCTCCACTGAGTCTCTCGCTGTTTACGACTTCACCATGTAGTAAAGCATTATTTTGCCATATTCGTGTTGACCATTTGGCAGCTACGCGCTCCTCCGACGTCGGCCGGTTTGTTCAGCAGTTATTTTCCAGCTGCTTCCCCGGCTAGCGAGCTCCTGTCCGTAGTACCAGGGAACGAGCTGTAAATTGCTCTCCGCCGGGCGGTTTGCCGATCGGCAACAACAATCGACAACCCAGTCGTCATGTGAAATAATGATCCGGGCTAGTTATGTGTGATTTTCCGCTTCGAAGACTTTGACTTTGCTTAGTTTACCGTAATATGTACTTAACGCCATATCGCCCAGTCCTAGTACGCATTAGGGGCGACAGTGGGTGTTCACAGCCATTTTAGACAGGATGGCAAAGCGTGACTATATTTGCAGACGAAATAAACACTTGTTCTATTTCAGAGCAGCAAACTCTGAGCCGTCCAATAGCGGAGGTGCTGGCAGTGTGAGATCATGTTATTTTTGGCGGACCGATACACATAAGTCACTTGAGAGGAAACCTTGATAAATGTGCTTTCTTGAAGTTTCCCAAGCTTTGGGACACTCGAAAAGTATATCTCACACCTCTCCTTGCTAAGATAAATGATATCCCGATGTGCATTTGTGTGGAACTGTAGTTCACGGACAACAACAAAAAAACTAGTCAGGTTTTTGCCAAATTTAGTAAAGCTTATCGCACAGGTTTTATAATCTCCCATACTCATGAAAATAAGTCAAGTTAGTTTTATTGTGAAATAATGAAAAATAAATGCCTTCCTGCTCGTGACTCTCGTAAATAGGCTTGGTGGAGTCCACACTGTTCACTTCCTGGCCACGTCTACGACGGCCCCACATTGGTGCCTTCCTTTTACCATCGTGAGGCGCTTTACACAGTTTTTGCGGTTAATGGGGACCAGAACCCGCCGCTATAAGTGAAAAACCGCAAAGTTTTAGTGTGTGTTAAATTTATTTATTCAGACTTAGCATTAGAAAAAGATACATTTAAGATTTTTTTTCCAAAAGTATCATATCTTTATATATATATATATTTTTAAATAAATGGATTTTAAGCACTTCAAATGTAATAATTATAAGTTTTAAACATGACACCGTCCCACCAAATTATTTTTAAACAAGAATAAAGTAGAAAATGATTGTCTTTATTAATGCTTACACTTACACAAAATGTGATGCCACAGAAACTGTTTAACAAGTTAACGATGTCCTGTGGCAACATCATACCTTAATGTCTGTCAATCATTGTTAACTTTAATAAGCAACTCCAGGGCACTGCCTGACCAACAAAGAGCAGCAGGAGGGAGAGTGAGACTACGTGATCGGCTCGGGATGGCTCATCTGTATTTATTTATTCATTCATTCTTTTCCAAGCCGTTTATCCTCATGATGGTCACAGGGGTGCTGGAGCCAATCCCAGCTAACTATGGGCAATAGGCGGGGTAGTAAGTGAAATTAGACACACTCAAGTAGGAAACCTCGGTGTCTGGATTAGCGAGGAGACAACATAGAATAGGATGCCAACATACTCACACTCGCAAGGGATTCACACAAATAATGGGTTCTAGACCACATGGCTGATTAAGGTACACTTCACCCCTTCCAATCACTTATCTCCCACCCCCCCCCTTTCCTTGGTTATCAGGCTCCCCCACATGGTGTCAACTGGAAATACAACGAGCTAACGATAGCTACAACATATTCATAGTTAGAGTAGGCGTTTAAAGAGCATACGACAGGAGAAAAAGTCTTAAATAGCATTATTATGTGAATTAGAATCACATTTTGAGACGATTCGACTAGATACAACAATTTAGCAAAGCACAGATGACGAGAAATTAGTCTTTTAATCTGCCGGTTAGCCACGCCTACCATTATAGGGCTCTAGCGTCCCCAACAGGTGGATGACGTCAGCGGGTGACTGGGCTCATCGGTTTTACTACTCAGCCCATTGAGGGGGAATTATTCAGAACGAGGAAAACGCGACGAAGAGAGCCGCAAAATGTCATTGTTTCTGTCTCGCTACTCCAATATTTTTACAGGATATTCTTTTTATCCAAGTATTTCCCCAAATGCTAAATAAATGGCATGGTCATGAAAAATAACAGTCTTGTGGTAAATGGAATATGAAATAATAAAAATGCACTTATTCAGGACGACATGGCAAAATTACTCCATAATGGTCAAAACTGTCGACTTCACCTTTACTGTCGCACCTCACGAACGATATTTTATGACACCTAAATCGGACATATGTCATTTCCCTTCCCCGGCTTCGGAGATGTAAACAAACCAAGAGGCGTGACAGCTAGCCGACATGCTAACCCGAACCGAGTGATGTTTCAAAGTCTTCGAAGCGGAAAATCACACATAACTAGCCCGGGTCATTTGACATGACGACTGGGTTGTCGATTGTCTTCGCGGATCGGCAAACTGCCCGGCGGAGAGCAATTTACAGTTAGTTCCCCGGAGGAGGGCGGCTGCAGTTGCTGTGCAGCTAACGTGCAGCTAATGTGCACGAGGAGAGCTTTTTACATGCCTATCAATGATCAAACCTAAGTAGTCCTTTATTTTAAGAAAATATGTAGTGTTTACTTTGTAATTGCTGTATTAATATTTGACATAATACAAAACAAGATGTTTACTCACTTCCTTGTAAGTCCAATGGTCCCACAGTAGTAGGGCTTGGCCAATATCCACGGTGAATGGGAACCTTTTGAAACTCCAAAAAGGCGCACACGCCTCTCCCTCATAAAGCAAGATTTTCTGCAGCCGTTTGGCTGCCGTGATGCAAAAAATAAACGTATTAATCCGCAAAATCAGCTGAATCCTTAGTCACAACAGTACGGCTGTTTAGTGAAGAGGACGCCTTCACCTGTACACGTCACAGCGCCCTCCTCCTCAATGCAAGACCGAAGCCGGAAGTCACTCATTTTCATGGCGCGGGATTCAAAAAACTAAATAAATATAGCGATCGCTTCCACACACATCTAAGCGGTCCATATCATTCAGGAGCATAAAATACCGCGTGTATTATGAAATAAACATGCTTTTTCGTGTCACATGCACTTTAATGTATTTCTTGTAGTTGTTTTTACTTTTTCTGTCCCTCCCCATCTTTTCTTTTGTTCCCCCATTACCCCTTCCTGTTCGCTGCTTTCTCCTAATAATCGAGGTACGTAGAATAAACACAATGGATGTATGTTATACTCCCATGTGATACATTAAAACTGTTCAAATCAATCGGACACTCAGATCACCATTGTCCGCGTAAAGCAGCTGAACAAGACAGATTAAAAAAAGAAAAAAAAAAAAAAAGTAGGCGGGGTACACCCTGAATCGGTTGCCAGCTAATTGTAGGGCACAAGGAGACGGACAACCATTCGCATACACCAGGGGTGTCCAAACTTTTTGCAAAGGGGGCCAGGATCGGTGTGGTAAAAATGTGGGGGGCCGACCTTGGCTGACATCCTTTACGTAGAACAATATATTTATGCAAATTTTAGCAAGCCATTCTGTGTGTCACATTTGCTTTATTATAATTTTTTTAATTAATAATTTCCACAAAATCTTGCAACTAGCCTTTGTGGCGGTCTCTTTCATCTCTTGGGCTCTTGCGAAATACTACTGCTGTAAAATTAAACTAGCTTTAAGTTGTTCCAATTTCTCGCTACTTACAGTATCTTCCCTGTCAGCTTGTCTTCTTCAGTAATATCGCCTCACATCGAACTCTTTAAAAACAGTTTTTGCGTAATTTAGTGAAGAAATAGTTCAATGTCCACCTATCCTTGAAGCGTCGGCCGTCACAGTCAACTTTCTTTTTTTTTTGTGTTGACTGTCACTATTTTAGAAAATTGGGAGTAAAGGGTCACACGGGGTAATGTTGCTTAGAGTGCTGCTGATTTTTAGTGGGTAAATGAGGAGCAGCATTTAGTGTGTAAGCTGGTAGCAGTACTGCTGACCAATTTATTAGGTCTGTGTGCGCGCCAGACATTATTGATTTTATGACACAGGCTGGGGGCCGGATGAAATTTGACCACGGGCCGCATTTGGCCCCTGGGCCGCACTTTGGACATGTCTGGCATACACACTCATACCAAGGGACAATTTAGAGTGTTCGATCAGCTTACCATGCATCTTTTTGGGATGTTGGGGGAAACCGGAGTACCCGGAGAAAACCCACGCAGGCACAGGGATGACATGCAAACTCCACACAGTAAGGCCGAAGCCCGAGATTGAACCCTTGATCTAAGAACTAACCACTCTGCCAAATGCGAAGTAGCGAGGGATCACTGTAGTCAGTTTGATAATGACTGTGCTTATATAATATCCAATAAATGTGTGTTGTTTCAGTATAAATCTTTATCTTTCACAAGCTTTGAAATACCAGATAAAGAAATATAGTTCTAATATCTCCCGCCTCCTTCAGAATTGTGTGTGCGTGTATCTGTTGCTTAGCAACTCAACATTCCAAATAACAAACATGTCAGGTTTATGCAAGGGTGGTGGTCAGGGACTGGTTCAACTGACAATATGTACTTTGTAACTGAGGTTTGATTGCCTCTTGCTCAAAAACTCCCAAATCCATGATCTGCTAGTTCATAGGAATCAGTGACTGCCAAAGGCAAACTATTAAGAGGAGAAGAAAGTTGAACTCTCCTGCCTTTGCTGCATCATTGTTTGGCCTCAGTGAGGGAAAGGAGCACGGTTGAAGGCAGCAGGGAGGGTGGACATCTTCGACACTATTACCATGACGGCAAGCACAACACAGATGGGCCGACCAGGAGGAGGCGATTCACACACACAACAAATCCGAACACACTGATGTGATTAGAGATGACGAATACACGTACTGTGGACAGACACACTCCCACCAAAGGAGGCAGAGTATGTTTGCCTGGAAAGTCTCTGTGGAGAGACAGACAAAGTGAATGTGGAGTGTGTTAATTGTGTCCCACCATGAGTGCCGAGTCCGTGTGTATGTAGTGTACATTTGACATGCCGGGTGGGCTGAAGCGTATAAACACTGTGGTGTACCCATCTGTTGCCATCCATAACCGTGGAGGTGGCCTCGGTCTCACTGTGACCTGGGTCACCACAGGGAATGTCATACTGTTCATGAACACATACACACAGACGCACGCACCCCATCTATTGGCGTGTTTGAGGCCTTCAAACCATGAAGTCATCTCATTTGGTGGGGGAAAAAAGTGCCATTTTTCTTTATCTAAATGGCGTGAAATATGTCTCCCTACATATTCCACACTTACTTGAGCCCTGAGTATATTTCCTATGTGACTTCTGGTTCCTTCTTATGAATGCATAATGAAGATACTGGATAATTGGGGCACTAGCACATTGATATATCCTTTCGCTAATGTAATCCCCCCTCCCTTTCTCTATTTCCTTACTCACTTCAGTTATCTCTTTGAAACAACCGTACAGAGCCAAGCGTTGTGTGTCTGCATGTACATGTGAGAGAATTGGTAGGGATGGGAAGTGTTTGCTGCATGCGTGCCTGCAAGCTTGTGCATATTGAGTCATAAATCCTGGCCTCGGGGCAAGATGTTGGTGGCAGTCAAAAAGCAAGCGTAGTAGAAAACCAGCAACAGCAGGAAGAGGAACTTTGCTTGAGTGCAGCAGGGACAAAGAAGAAGAGATTCACCGGTTAACCACTGGAGGATTCTTCATCACCATGCCGAGCCTCTCTTCGCCACCTTTGACATTTACAGTGTGACATTTAACGCCTAAAGAACATCCAGAGGCGACAAAGAGAATCTCTCCTTTTAAGCCATTTCATTCCTCGGCTCTTCAGAAAAGCAGGACACAAATTGAATATTTGTCTGCTTCTTCCTATGCATGGCGTCTCTCTCTATCAGCTTTTTACACCCATTCACTGTTTCTCTGTCAAATGATTGTCTCTTTGTTTGATTCAGACTCCTTTGTTCATTTTTGCAGAATGGAATGCTTCTTGGTCCCTGTCCATTTGCTGGTGGATTAACCACTAATTTAATTTGCACTAGAGAATTGTATGTAGCAGGAAACGCCAGTGGATTGTGACATGCAAACATGCACACACATGAACGATGCAAGACTCCCAGGTTGGCAACTTTGGCCATTTGGTGTCATTCCTGAGTATGCATGGCCCAATTGATTTGATTTCTTGCATTTTTTTCCAAGAAAATGCTGTTGGGTACTGTTCCACTAATAGCTTTGAGACCTATAAAAGGCTCCAAACACAGTTTCTGATGATTAACGGTTCTTATGATTGGTGGAGCACGTTTTTTTTCAATATTCATTGTGAAAATATTGAATCCGCTGAGAAAGGAATACTTGAATATCAAGAAAAGTAGATTTTAAACATCAAATGTAAAATAAGATAAAACACATACAAATACAAACCTGAATAGCTTGTCATCCAGTGTAGTGCAGCATTGTCCTAGTAGCGGCCTTAGATTCTGCCTGGTTCTCCATCATCCATCATTTCAGGCCTGTTCTCCCCTTGGAGAATGGAAAAGCATTAGAGTTGGCCCTTGGAAACCAATTAAAACAACCCAGGCCTTTACTTATATATGTGTGTGGGGTGTGTGTGTGAGGGGGGGTGTAAATGTGTTAGGGTTAGTGGCTTATATACTCTTTTTTAAAATTCTTTATACTGTGGTACCTCTACTTACAAAATTAATTGGTTCTGGAAGTAGTCTCATAACCTGAAAATTTAGTAAGTAGAGACGCGTTTTCTATGTAAATGCCCCAATTGATTCCAAGCACTACTGAAACGCCACATTAAATTTTATATTGGGGTAAAACTGGAATAAAACAACAGCCAAACACATTTGAATCATTCCATAACCTAACTGTTCGTAAAAAAGAAAAATATATAGCTTTGCTTTCAAGTGAGGCAATATCCTCATCATTCACGAGATCGAAAATGGCGTTTGCTTTGTGGCAGATTACATTCTCGGCGATTTCCTTAATCCAGAGAAGTCTCTCCATCTCATTAAAAAAGACAAAAACGCGAGGAGACTTGTGCTCTTTTGTTTTCAAAATTAGTTTAACTAGTAGGTCGCCATTATTGTTGACGATGCAATGCACTCTGGGCGGTGACGTCACTGGGCGGCACTGCCGGGCTATCACAGTGTCACTTTTTAGCTACATAAACATGTCGTCGGTTCTGCCCTTCCATTTTGAACCCGAGCGGAAAGGTGATGAGCAGGACAGCACTGTCAATATTTCACAAAACGAGCAGCAAAAGAAATTCAATGAATGTCTCCAGCGGGATTCGAATCTGCGTTTTCCGTGCAAAAACAAGCGCATAGACCACAGGACTATACTTCCGCGTGACATGAGAGTCATGATTTTCCTTATAAAGCAATCGCAACCCACATGCATTGTCTGTCTCTGTGCGGTAAAACCTGAAAGGGAAATGCAACTAAAAAAGAAAGAGCGGTTGGCTTGACCACCGAATAAGAAAATGCGGCTCACATCACACAGCAACCAGACAACAATAACATAGGGATTGTGTAAAAGGTTTTATTGAACACACACAAAAACGCAATAGCGAAAAGAGAGACACAAAACGAGTCTGTGACAGTAGGTCGGGATCAATAAAAAAAAAAAAAAAAGAGGGGAAAGCGTGAGGGGAGGCAGACAAACAAACAAAAAAAACAAGGCAATGATGCAACTAGCAACAAAGGGATATACAAACTGTCAAATGGCAGCAAGTCAATATGTCGGCAAGCCGCCTAGGATCGGTTTAAAGACACTGCTGATGAGCTGGAATTGGATGCAGGTACGACATTGGCAACTCATCCCACAGTCCTGTAACAAAATAATCTGACCAGCAGCAGAATGTGACAAAATCATGTCAGTCGTCACACTAGCTTCGCTTGCTAGCTAGCACAGCTATTCTCCCAGTCCAGCCCAACCGTGTCAAACAACCGTGCCGTGTAAAACATGGCACCCTCCGTAGGTCAAAACATGTACTAAATATTATAGATTTTTAAATCAATCGCAACAATATATTTGTTTCTTATAACATAGAACAATGGTGGCTTATTAGAGCCTACAAGCCTTTAAGTCCAAGGTTTCCTTTTAGGCGCGACATTTAAAAGCAGGAAGTACGTACGTATCTTTTCCAGTACTGTCTTGTATTTTTGCCCCTCGTGTCCTGAAATTTCTGACGTAACAAGAGGCAATATTTTCTCATTGAGGCATGTCGTAACCTGAAAATTTCGTTTGTAGAGACGTTTATAAGTAGAGGAACCACTGTACATTATAAACAGTATAAAAATAAATCATTCAGTGTTGTTTTCTGGAAATTACAAGAATGTGGCAAGAGAAAGAAAAAACTGCAAGAAATATTCTATAATATCCAGAATTTACTTTCATACAAATAAAATTTTCATTTAACTTTCCTAAACGTGCATTGCAGAGCAAAATTAGTTCTCGCATTTAACCTACCCCTGAGGAGTAGTGGCAGCAACCCTGTCACGGCCAGGGAGTGAATTAAGATCTTGTGTCAGCAGTTTGGTCAACGAAGCCGACTGGAAATTAACCTTGCATGTTTGTGGTAGTAGAGGGAAACTAGAGCACCCTCTGAGGCATTGGGAGAACATGCAAACCGCCACATAGAAGGCCAAAGTTATGCTGGAATCAGCCTTCTTGCTGTCAGGCAGCACTGCTAACCACTCTACACCTTGGTGCAGAACTTGACATACCTGCATTACATGGAAAAGGCTATGAATAATTTGGGACTGACTTGACTGTATCATATACAGCTGACCACCAAATATAAACATAAAGCAGACAGGGTATGAGTAATTTTGGGGCTAACCGTATGTGTTTTGGTTTTGCGGCCAAATACTGAATGCGGAATCATTGCAATTCCCTTCCACCATTCCACCTCTCTCATTTCCTCCCCTTTTCCCTTCCATTCTGTCATCTATTACCCACAAGCCTTTCTTGTATTGTTTTCACTTTTCAGTCTATTCCTTTCAAATCCATTCAGTTTTGTCCCAATGCCATTTTCCGCAACCTTATTACATCTCATGACTGTTTTAGACGCCTGCGAGAGTTCCTTGCGGTGATGTATAGCACAGTAGAAACTGTCACATTACTATCCCCGAGAGTCATTTTCAAAAGAAGCTGATGCCTATTGAATGCTAGCACCGCTTATTAATAAAACACTATATTTTTCTAGCAAACATTTATTCCCGATGTACCTATTAAAGTTTTCCTCTTTTCTGACAGCAAGAACATTTTGCAAACTTTAAACATTGAGTTTGTTTTCAGGGTCTGTGATATGCAGTGGGGCAGATAAGTATTTAGTCAACCACCAATTGTGCAAGTTTTTCTACTTGAAAAGATTACAGAGGCCTGTAATCATCAACATGGATAAACCTCAAACATGAGAGACAGAATGTGGGGGGAAAAAAACAGAAAATCACCTTGTTTGATTTTTAAGGAATTTATTTCCAAATTAGAGTAGAAAATAAGTATTTGGTCACATACAAACAAGTAAGATTTCTGGCTGTCAAAGAGGTCTAACTTCTAACGAAGTGTAACGAGGCTCCACTCGTTACCTGTATTAATGGCACCCGTTTTAACTCATTATTGGTATAAGAGACACCTGTCCACAATCTCAGTCAGTCACACTCCAAACTCCACTATGGCCCAGACCTGAGAGCTGTCGAAGGACACCAGAGACAAAATTGTAGACCTGCACCAGGCTGGGAAGACTGAATCTGCAATAGGTAAAACGCTTCGTGTAAAGAAAGAACGGTGAGCAAAAATCCCAGAACCACACGGGGAGACCTAGTGAATGACCTACAGAGAGCTGGGACCACAGTAACAAAGGCTACTATCAGTAACACAATGCGCCGCCAGGGACTCAAATCCTGCACTGCCAGACGTGTCCCCCTGCTGAAGCCAGTACACGTCCAGGCCCGTCTGCGGTTCGCTAGAGAGCATTTGGATGATCCAGATTGTCAGATGAAACCAAAATAGAACTTTCTCTTCTTCGTTTTCGTGTTTGGAGGAGAAAGAATACTGAATTGCATCCGAAGAACACCATACCCACTGTGAAGCATGGGGGTGGAAACATCATGCTTTGGGGCTGTTTTTCTGCAAAGGGACCAGGACGACTGATCTGTGTAAACTTAGGAAAGAATGAATGGGGCCATGTATCGAGAGATTTTGAGTGAAAATCTCCTTCCATCAGCAAGGGAATTGAAGATGAGACGTGGCTGGGTCTTTCAGCATGACAATGATCTCAAACACACAGCCAGGGCAACAAAGGAGTGACTTCATAAGAAGCATTTCAAGGTTCTGGAGTGGCCTAGCCAGTCTCCAGATCTCAACCCAATAGAAAATCTGTGGAGGGAGTTGAAAGTCCGTGTTGCCCAACGACAGCCCCAAAACATCACTGCTCTAGAGGAGATCTGCATGGAGGAATGGGCCAAAATACCAGCAACAGTGTGTGAAGAGTTACAGAACACGCTTGGCCTTCGTTATTGCCAACAAAGGGTACATAACAAAGTATTAACTTTTGGTATTGACCAAATTCTTATTTTCTACCATGATTTGCAAATAAATTCTTTAAAAATCAAACAATGTGATTTTCTGTTTTTTTTTTCCTGCATTCGGCCTCATGGTTGATTGAGGTTTACCGATGTTGACAATTACAAGTCTCTCTAATATTTTCAAGTTGGAGAACTTGCACATTTAGTGGTTGACTAAATACTTATTTGCCCCACTGTATTTATACGTTTTTGGGAGCAAATGAGTTAAGAACTACGTGTCTTTTTATCCGTGGTTCTCTTTAATCATTGAGTTTGTTTTCAGGGGCTGTGATATAACTGATAAACTTGTCTAAAGCCTCTTGTCGTCTTTTAAACAATCTCTCACTCTCTGCCCTCTGCCGCACGAATTTCTCTCCCTCTTCTAACCAGTAGATGCTATCTCTACACTGCTGCTCGAGTGGCCACAATAGGTCTAGCGTTAAGCCTTTGACACAACGGGACAAGTTGTAGATGAGAATGAGAAAAAAGCGACTTTGAATGGAACTCAAGAGCTGTGACTGCAAGCAGAGAATAGAGAGCGGTTTTGAGCTGGTAGCTTTTATCAAAGAATGCTTTTTGTTTGTGTTATTTCGGCGTGGAAATGACAACTTTTGTATTTGTGTGTGTTTTGATAAGCCCCACCGAATAGCGAAAGAGATTTGATTACCATATCTGGAGACTCTTGACTATTGTGCCACTGTGTGCCAATCATCCTTTTGTCTCCGGCTAAAACACATGCATTCATGCACGCTGAAAAAGAGGCGAGTATGTTGAAAAGACACAAAAGCGGGGAGGAAGAAGGAAAGG
Organism: Corythoichthys intestinalis; assembly: GCF_030265065.1. Taxonomy (NCBI): domain Eukaryota; kingdom Metazoa; phylum Chordata; class Actinopteri; order Syngnathiformes; family Syngnathidae; genus Corythoichthys; species Corythoichthys intestinalis. The sequence continues at coordinate 46,068,628 of NC_080403.1, read as the reverse complement.
GCAAGGGAGAGAGGGAAAGATATTCACCATAAGCTTTGTTGGTTTAAAATAGAGAACACTCCATCATTATATCACGGTGGCCTTTCAGATCTGCCCTGCGTGACACTCGGTATTGCTCCCATCCCATTATGTCTCTGCTCTTTGTCGTGAACATCCGTGACATTAACTTATTTGTCTTTAGATGTTCGCTGAGCAAATCGGATGGGTGTAGCATGTTAAGGACGGATGTGTTGGCTTTATTTGAAAATGGGAGATTTGAAGTGTTATTGAGAAATCAACCAATGCTGCTGACCCCATTTACATCTGAAATCATAAAATCATGGTTCTACTAGGAGTGGTCAATCATTCGAGGATATTCTACAAACAACTAATTAACAGAAAAACAAGCTTCTAGTGTGAATTGGAAGGAGTTTATCACTAGTAGACGTCCAATCCATTTGAACTGGGAGGGTGGCAGCGAATGAACATTCGTTCATTCGCTGCCATCCCTCCCACTTCAAACGGATTGAACGTCTATGGCTGTTAGTGGCAGTCAATGCCAGGCAATTAGGTAATTTTGGGCCATTTAAGGTCTCACTGGAACAGCACCAAACAAAAGTTCCAGCATCATCACCTTGTCAAATGCAGATTCTTGACTCTTGACACCTCGTCCAATGCAGATTCATGACTCTTGACAAGGTGATGATACTGGAACTTTTGTTTGGTGCCGTTCCAGTGAGATTTACAAAGATGACTGCCTGAAGAAGACATCAAAATTCCCTCAGTCCTTGATGATATGGGGCTGCATGTCAGGGAAAGGCACTGGGGAGATGGCTGTGGTTAAATCTTCAATAAATGCACAAGTTTACATTGAAATTTTAGACATTTTAGATTTTTGTATCCCTTCAATTGAAAATATATCATTTTCCAAGATGAGAATGCATCATGCCACAGAGCTAAAACTGTTAAAGCATTCCTTGGAGAAAGACTCATCCAGTCAATGTCATGGCCTGCAAATAGCCCAGATCCCAACCCTATTGATAACCTGTGATGGAGATTGAAAAAAAAAAAAAGGTTCACAGCAGGGCTCCGACCTACATGTATGATCTGGCAACTGCGATCAAAGAGAGTTGGCACCAAATTGTTGAAAAATACTCATCAAGTCCATGCCTCAGAGACTGCAGGCTGTCATAAAAGCCAGAGGTGGTGCTACTAAATACTAGAGATGTGTTTTGATTGTTATTTATTTGTTTGTTTCTCATGATTCCATGTTTTTCTTTGGAATGGAGTGATTCCATATATATTTCCCTGCACTAGCTCTATAAAATTAACATTTACCGACCACCACAATGTTTTTTATTCATTTCTTTTAGTGTTTCTGATGCTAAAGAGTTGCACTTTTGAACTAATTTATTATTTTTTCAAGCTTTTTATCTGAGTTTGTTCTACATAAAAAAATGTCTGAGTGAGTGCTTGTCCGAGACTGGTGATTGCATACTTTTTGCTTGGGGTGGTATTATGGTGGAAGATTTTGATAACAACTTTTTGTTGGTTCCTTTTTTTCTTTTTTTTTCTTTTTTAAATTTTTTTTATATATCTTTTATTTTTTAAAAAAACATTGACACCTTTTTAAAACGATACCTTGATTCTTGGCAGGAGCATATCGATAACCTTTTGGGATAGAAAGTGTCACGATATATCACCATTTCGATATTTTGTCACACCCCAAGGTTCTATTATGTTTTGCAGTGTGTATTATAGATTTAAAAACTGGATAGATACTGTTTGGTGAATGGTGTGGTTAAGCCTTTCAAATTAAACACAGTCCCTTCTGTGACTCATATCCACTTCTTTTGTCTTGCATTTGTTTCGGGACCAGCGGGTTGTACCACGGTAACAAGTATTTTTACCTTAATAGGCAGGTAGAAATAGAATAAATGAACCACAATGTTTTTTTTATTTCTCCCAGACAACTCCTGAGCGTTGTATTCACAATTCACAACATCTCATCATTGCAGTAAATTTCGTTTAATTAACACAACACAGTCACTTTGGGGGCTTTCTTAAATTTACCACTCATCAATGTTAACAACAATTCCAATCAACAGCATTAAATGAAACCGTTTTTAAAAAATCATTACTCAAGTTTTCTAATCAAATTACATTTGTTCACAGTGAAACAATGCTCAAATAACATTTCGGTGTAATATCAAAGACATCAACTGTCTAATTTTCACCGCTACTATACCTTTAATTTTACTCCTCTGTATTTGATACAGGTCGCTGAAATGATGCATAAGATGTTCGTGATATGTGATAAACATTTTTAACTTAACAGAAACGCTCTGACACATACTACATTGCAAAACATTCAATGTATGTCGTAAACGAACATGTAGTAACGTCGTGAAATTGTAAGTGTGTCACGAAAAAATGGCGCCAATGCTATGGAGGTAGATTTGTGTCTTTGTTATTCAATCAAAAAATAAAAATCGCTACAATCAAATTCAATCCAAAAAAAAAAAAAAAAAAATCAATCATACAATAAAAGTTTTTGAATGCGAAAAAAAGAGACTCAGAAATTTGCATTTGAACACTTAATTTTTCATTAAAACTGTTTTCTTTGATTGAAGCAATCCTTTTTGTGTTTGGGCCATATCATGGGTAGGACATTTGTGTCTAAATCATTCAATCCTAGAAAAAGTTGCTTCAATCAAAAAAACTACTTTCAGTCAAAGAAAACAATTATTTGCAAAAATAAAATTGCCCTTCCCTAAAAAAAAATTTTTTTTTTTTTTTTAAATATTCTTTTTAATTTGAAATATACAGTATATACATTCTTTCAATTGTAGTGTCACTTTTTTTATTTGAAAAAAGTTTTGAATTCATTTTATTTTTTGATTGAATCATTTTGACATAAAGATCGAGCTTCGCCACTACTTCCGACATGTTTGAGTGACAAGTGACCGCGCTTTTTTTTGATTGAATAATAAAGACACAAATGTCCTAGCCAAAATGTTCCCCAAACGCAAAACTACATTACTTCAATCAAAAAAGTTGTTTCAATTAAAAAAAATGAAAAAAACTGGACTTCAATTAATCAAATTAGTGCTGCAACGATTAATCGATTAACTCGAGTATTCGATTAGAAAAAAAGATTTGAATTAAATTTTGCTGCTTCGAGTATTCGTTTAATTAAATTGGCGTTGTAATTGTGTTTGAAAATTTTTGCATTTAGTTTGATCGATTTGGGTGGATACACTGTCCTCTAGTTGGCCTCATTTTACATGGCCAAATCCAGCTGCTCCCTGTTAAGACCAACATAAGCTAGGTTTTTGTTTGTTTTTTAATGCGTTCATAAGTTAGATTAGAGATATATTTAGCCAATTTTTGTGGGAACATGTGTCTGAACCATTTGTTTAGAGCATTGTTAAAAAAAAAAAAAAAAAAGGCCCAGCTCAGGTATTTTAATTTTTTCATGTTTATCCGATTACTCTGTTATTTGAACTAACTCGTTCATTGATTAATCGACTACTAAAATAATCGATAGCTGCAGACCTAGTGTGTTATGTGTGTCATGGAAAAGGAGAAGGATGTGACCTTAACGGGGCACACCGAAAAAAAAAAAAATTTTGTGGAGATAAAAATATTGTGCTGAGCAGCCTCTACAGAGTTGCCTCTACCAATCGACCTCCCGTGTGGCCAATTTGAACAGGAGGCCAGGTTGTTCATCATATATTTTTCCTTCTTTACCATCACTAGTACATGCCCTTTTTGATGGTATAGCAACAAACATAATCGGTATCTCAGAAGTAGACATATGCCGATTACCGGTTTCAAGGTATACCATGGTATGAAAACATCACGGTTTAAAAATTGTAAAAAAAAATTCTGTCATACCGTCAGAACGTTATTAGCTATTTTTAATGTCCCAAAAATGCAGGGAGAAATCCCTCGCAGCTGCAAGGCTCAACCCTCCCCCACCAGTTGTTGCTCAGTGTCAGTTAGTCAGCTGTGCTACACGATGGCTGGAGAAAGTGAAACTCCTGAATTTTTTTTCCCCCATCGAAGAAAACAAAATCGCTTGTATGGGAATACTTCGGCGACAGAAAAGTTACAGCCACGGCTTAGAGGTGGAGGGCCAACCGACATGTAAAACATGTTTGCAGAGGGTGGCTGCCGAGGAGGCAATACCTCCAATATGATTTCGCATATATACAAAATTAATGATGAGTAAACACTTTCATGAACGTTTCCCCACCAGCTACGAAAGTTAACTCCAGCATATTTAGTGTGTCTAGTGGTGGTGTTTTTTCTCTCTGGTAACTGTCTGAGAGTGTGTGTATAATGTATACATGATACGAGTCATACACACGTACTTTTTATGGAAAATATTTAAATTTTTATTATTAATCTTTTTTTTAACCTAGATATCTCAGCGTAACACATTTTCGAGCTGTAATTGCAATACCGTGACACTGTGATATTTTTGCTTAAGGTTACCATACCACCAGAATTTCATACCGGCTCATGCCTACTCAGAAGCAAATCTGCTCATGAGTGGACAAGTCTACATCAAGCGATGTCCAAGTGTTACCTCAGCGTTAACTACATGATACCCAACCATCAGTATATGCTTTACCCTCCTCCAATGCAATATGACAAATGACCCCACCCCCATCAATTTCTAATCCAATTAGCCTTAGCCCTAATTATCCTACTAATGAGTGATTACCACAGGGACTATTGTCTGCGTCCATGCTGTGGTTGAATGGCGCAGTGATTAGCGAGGCGGTTAGTCTTGGGTAGCCATTAGCACCTCTGCACACCTTTCACAGAACTCTTGGGGAAATGGAGGGACCGGAGGTCACCGTGTCCTGTAATTGTGTTCAGTAGATTAATCGTGCTGGGGTCAAAAGGGATGCAAGCAAGTGTGGGGGAGGCTGGGCACTTCTTAGTCAGGTGGGTTTTGGCAAGTTGTTAATGTTTGACTGAGGTGAAGCTGCAGTAATTGATCTGATGTCATTTTTCATCTGAATTATGTGGTAAAATGGAGAGGTGGGAGTCTTGGGGCACCTCATGATTCAATTACGAATCAGAGTTTACGATTTGATTATCAATCGGTTATTGATGCACACACCCCCCCTCCCAGCTATTAGCTGCTTTTAATGTTTCATACATTAGTTACAAAAATAGTACAAAAATCCTCTGAGGCTTAAATAAACTACTATTTCAGTATCAAGTTAACAGTTCCAAACAGTAAATAAAATACTCACGTCCCAATTCTGTATCAGCAGCTTTAAACTACATTCAACTAATTTAATGTTGTGAATCTACTGTTGTTAGAATTGCTCCCTTTATTCCATAATTTCCCTTCTGTCTACTTTCGACATGTGGAAGTTTTAAACTGTTTCATCATTTAAAGATAGATTCAAGTCAAGATTTTGCCGATTTTTGAGTATTTTAGATAAAAAGTTAATTAGGTTCGCTACAACAGAGCCTTCCTGAGAAGTCTACTGCTTTAAGATGGCGGTTGGTTACTAACGCCGTCGAGTCTGTCATTTCGTATGTAGTTTTATATACATGTGATATCCACTGTAGCATTAAGTGGGCGTAGTTTGTAGCAACGTGGGCGTTGTTTGTAGCGGCTGTCGGCCACAGTCAGGTATTATTGTTTTTTTATGTAGCGGCATGAGTTGTCGGTCCGTTCCTCATTGTATCGACCGTGCTGTGTTTTAGTTCCGCTTTACTTAGCATATTTAAATAATCAGAATATGGGTGTTTGTGAATCGTTCTCGAATAGGGCTGTCCCAAAGGAAAACAAATTTTCTTTCGACTATTTTTACGATTATGTTGACGCTTATTTATACACAAATATATTTTGGAACACTTAATTCTTTATTAAAGTACAAATACACACACACATAACAATAATAAATCACAAATAAACAATGAAGTCAAATGCTGATAGCATTAACTAGTGCAAAAGAATGGAGAAATCTAGCATTAATATTATAGTATACTACGGTGTATTATAATAATTATAATAATTATTCATTGCCAATCAGATTTTCACATTTTAAAGCTAATAGTGTAAAATCTGAATTCTGAAGTATGTGGGATTAACTCCAGAAATCATTATTTATATGACAAACATGACATGCTTTTATTTTTGAAATGTTCACCGGAAGTACGTTCGCTAAACCGATAATCCTAAGCTTTACACTCCGCAAAAAAAGCACCTTTTACCGCAAGTTTGCGTTTTTTAGAAGACTGCCAATATTTACTAGCATTACTAGTAGGTTGTCTTATTTTCTCATTCGTCTCAATGTAGCAATGATAACGTTTACAGTGTTTAATATAGATGTGTTTCCTTATTTTGTATGTCTGAACTTTAATTCTACGGCGTGTTGATGAACACTAAACCATCTGTGAAAGGAACTGGAGTCTGATATGCCATCAACATGGATGTTGTGCTCGTCGACACATTTACGTCATCGATGACGTCGACTAGTCGGGACAGCTCTATTTTCGAAACTTCAGCGGCTGAATCGCAAATAATCTAACAATGGGAAATTTCACACTCATTTTGCAAAATGTCACAACAAATGAATGCAAGGCTAAAAAGTACGTTTATATTCTTTCATTGCTGAGATATTCTTTCATTTTTTTCCTTCCTGCAGCTATTTCCCGAAACTGGGCCAAGGCAGGGAGGAACCATGCTGACTATCACCGGTGAGAATTTGGGTCTCCAGTTCAAAGACATCCAGAATGGAGTCCGCATTGGAAAAGTGGCCTGCAACCCTCAAGAAGACCAGTACATCAGTGCTGAGCAGTACGTTGACATAATTGTTGTTTTTGGCAGCCATTTTAATCTTCGTAGTCTTACTGTTTTGGACGAAAATACTAGTTTTAGTCATATTTTAGTCATTTCAAAATGCGTTAGTCTAGTTTTAGTCAATGAAAACTGACAAATTTCATCTAGGTTGAGTCGACCATTCTCAGAATGTTTTTGTCTATAAACGTATAAAGGTTTAGTCCATGAATGAATAAAGGTTTCCAACAATTTTGAATGTACATGACAGACGAGCATGTAACTGTAAAATCTACAAGGACATCACCATTTTCATGATTAAAATACACACTCAGCAGGAAATCAGCACACTATTTGCAATTAATTAAACTCACCTGGACGCCACAAACTGTATTTAAAATGTTTTCCAAGAGTTTAAGAAGACACAGAGTCACGGCGCTAAATGCTAATGCTATCACGAACGCTATGCTAACGCCGTAACCCGACTGCTATGCCAACGATACAAGTTTAGTGTGTGATGATCATTCAGCACAGACCTTTAAAGGCTAAAGTGACATGGTATAGCCAAGATAAGAAAACAAAACTTACCAAGCAGCACCTGACACATGTGTAACACAGTAGTTCTCTTTTGGTGCTGCTAAGAATGGAACACCTTATTACACGTAGGTTCGACTCAAGGAGCAAGAGCGACTAGGAAAAATATATAAAACAACATTTATTAAACTATTATACAACATATATATAACAACACATGAACCATGTAAATAAAAAATATTACCTGGTTGAATAGTCCCTTCACAGCCTATTGCTTCCGTGCTTCAATGTCCGTTCTCCTATTCAGTATATGTGTGTACTACCCGGGTAGTGTGACTGTATATTGTTTCAAAGATTTTGTAGTGAAGGTGAGCTTATCTGCTCCCAGGGTGATGCTCCAAAAGTTGGTCGAAGTTGAAGAAAAATGGTGGTCTTCAATCCCGCCTTGAATCAGGCCGAATCCTCCTTGACATCAACGCTGTCACTCCGATGTAGATCCAGCAATTCAAAAAAACCAATCTGCATATTAAGGACTTAAATTAATTTTCAACCAACCATGTAATGTATAGCATGTCATCTCCCTTTTATATCCATCACATATAACTTCCAATACTGGTCAAAATAGGTCGTTTCTAAACTCAAACAATTTGTTCATAAAGTATACAGCAGGGGTGTCCAAACTTTTTGCAAAGGGGGCCAGATTTGGTGTTGTAAAAATGTGGGGGGCCGACCTTGGCTGACGTCCTTTACCTAGACCAATATATTTAAGCAAATTTTAGCAAGCCATTCTGTGTGTCAAATTTGCTTTATAATTTTTTTAAATTAATAATTTCAACAATCTCGCAACTAGTCTTTGTGGCGTTCTCTTTCGACTCTCGGGCTCGTGCAAAATACTGCTGCTGTGAAATTAAACTAGCTTCAAGTTGCTTCAATTTCTCGCTGTGTATCTTCCCTGTAATCTTGTCGTACATTTCAGCGTGTCTTTTTTGGTTATATCACCTCACATTGAACTTTCTAAAAACAGCGACTGTCTCTTTGCAAATGAGGTAGACACAAATGTTGCGTATTTTAGTGAAAAAAAATAGTCCAATTTCCACCTATCCTTGAAGTGTTGGCCGTTGCAGTCAACTTTCTTTCTGTTGTTGTTGATCGTCGCCATTTTAGAAAATTGGAAGTCAAGGCTCACACGGGGTAATGTTGCTTAGAGTGTTGCTGCCTTTTAGTGGGTAAATGAGGAGCAGCATTTAGTGTGTAAGCTGGTAGCAGTACTGCTGACCAATTTATTAAGTCTGAGTGTGGGCCAGACGTTATTGATCTTATGACAGAGGCTGGGGGCCGGATGAAATTTGGCCACGGGCCGCATTTGGCCCCCGGGCCGCACTTTGGATATGACTGCTATACAGTAACAGATATTAGCTCACATGTAGCAATTTCTTTCCAGATTGCATCAACATACATTAACATATTCGTATAGGAAAAAATAACACCTTACTATATTTCCCATTTCCACCGATTGTTTTAATTAATTTTTTTTAGTCAAAGAAAAGACACAACCTTGTAACTCAACTCTACAGGAAAACGTGTCTTATCACATAGCCGTTAGCGTGGTAGCATACAGCATAGCAACTCACCGGAGTCTTGTGTCACACAGAATAACCCAAAGTAATTCGCCCATTAGAGCAGTCTGGAACTCGTCTGCAACAAAATCAACCTTTTATGGTTTCACGTACATAAAATTGAACAAGTTATTTATTTTCTAAACTCTTACCAGTTTCTCTTTAGTCTGAGTCTTGGTCGCGCTAGCATGAGCAGTTTCTCCATTAGTATTCATAGCATCTCCATTTCCCAAAATGCAACGCTCATACCCCCACTTTTAGTGCAATGCCTAATCATGTAGTGCCATCTAGTGGACATTTCAACTCACAACAGTCATCTCAAATACAGTTCTTAATAAAAACCATGAGCTGTACTTTTATCAGTGTTACACATGCTTCACCAAACGAGCCTTGAATGGGAGGGGGACGCAGCATATCACACGAGTGACACGACCAAACACTGCTAAGGGTTCTGACTACACATACAACAAGAAAATGTCACACATTGTGAACTTATGAGGGAAACTATGACAAATTTTCATCTCATTCTCGTGTCGTCAAACGACAATTGGAATCCATCTCGTTATGTTTTAGTCTTCCAAGACAGGTTTTCAGCGCGTCATAGTGACGTCATCGTCATGAAAAAAAGTTTTCGTTGACAAAATATTTTCGTTATCGTCATCAATGACGAAAACAACATTGGTTGACATTAGGGGTGTGACAAAATATCGAAACGGCGATATATCGTGATACTTTGTTTCACAAAAGGTTATCCATATGCTCCTGCCAAGAATCGAGATCGAGATAGCGTTTTAAAAAGGTGTCAATGTCTAAAAAAATAAATAAATAAAAAGGAAACCAACAAGTTTGCTACCAAAATCTTCCACCATAATAGTGTCTCAGTTAACTCTAAAGCTGCATTGACGGTGCACGACGCCGAATCCATTTAGACTGGGAACGTTCTTTCATTTGAAACCAGAGCATTCACAGTCATTCTGTCCGATTTTCAGGGCATCTAAAGGTCATTTCCTGTTGAGTTTGAGTCACTGCCTATTCATTTGAGTGATTCCCAGGTCACTTCCTGTTCTCTAACTCAAAATAAACGGGAAAAAATACCCCAAAATCAACAGGAAGGAACTGAAAATCACAGGGTACCCGCGGGTTATTAATATACAGTATGTGCATTCTTTTGTCAAACACACTTAGTAATTGAGGTTAAATTTGATGCTCAGTGCTTTATTTATTTAATATGATTCAATATGATCTAAATAATGGGTGCGAGAAAAGTATTCATTTTCAGTTGAAATGGCATTAAAAAAGGTCTTAAAAGTCTTGAATTTAGATTTATCAATCCTGGGGGGACCCTGAATCAGGAAGGAACTGAAAATCAACAGGTAAAGGACCTTAAATAGCCCAAAATTATCTTATTGCCTGGCATTGGCTTCCACTGACGGCCATAGACGTTCAATCCGTTTGAAGTGGGAGGGATGCCACCCTCCCAGTTTAAATGGATTGGACGTCTACTAGTGATAAACTCACTCTAATTCCCAGCAGAAGCTTGTTTTTCTGTTTATTAGTTCCGTGTAGAATATTCTACAATGACTTCCTGACCAATGTATCGATAATCGTTGTATCGCCATATCGTCAGATCGTTATCGTGAGCTTTGTATCGCAAATCGCATCGTATCGTGAGGTACCAAGAGGTTCCCACTCCTAGTTGACATCATCTTCGCTCATGTTATTTTTTGTCTCAAAAAATGTTGTTAACATTGAGCTCCTTCTCATGGCTCTTCTAGCCCTGCACTTGCCTTTTTGTTAAAGTGCATGTTCACGTAAAGACAAATGGCAGCCAATTTAACATGAAACATTGTATTCCAATATCAATCAGAATTATAGTCCATTCACAATTGAATTACCTCATTTAACCCCTTTCATCACAGTAAATCAGCCTCTTGTGACAGCAGTGTAATGACGCTTGAGTTGGGTGGTGTATATTCTTGAAAGCTTTGAAAGCATGTGAGTACTCCCTCTGATTAAGTCATGTTTTTTCTAGGAAATTTCTGATGGCCATAGCGAGTGGAGCCTTCCTTTTACTAACTACGACTCTATAATAAGGGAGAAATATAATTTGAGCTGCTTGCACATAGAAGCTGGTGGTTCAGTCAATTTTTCACTGTGAATAGGACCAACAATTGCTGTAATTGTATTCAGTGTAAGACATTGCCAGCATTTTTTATGACCCCACTCTCTCCATGTCTTTTAAATGGAATTAAAATGTAAAGTAGATGCATTTATTAGAGTTGGACAAATTAGGGTGCTTGTCACAGCTGGTGGTGTCCTCAATATTTTGTTTTCAATGCTGCTGCTGTCATTTGAACTCAGACGATAGACTTGCCGAGTTTTGCACGAGTCCCATCAGATGTGTTGCCTTTGGGTTTCAAAATATGCTGGAGACGCGTTCGCGTTGCTTTATAATTCATAAACTCATATTATCATATTCACGGGAAACATCTTCATCGGCCTACATCTGCCTGCTGGTGCGATGTTCGGTGACCCTTTTTGTTTTCGCTAAGCGTGTTCGTTTTGCCGTTTGATCACATTCAAAAACCACCGAGGTGTCAATTTTTAACCCTGCCTGCCCTGTAACACGGTACTGGCTTGTTGCCATAGCACCCAGAGGAGGAGGAGGAAGAGGAGGGGGCACGTTTGGCAGTCAAGCTGTCCCGATAATTAAAAGTGATGTTAGCCATGCGGTGCCATTAGTGGCCCGGTTACTCTCTTCATTCCTGCGACCCTGTCAGAGCTGCCTGTAACACAAGAGACGGAAGATTATGCGACTGACGCTGTAGGTCTAAGGTCACTTGCTGGAGGAGAAAAATGATTTGCACTGATAGTTAGGCACAAATATAAACAGTTAGAAGGGGTGAGTAATAGTGAAATGGATTAGTTCCTGCTACAAATTACCGTACTGGCCCGAATATAAGACGGCCCTGATTATAAGACGACCTCCTCTTTTTCAAGACTCAAGTTTGAAAAAAAGACTTTTTGAACACCAAATTAATTTTTATACAGAAAATAATTACAGTACATCAGAAACAAATGATTATAACAATATATTTGAGAAAAAGCATGTTATTTTGCCTCATTCAAATCTTAATATCTGAACATTTAAATATGTAAAGTAAAGTGCAATGGCTTCTGGTTTTTGATATGTAAATAAACTAGGGCTGCCAAATGATTAAAATTTTTAATCGAGTTAATTACAGCTTAAAAATTAATTAATCGTAATTAATCGCAATTCAAACCATCTATAAAATATGCCATATTTTTCTGTAACTTATTGTTGGAATGGAAAGATAAGACACAAGACGGATATATACATTCAACATACGGTACATAAGTACTGTATTTGTTTAGTATAACAATAAATCAACAAGATGGCATTAACATTATTAACATTCTCTTAAAGCGATCCACGGATAGAAAGACTTGTAGTTCTTAAAAGATAAATGTTAGTACAAGTCATAGAAATGTTTTATTAAAACCCCTCTTATTGTTTCGTTTTATTAAAATTTGTAAAATTTGCAATAAAAAAATTAACTAATAGCTTGCCATTGTTAATGTCAATAATTACATCATGCGCACTCATGGTACTAACCCATAAAATCAGTTGGACCCAAGCGCCAGTAGAGGGCGCCAAACACCAAAAAACAAGTAACAAGCAGACATTGCACTTTACAGTCATTTTAATCTGTTTGAGCGGGGCATGTGCGTTAATTGCGTCAAATATTTTAACGTGATTAATTTAAAAAATTAATTACCGCCCGTTAACGCAATAATTTTGACAGCCCTAAAATAAACCAATCTATTGTGATAAGACAACAAAATTGTAATAACTGCATTAACCATCAAAGTGAAGTCTAACTGTAACTGAGAGAGAGTTAGGTTGTACGAGCATGAAGCGGAAAAACCTAAATGTATTTTTTTCATTAAAAACCCAATCCTTTTCACCCGATTCTGATCCTCTGAAAAATGGCGTGATCCCTTGTCCCTATCCCTAGTTTTAAATGGACTTTTTCATATCGGCCGGTTGGATTTAAAAAAAAAAAAAAAAGCCTGATACTGATATACGTCAAATTTCCAAATATCTGCCAGCCGATATATCGGTCTATCTGTAATTGTCTCTATTTAGTGACTTATGTGAGAATTGATATTGTTTAAAATGCTGCACAGTCGTATAGTGTTTAACACATAGGAGCAATTAGGTTTTAGGTTCAAATCTCCTTACCTGTGTGCGTTTTTCATCTCCTCCCTTTGGCTTGAATGTTATTTTTTTCTCCAAAAACTCAGAATTCCTCCCACATTCATGCTAGGTTCATTGAGAACTAAATTGCCCAGAGCTGTGAATCATTTGAGGCTCTTAAGTCCTCACAATGTTTCTGCATTTATCAGACTTTCCACACATCAACTACCACTAAATGGAATTGGCACGCCACATAGTAGATATCTTTGATTCTTTTATATTCTAGGATTGCCACTCTATAAATACATTTTGGGCATGTCATAACATTCCATCAATTGAATAATCTATATGTTATCAACTTAGTATCAATTTATAACGAACCTTCTCTTTATAGCGATTTAATAACATTCAACAGCGTTTCATTTTGATGAACATGATGCAAGTGAAGCCAGGTTTCTAACTGAGAGCTGTCCAGCATTTTAATCACAGCTCCTTGTGGGAGTCCAGGGAATAAATGAAAGGGAAAATAGAAACAATGGACATACAGCATACTGCATCAGAATGTGAAATGCAGTGGCACTGCAGTTGCCATGACCACCTGCTGGGAGACTGGAAACAGGGGAGTTAATAACTCATCTCAGGGAGTGAGGGAAGCCGAGGAGATGTGTAGGATATGAGCTTGTTCAATTAATCAGCCTCGCTCGCTTTAACCCGCTTACTCTCCCTGTCTTGTTCTCTGTACTTTCTTCTCGCATTGCCTTCCTTTAGTTCTTTTTGGCCTTTCTTTCTGTCTCATTCGTTCGCTCCGGTTAATTAACAGTCAAGCATGACTTCATTGCATAGACCGTGTGGAAATGTGTGAGTGTATTTGCCCTGCAGTCGTTTCTTCAGTGGATTTTTATTTGACTGGCCAGTGCCACGGGCCAAATGTGAGGCTGTAATTCCTAATAAAACAATTGTTTTTTTTTTTTTTTTTTTGTTGGGTTTTTTTAAATTATATGTATAACTATTTACATCTTTGTCATCGTTCTGACGGAGACAATTCTCATCTCCTGTGGAGAGTTTTGATGTCTCCCCAATTAGGCCTTTCGCAATAACAAATTTTAGAGTGTGATAATTTATCTCATAAATTATTGCGATATACCATATTATTGCTCACCCCAATTTTTTTTTTAAACCAATTTACAATGAGTGAGAATACAGTATATATTAATAGATCATGTACACCCATTTAAATGTGATAAATATTTACTCTTAAATTCAAAAATAGTTTTTAAGAAATCACAACTAAAACAATACACCATGCCTCTTAATTAAAAGACAACAATATTAATACCGCACAGAAACACAGAATAAATAAAATGTGTTTTTCAAGAAAAAAAAATAAAATAAAATTGCACTTAATAACTTAAGCATTTAGGCAAATGAAAACTTTTTCCCTTACAGCTTCTGCAATGGTGTTCCATAGGGATGCAACGATACAGTTAAGCCTCGGTTCGGTACAATTTTCGAAACGGGGGACACGATTTTCGATCCGATTCAATACATTTAATGCTCTGAAAAGAAAAGTAACAATTATATTTTTTGTTTCGTTTTTTTGCTAATGAGCAAAAATTAAATTGCAATCATATAAACATGCATTTTAGTGCATAGTATTTATGTGCTTTCTTCTTACTGATCTGAAAAAAAATTGTATAAAAGTGCTGAGAACAATCTTTACTGTTTGTAAAGTGAGGCGGGGCACAATGTTGATTGCAACAGCTCTCTTAGCAGCGAGGTTTACTACATGAGCAAGACATCCTATTTGTGGTCCGAATCCATCTGTGTTACGTACTGAATTAACAATATTTGCAACATTATCTATAGTCACTGGTATGGATTGATTTGGCCTTCCTAACTTCCATTCAGTCATGACAGTTTGGAATTCATCGATGTAGTATATGGACTACGTGTCCCATAATCACCCTGGGCTCACGTAGCCAATGGCATGGGACGTAGCACATCTAGTTTGCTATTTCATGATATCTAGTGTGTGCGCGCATTAAAAAAGTTAGCAAACGCCGCTGAAGTCGCGTCTGCTCATTACTGCACAACACCAGCATATGACAATCGACTTTCATAAACAGGACGAGTTTGAACCACAGCGCTCTTAATTAGCCACTCATCAGCCGTTCATCATTTCCATTCAGCTGTCCATTGTCAAAGTGAGGTTGTTCGTAGCAGCCAAGTCGGTAATAATGTTTTGGCGGACTTCGTTGTAAATATCGGGCGTTGTGGCGAAAAATAGCCGCCCCGCGTGAAGTGTCACCCCTGACGGGAGCGCCCACACGTCAACAACACCGGCGCGCCGGAGATTTTCCGCAGTCATTCCGGAGCACTGACGCTGCCGGTATACGTTGAACAATAGGATATAATGGGAACGATTGGCTCCAGCGCTATTTTTTTGCCGGACCTGGAACGAAGATGCATTTTGCGCAGTTGGTAACAAGGAATTCGAACTTTTAACAGGACGTCTGCCACACACGCGCGCACGCAAGTAATAAATCGCATCGGAAAAAATTACCGCCTTCATTTTTATTTATAGTGCGATAAATGGAATTATTGCATATTGCGACAGGCTTATCCCCAATACATGTCTGGGTTTTCTATTGGTACCACCCTCATTCCAAAAATCAATAAAATCAAAGTTTGCTTTTTTTGCATTGGGGGAAATGTGAGTGTGAATGACTGTTTGCCCTGCAATCGTCTGGTGAGCAGACCAGCATGTACGCCGCCTCTCTCCCGCATTTTTCGGACTGTAAGTCGCACCAGCTAGAAAAATGTGCAATGAAGGGGAAAAAAACATACACCTTATTGGGCCGAATATAAGACAGCCCTGATTATAAGACGACCCCCTCTTTTTCAAGTTTGAAAAAAGACTTTTTGAACACCAAATTAATTTTTATACGGAAAATAATTACCTTACATCTGAAACAAATGATTATAGCAATATATTTGAGAGAAAAAGCATGTTATTTTGCCTCATTCAAATCTTAATATCTGAACATTTAAATATGTAAACTAAAGTGTAATCACATTCATAAATGAATTAGAGCTGAAACGAGTACTCGAGCAACTCGAGTAACTCGAGTTTAAAAACTGATCCGAGTAATTTTATTCACCTCGAGTAATCGTTTATTTTGACAGCTCTAAGCATCACGTTTTGCTCGGACTACTTTTAATGCGGGACAACGCGCTGTCACGTGCGGAGAGGAAGAAGGGAAAAAAAAAAAACTTACTGCAGCCGACAGCCGCCACAAACGACGCCGACGTTGCTAAATACTAGCCCGCACGATGCTACGTTGGTACAGGTAGCGTCTGATGCGTCTCATAGAGATCACATGTATGTTGAACTAGATGCACATTGATAGACTCGGCTGCATCTGGGCAGCGTTAGTAAACAGCCGCCATCTTAAAGCAGTAGAGCGCTAAGCGCTAATAAAGAGCGCTAAGCGCTAATAAATAAGATTAACGTTACTGTCGCTACTAGCTCACGTAACGTTAGCCCTGCGGAGGGCTAGGTTTCAATTAATTATGACCACTGTCGATGTGTGGCTAACGTGTCTTACATACAGGCTTTAACATAACATAGCATTGTGGAGTGATGAGGGTGTAAAATAAAAACTTAATCATGCTAACTATCAATTTTAGCTCAGTAGTCATTGCTGGATAAAACACCAAGTAGCACTGGTCCCTAATGTGCTCCAATACAGCCTGTATCATACATTTATTTTGAACACTGCAAAAACTCAAAATCCTATTAGGACTTACAGTTTAGACTAACTTAAAACTTAACTAGAACTTAAAAATGGCTTGACACAGAGAGAAATTCAATTGAAACACGTGGGAAAACTTTTAAGTGATGTTTGTTATCAAGCGTAATGGCATTTTTTTTTTTTTTTTCTTAAATAAGATCTAAAAGTTTTTTGAGTGAAAGCAGTGAATTACTCTTTTTTTTTTAATTCTAGTTACATCTGAGATGCAATTGTTGGCTGTTTTCAGCATATACATCGAAAATAAAGACATTGATTGACTGAAAATGGTTCAAGATTAGATGAAATGTCTTGTTTTCTCATGTATATTTATAATTGCTCTTCACCTAAAAATATATTTGTTTTATCCGATTACTCGATTAATCGATAGAATTTTCAGTCGATTACTCGATTACTAAAATATTCGATAGCTGCAGCCCTGAAATGAATGGCTTCTGGTTTTTGAAATGTAAATAAACCAATCTATTGTGATAAAACAACAAAATTGCAATAACTGCATTAACCATCAAAGTGAAATCCAACTGTAACTTTAGTTTTGAAACAAATCTGAATAAGGAAAAACATTGCAATAAAAATAATGCAAACTGGTTATACTTGAGAGTAGCTGAGATCTGTCATGACAGAACATCGCTTCAATGATATCTGGCGCCATCTAGCGTCGTGAATGGGTATAACGTCTAGACCGCGAATATAAGACGACCCCCACTGTTTTAGTCTTATTTCAATGCAAAAAAACACTTATATTCGGGTTAGGGTTAGGGTTAGGTATTAGTCGCTGCGGATGATAAATTTCAGTTTTGGGGAATTGTATTTGTTCCAGTCTAAGAACAGACATGTCATCTTGAAAGGCAATTTAAAATAAAAATAGAATGGAAAACAACAGAGTAACCTCTACATTTCGCCAGTCCTTACAAGTTTCTCGCTAACTCCAAACTTTCTTTCTGCTGCTCAATTACTGTTTTCGGTTGCATATTTAACTAGTTGCAGCTTGTGCAGAACATGATTTTGTTTTCGGTGCCATTTTGTTCAGCCCTTCTCTCAATGTTGAAACACAGGTCTTATAAGCGCCCTCTTGCGGTTTAGTGTGAAAATAACATGTGAAATAAAATAGTTATAAAGTGTTAATATTTTCACACATAAGTCACTCCAGACCAATGTTACTTAAACTTGCTAAAGGTAACAAACCCCACCTGTTTCACATGTGCAGTCACCGAACTGCTCGGAATTTAAGAATTAAGCTTTTTTTTTTTCTTTCTTAGAATTCAAAACCGGTAGAGCTAAGCTAGCAAGCAAATTCCTGTTGAAATGTATTCAAGTTTCAAATTTACTATAAATAAATTTGCTGTTTTGCAGTTAGTTTCCATGTTGGAAAATGAAATTTCACGTCTACATTGTTTTATTTTTTATTTATTTATTTATTTTACTTTTAACCTGTTCTCTTCAGCTGCTTAGACATGGAGAATATGAATCTGAGTGTCTTTATGGTCTGAACAGCTTTAATGTATCACATGGGAGTTTGATATACTCCCATTTTAGTTGTTCATCATGTCTACATTCTCATAGTAAGGTCGCGTCCTTGCATCACATACTATTTTCAAGAAAATGTGTGTGAAATGTGACCCTTTTTATTTTTTTTTTAAATTTCTGCACAGTGCATGCTGCTTATAGGTCTGTTGTACTTACTCATACCAAGTCTGAGTCAACCTTCCACTGAGGAAACCACTTTCTCTTCCCATTAGATAGAGGGCTAGGAGTTGAAAGAAATGGAATAAAGCCTATAAATTGCAATTAAAAGCAAATTGGTCCAAAACCTAGTCTAAACACTTAGTCAGAGTATGAAAATAGGGCCCTGTGTGTTAACCTTCACCGAACCCCTTAGACCAGACGTGTCCAAAGTCCGGCCTGGGGGCCAAATGCGGCCCGTGTTCAAGTTTCATCCGGCCCACAGCCTCTGTCATAAAATCAATAGCGTCTGGCCCACACACAGACTTAATAAATTGGTCAGCAGTACTGCTACCAGCATATGAAGTAGCTTACACACTAAATGCTGCTCCTCATTTACCCACTAAAAAGTAGCAGCATTCTAAGCAACATTACCCCGTGTGATCCTTTACTTCCAATTTTCTAAAATGGCGACAATCAACAAAAAAAAGATAGGATAGGTTGAAATTGGACTATTTCTTCACTAAAATACGCAACAACTGTTTCTGCCTCATTTGCAAAGAGACAGTCGCTGTTTTTAAAGAGTTCAATGTGAGGCGATATTACCAAACAAAACACGCTGATATGTACTGCACGACAAGATTACTGGGAAGATACGCAGCAAGAAATTGAAGCAACTTGAAGCTAGTTTAATTTCGCAGCAGCAGTATTTCGCAAGAGCCCGAGAGTCAAAAGAGAACGCCACAAAGGCTAGTTGCGAGATTGTCGAAATTATAAATTGAAAAAATAATAAAGCAAATGTGACACACAGAATGGCTTGCTAAAATTTGCTTAAATATATTGTTCTACGCAAAGGACGTCAGCAAGGTCGGCCCCCCACATTTTTACCACACCAAATCTGGCCCCGTTTACAAAAAAATTGAACACCCCTGCCTTAGACTTTCCCACCGAACTCCTGGGGTTCAATCAAACCCAGGTTAAGAACCACTGCTCCAGAGTACTGTGTATCACAAAAGTGGGTACACCCCTTCGAATTTCTGTTGATATTTAAGTATATCTTTTCATGGGACAACACTGACAAAATAACACTTTGATACAATGAAAAGTAGTCGGTGCGCAGCTTATATAATAGAGTTCATTTATTTTCCCCTCAAAATATAGCCGTTAATATCTAAACCCCTGGAAACAAAAGTGAGTACACCCCTTAGAAACTACATACATCCCTAAATGTCCAAATTGAGTACTGCTTGTCGTTTCCCTTCCAAAATGTCATGTGACTCGTTACAGGAGTGCTGTGCGCATTTCTGCAGAGATTGAAGAGGTGGGGGGTCAGCCTGTTAGTGCTCAGACCATACGCCGCACTCGATATCAAATTGGTGTGCATGGCTTTCACCCCAGGAGGAAGCCTCTTCTGAAGACGGTACACAAGAAAGCCCGCAAACAGTTTGCTGAAGACATGTCACCAAAGCACATGGATTACTGGAACCATGTCCTATGGTCTGATGAGACTGGCGGGCTTTCTTGTGTGATTTTTGGCAATATTCGGCACATTTTCGTTGGAAAAAATCAAGCGGCTTATCAATGTGATTGGTGTCTAATGTCTTAAAGTGACGTCTTAATTGATTTGAATTCCTGCTGTCCGCTGCAAACATTTTTTGACACAATAAACAGACTGGTCCGAAAAATACGATAATCATGACAAAAGCCACAAAAAATGATTGATGGATAATGTAGTTGTTTTGTTCTGTAATGTGTGATTTCCATTTTCTCTTTTCCCCCCTCTGGATATAAGTTGCTCATTGTAATGCAAATATGAAAGTGGAGACTCCTTTCTGTTGCAGGATTGTGTGCCGACTGAATGATGCAACAGGTTACCGGGTGCAGGAGGCTCAAGTGGAGGTGTGCGTGAGGGACTGCATTCATCCCGACTACAAAGCAGTCTCCACCAAGGCTTTTACGTTTGTGGTAAGAACTGATGCTTTAGGATAAAGCCGGCGCATTCTGGCCCTGCAGCAAAGTTTGTCTCATTGCCACTGCGTTTCTCTTTTCAGTCTCCATACTTCACGCGTGTCAGGCCATCCACTGGACCGCTGTCTGGAGGTACAAGGATCACCATAGATGGCAGTAACCTAAACGCAGGCAGTGCTGTGTATGTAAAGATTGGACTCCATGCCTGCCGTTTTGAGAAGTGAGTGAACCAATTGTTCTTTAATTATTTTCCCCACGTTATCATTAGGCATGTGCCGGTATGAGATTTTGACGGTACGATAACCGTGAGCAAAAATACCGCGGTTTCACGGTATCACGGTATGCAATTATAGCTCCAAAATGTGTTATTTTGAGATGTATGGGTTTAAAAAAAAAAACAAAACTTATTTCCATTGAACAGGATTTTTTTTTTTTAGAACATAGTTGCAAATTGGAATATGAATGTATTGTTAAAATATATAAATTATCAATAAAAAACAAACAAATTTTAAATAAAATTAAAATATAACGTAGACTATACTCACAGCCACAGCTCAAGTTGCTCAAGTTTAGAGCAAGAACAAAATAATTTCTATAAAAAAAGTAAAAACTCTTTTGCATAATTTTTTTTGAGGATTGAAAAGCTCAAGTGAAGTTTCGCCATTTTCAGCCACTGTGTCAACTCTAGTCTACATGATGTCATGCCTTTGTGTTAGAAAGAACAAAGAATTCAAAAGTTAATAAGTTAGTTAAAAATGTATAAGTTAGTTAAAATGTAAATATTGTTGTGGAAAGGTTTCAACTTAAAAAAAAATAATAATAATAATAATTGGGAGTGAGACCTCTCCTTAATCCAGCGAACGTGGATTTGTGCTTAGGGCAAGATCATCTTTCCTCAATTTACGATCTTTGATGCTATGCCTTTTTTTCCCCTTCATTCAAGAGAATCATGCTTGTTTTCTCACTCTGCGGCTGTAACACTCGACGAAGTTGCTCTCCCAGCTAAGCCTAGGCTAACATTCGTCTTTTATAAGCTTTTAGTTAGTTTGTATATCGAATTTCAAAGGAAAATATGTGTTTTGTTTTTGGCGAACTCATAGTGCTAATCTGTTTAGCTACTCACACATGGAAAAATACAATTGTACAACGTTTTAAATGTATTCATTCTGTATATTTCACTTACCACGATTTGAGAGCTCAATAAATTGAAGAAAAGAACGCCTTATATTTGGAGTATTTGTTTAGGGTTCTCTGGCTGTTTAGCCGATAATCACTTTCACACGCAGCAACAAACGGGAGGGGGTGAGCGCTGCCGCGCCACGCCACTTCTGGCTGGATTTTTGACACATGAAAAATGGCGAATACCGTACTCCGGTCTGACGGAAAATTTTAGTGGTTTTGAAACCGCGACGTTTTCACACCTCGGTAAACCGTGAAACCGGTAACCGGCACATGTCTAGTTATCATGTAGTCATACACTTATATAAACGCACTTTATCTAACCCCATCTACAGTACATCTACTCGTTACTAGTCAGATGTGTTTTGCAATCACAGATACATAGAGCTGATTTGCAACATATTTTGAAAGGTTTCTTAGTAGGCGAATGGACTGCAGCTGTGTAAGTTGCAGCAATTGTAAGAATAACAGTGTACTGTATTCATTGTGAGGCTGCTATCATTTTCAATTGTGCTCTGTGTGGTCTGTACTTATCAGACATTACCCTAGATTTCCAAGGGGCATACGGTGTTAAATACTCACATTTTGCTCCCAGCAGTAAGTTCTTTTTATTTCCGGTTATGAGCATAGAATTAGAGAAGCAAGGCTTCTGGTATATATTTTCCTTCATATATTGGACTACCCTATATACAGTGGTACTTCGACATACGATCGCTTCGGAACACGATCTTTTCGACATCCGACGTAAAAGTTGACACGCCATTTGTTTCTACATCTGACGAAATGCTCGAAACACGACGATTCATGACAGCGTCACAATTTCATTGTTTTCCCGCATGACTGGCACACGGCGGATTTTTTTTTTTGTAAGAGAAATCAATATGGGTTCCAAGAATGTTAAAGCAGGTGATGAAAAAAGAAAAAAGGGTGAGGCTTACCATTGAAATGAAAATGGAATGATAGAAAAATATGAACGTTGGGGTGCACGTCCATAAACTGCTCGACAATACTCCTCCAACCTCAGTTCGCCAGTCTTTGTACGTTAATATGACAATTATTATCCTGGTACCATCGCCAAAGCGATCACCAGCTTCTTCAGGTTTTCAACTCATTTGCTACCAGAAACGTATAAATACGTTCTATTTTTAAATGCTTCATTGTCCCAAAAACGTATTTATACGTCTTTTGCGTTTGTTTGTTGTTGTTTTTTTACAAGAAGCATCTATAGCTTCCGGTCTATCTCCGAAACAAAACAAAAAAAAGCCTCAAAACCAATTTTAAAGCAATAAAACTGGCCACTGGAGGGCAGTAGCACATTTGGTAAGACCCCCCCCCAACCCGATTCAACCAGTACAACTTTATTGTGACCGTTCTAGTAAGTTAGCAGAGCCCCTCCGTAGGCTTGCTGCTCAGGTCCCACGCTCCAGTGTCCTGCACGGAAACGCGCACGGCCAAACCAGTCCCCCCACCAGGAACACAAGTTCCCCAGGTGAACGAGACAATGGTCACCACAAAAAAAAGACCAAAAAAATCCATCTTTACGAGACTGTCGGCAATGAGGGAAAAGTTTAACCGCTCTCGCAGCCACCAAATGTCATCTCTCAGTTAGGTAAGTGCGAATAAATTGTTACTTAGCTATCAAAAGCTCTATTTGGGTGGTTGTTCATGTTATTTTGTAAAAGGAAAACATTATTCAGATGCTTGGGATGTAACTGAAGCAAAAAATAGCCGTGTTAAAGTCAAAGTTATGTTTGAAATTTTTGCGTTTACAAAAAGCTCATTTTCTCCGTTTTTTCATCAGAAATTGAAAAATTGCTCAAACTAAGCTATTTTCTAATGCTGATTTCTAAAGAATGGAAAAAGATTTGAACTTTTTTTCTGCTAAAAGAAGAGAGTCTAATCTTTCTTTTGGTGGGTTCCATGTACATATAGCAATAGAACAGAATTTTCTGTGGGCCTTGCAAACTCAGTCAAAATCCAGTAAAACGCCTGGGTGCAAAGGGCCTTGCTCCGGTGAAAATGGCTGGGAGTGAATGACTTAATTATTAATTTCAGAATTTGTGGAACACAACACGCGTCGCCAACTGATAGCAACAACAGGACGTGAAAAGAGAAAGTCAACTGCACTCTCTCACTCTGCTGTTAGTCCTGCGGTGCGTTCAGGGACACTACGCAAAATACATAATGCATTTGTTTTGCTCTTGTAATTGCAGAGTATTTACAGCAGTATTTATTAAGGATTTTGTTTAAAAAAAAAAAAAAAAAAAAAGAGCACTGCAGATAGTCCAGTTAGAAGAATAATGATGCCCGTCCCGAAATTATCAGACCAAAACTTTTTCTTCATCAACGCGTTGCCTTTTTCTATGACAACGTAGGTCTTAGCTTTCTTTAGGTGGCCAAAATATGCCTGATCAAAAAAACAACAAATTGCAACTCGCCACCAGGGGCATCCAAAACACGTAACATGCAAACAACCTGCCATTTTAACAGATTTAGTGTAGGTTTTTGGGCTGTGGAACGAATTAATGGAATTATAATGTATTCTTGTGGGAAAATCCTGCTCGACATACGACCATTTCGACTTACAAACATGGTCTTGGAACGAATTAACTTCGTATGTAGAGGTACCACTGTATATCCCAATTGTGTGTAGTGTTGCAACAACCCATTACAGTCTCTAAATTACATTACAAAACTACTTTAACATTTTCTCATTCTATAACAGTCCTATAATTATTATACAAGCATTACTCAAGTTATTGATGTTTCGTGAGCCAAGTGAAAAGTCGCAATGGTTAGACGCAGGATTTAAGGTGGGGGTAACGGCATATATTCTGAATATTACGGTAGTTACATTGTCAGGCTAAAAAATGTTTTACAAGATGTCCAGAGATTCCTTCAAACAAAAAATTCTGGGTTCTTCCCCAAAACAATCAGATGTACAGTATGTATCACTTGTATAAAAAGGAAATGACAATTTACAATTATTTTTCACTTTGTTTATATACAAGTCAGAAAAAAATATTTCATAACTGTGGAAAATGAAATCTTGATTTTA
Source organism: Corythoichthys intestinalis (assembly GCF_030265065.1). Taxonomy (NCBI): domain Eukaryota; kingdom Metazoa; phylum Chordata; class Actinopteri; order Syngnathiformes; family Syngnathidae; genus Corythoichthys; species Corythoichthys intestinalis. Next base: position 46,043,784 of record NC_080403.1, on the reverse strand, counting down.
AAAAAGGCTCTTCATATTAGCATAAACTGTCACGCCATTTTAAAAAGGACTTTTGTAATGTTAAATGGGAAGGAAAAAGTCTTTTGATGACTAGTGACAAGACCTTGCAGATAGCCAGCTATAACACTTTGTATAAGCGGTTTAATAATAACTTACTCTATGAAGCATTTGGTTTTCTTATTTTGCTTTCCTTTTCAGAGGCAACAAGTGACAGGTCCAACTAATGAGCTTGGTCCTATCAAGTTCTTTTTATATTGTTGCAAAGGCCAATTTAAAGCTCTGTAGCACACCCAGAGAAAGGTGAATATAATAGTCTTGGCCTTTCATCCACTGAGCAGCAATAACCTTTATGGCCAAAGTAATGAACTGGATGTGTCTGTCTTTTTAATGTGTCTTTGTATTCAGTGGGGCCTCAACTTTAATCAAAACCTATTTACCCCGAGTCACTCATCCGCTTATCTCCCTCTGCAACGCGTTTTCCTACTTTCGTGTTTTCTTTCGCTCTGTATCCCCCATTGGCTTTCTTTTGTGCTGGCCGCAACCTTGTCAGAAATACATACGTGACACTGCAGGCGCTCTCAGCAATGACAGTGTTGTGAAAATAGTTACCATGGAAACAGAGGAGCAATGGAATGTGGAAAACCTTTTTTAAAAGTCATCCTCATTTTCTTCTTGATTCAGCCCGCTTTTAGCCCCCCCCACCCACCCCCGTTGGAGTATGCATGGAGGAAGCATTCCAAATTGCATCCTGAGTGACGGCAGGGTTTATATTCGTAAAGATAAATTATAGATTCCATGTTTTTTGTTTTTGTTTTTTGTTTGTTTTTTTTTTTTATTAAAAAAAAAAAACAATTTATATAGACCTTATATTTCAGACTATAAATCTTTTTTCATAGTTTGGCCGGGGAGGCGACTTATATTCTGGAGTGACTTATATGGGAAATTAATAACACTATTTCATATCATTTCTAGTAGAGATGTCCCGATCGATCGGCGTCCCGATTGGGCCCGATCACGTCATTTTCAAAGTATCGGAATTGGCAAAATAATATCAGACATGCCTTTTTTTAATATATATATTATATATATTTTTTTTAATTAAATCGTATTCTAATTGTATTTAAGGTTACATACATAATGTGTTACACACTTCTAGAGTCTTTAGTTTAAGCTTAAGGTAGGGTTATCAAATTTGTCGCGTTAATGGCGAGAATTTATATTTTTTACATTCATCATGTTACAATATTTAACACAATTAACGCATGCACTGCACGACCCACTCACGCATTGTCGCGTTCAATCTATAATGGCGGCGTTTTACCCATACAGTATATAGAGCTAAAAGGCAGCGTAAAATGAGTAGAGTGAATTTTGCAGCCTTTGGAGCCTTTTTTTAAACGGCTAAAGCCTTACAATCCCTCTCCCAATAATTAGAATAATCGTGGGAAGGAATGTGGGAAAGAAAGGTAATAGTTGAATCTTTTTCTTAACACCCTATGTCATTTCCCAACGCGGAGAATATATATCAGTTGATACCACGACGCCCAGTCATGGTTACACTTCCCGTCATGCATTTGGGCAGAAGTTAAATGGCTACAGTATCATTTACTGAAAGCTCAACAAATACACTAGATGGCAATATTTAGTCACAATATACAGTCACATTTATCCTTTAAGAATTACAAGTCTTTCTATCCCTCTCACAGAAAGAATGTTAATAATGTACATGCCATCTTGAGGATTTATTGTCATAATAAACAGTACTTATGTACTGTATGTTGAATGTATATATTCGTCCGAGTTTTATTATTTTTTTTCTTAATGCATTGCCAAAATGTGTATGATCGGGAAAAATTATCGTGAATGATTGGAATTGAATCGGGAGCAAAAAAAAAAGCAATCGGATCGGGAAATATCGGGATCGGCAGATACTCAAACTAAAACGATCGGGATCGGATCAGGAACAAAAAAACATGATCGGAACAACCCTAATTTCTAGGGCTGTCAAAATTATCGCGTTAACGGGCGGTAATTAATTTTTTTAATTAATCACTTTAAAATATTTGACGCAATTAACGCACATGCCCCGCTCAAACAGATTAAAATGACAGCACACTGTCATGTCCACTTGTTGCTTGTGTTTTTTGGTGTTTTGTCACCCTCTGCTGGCGACTGATTTCATGGGTTTCAGCACCTTGAGCATTGTGTAATTATTGACATCAGCAATGGAGAGATACTAGTTTATTTTTTGATTGAAAATTTTACAAATTGTATTAAAACGAAAATATTAAAAGGGGTAAAATTTCTATAACTTGCACTAACATTTATCTTTTAAGAACTACAAGTCTTTCTATCCATGGATCGCTTTAACAGAATGTTAATGTTAATGCCATCTTGTTGATTTATTGTTATAATAAACAAATACAGTACTTATGTACAGTATGTTGAATGTATATATCCATCTTGTGTCTTATCTTTCCATTCCAACAATAATTTACAGAAAAATATGGCATATTTTATAGATGGTTTGATTGCGATTAATTACGATTAATTAATTTTTAAGCTGTGATTAACTCGATTAAAAATTTTAATCGTTTGACAGCCCTAAGATTCATTTCACATGTTATTTTATTTTCTTTATGCTATAGTTATCTGAATAACTCTTAATAGCTTTGTTACGTAACATACCGGGCACGTTCTCAGTTCGTTGTTTATGCGTCATGTAACGTTAGCATCAGTGTTGGTAATCCTACTTTTAAAAAGTAAGTAGTTACAGTTACAAATGACTTCTCTCAAAAAGTAATTGAGTTAGTCACTCAGTTATCTCATTGTAAGAGTAATTAGTCACTCAGCAACTCACATTACTTTTCATGTTCTACACGTTATTATATGATACATTCTATAACATCTTTCACATCAAATATGTTTATATTAACTGACTGAATTGAACTGATTTTTTATTTAAAAAAAAAAAAAAACATAGGTCACACTTTTTACATTTTTTTAAAATTTCACCTTCATTAGAGTGTAACGGTTTACAAACTTCAACTTTGCGCTGAGAAAAAAGCCTTTCTGTTTTTCCTGTTGTACTGAACCGTGACCAGGTACCAAGGTTCATACGTGACTTGTGTATTGTCACAACCCTAATATCAATATGCAGGTGAGGCTCTGAATCTTCTGCCTCTCCGAGTTTGTAACCCTTTACTTTTCGAGGTTGTGAGTCGATCGGGTTACAGTTTCTTTGTGTAGATTATATTTACTCCGTCTTCTCTACTATAATGAGGACCAACACGGTACGACAGTGTAACCCAGAAACGTCAACGGTGCGACAACGTGGCCGCCGCGAAAACGCAGTGAAACGCGGGCGTTAAAGTCAATCAGCCAATGCACACCAGTCGCAGTGCGGCCGTATGTTAGACTCGTCCCAGAAGCGGCTCAACACGACGCACGCGAAAAGAACGGAGTTTATTATTTGACGCGAGACGCGACCCTCCTGCGTCAATACTACTACCGGTAGCAAGAATTGGGCAGACCGGAAGTCACTCGTGTAAAAATACGGTGGATCCGGTCAATTTTCAAACTAATATGCAATCGTAACCCACTTTTTGAGTTCATCAGATCTCTTGAGTGGTAGATCGGGGCACAGTTGACTTGTCTTTGTTGATTTACTACTGTCTTCTCTGCTATAATTATAACCAACACTGCCCCGTGTTCAATACAAAACCCTCCTACCACAACAAAACAAGTAGGAACAAATATTCACACAGGAACTAAAGTTATACAACATAAAATATACAATATAAATATTTGTAAAATATAAACACATAATAAAATAAATAATACCCCCATTTAAATAAAATAAATTGAAATGAGCTAAAACACCTGTAATTATATAATAAGAATAGTACAAAGATCCTGCGTGCACAATTAAATTTATTAATTTCTGTGTGGCGCTTTAACTTGAGAACATCCACCAATAAAGCTTTTGAAAACCGTTCATAAGAAAAAAAAAAAGATTCATTGAGGCATTTTATTTGTAAAATACATGTTAAAATCTTTGTCGTTGGGACTGCTTTTCTCTTTAGCACAGGACTTCTTTTTTCTTCTTTCAGAAAGAAAGCTGACTAATACGCGGGGTCTGAAAGGCAAATTGTTGGATTATCTTTAAATACCTGCTACTTTTGAGCAGAATTCTAGCTTCGTATAGGCTAATGTCCCTATTGTTGAAAGCACAAAGGTGTGTAATAAACAACTAGTACATTTATATTTTGCATTTTGTTTTCTTACTGTACCGAAAATGAACCGAACCGTGACCTCAAAACCGAGGTACGTACCGAACCGAGATTTTTGTGTACCGTTACACCCCTAAGTATTACAGTATTTTTTTCTATTATTTCTTTCCAAACCTGTGTCCACCTTACTGCAAGCTGTCAGAGGAGAGCCTCACTTCTTCATCTTCCCCGTCATCTCTTGGCTCTCTGTGGATTTCAGACTCCCTTGCAGACGAGAAGGATTTATGTACGGATCAGTGTTTTCGACTCCTATTCAAAATTTCACACTGTGCCACGTGCCAACTTGCTCACAGCGAGCTAAAAGGCAAAAGGATTTACCTGTGTTTACAATATTTCTATGCAAATGAACCGACCCCCACAATGTGCACAAACACCTTTTTACAAGCCCAAACAGATGGACACACGGGAGGCCTATCCCCTATTGCTCGACCAACTGTGTTTTACCCTGACATCGCTGGGCACCTAAAATAAACCTCTGGAGTGGAACGCAAAGTTTCCCTGCAGGTCACAGCTGGTCGCCTGTCTGCTCGTGATGCCGTTACATCACACACAGAGACGACCAGTCTTATCTGCCACATCTGATCCTTCAGCAAGACAGAGCACAGTGGGGGGGAAGATAGATGGTTGACAGATGAAATGACTGCTGCAGACTCAAAGTTGCTTGCACTTCCGAGATATTTGGCTGACATTAAATGTGTTTTGGGTGCAAATATTAAATAATTTGAGTTACACCAGTAGAAATATGTGAAACTTTTTTTTCAGAAGCTCTTTGTAACTTCGCACCAAGCAATGTTTCGTGACTAACACCCCCCTCTCCTGCTCCCTTGGTCTCTTGCTTATCCAGGCGAAACAGCAGCGAGATTGTATGTGTGACCCCAGCCGGACTAGCTCCAGGCCCGACTCCGGTCATGGTGGACATCAACTCAGCCGAGCTGAGAAACCCGGAGGTCAGGTTCAACTACTCGGATGATCCCACCATCCTGAAAATTGAACCCGACTGGAGTATTGCCAGGTGAGAGGGAGCGTTAATCTGGGCTAAAACTAAAAAAATGCTGCTATCATACACTGCTGGCCAAAAGTATTGGCACCCCTGCAATTCTGTCAGATAATGCTCAATTTCTCCCAGGAAATGATTGCAATTACAAAAGCTTTGGTAGTAATATCTTCATTTATTTTGCTTGCAATGAAAAAAAACACCAAAAAAATGGGGGGGAAATTAAAATCATATTATTTTACACAGAACTCCAAAAATGGGCCAGACAAAATTATTGGCACCCTTTGAAGAATTAGATGATGCTTCTCTAATTTGTGTAATTAACATAACGGTAACACTTTACAATAAGGGTCCCTTAATTAACATTGGTCAATGCATTTTTAGACAGTAACTAATGTTTAAGCAACATTACAATAATTAATATAATTGCTTATCTAGCATTTATTAATATATTAATTACCATGAGTTAATGCATTAGCTAATGCATTAGTTAATGCATTAGCTAATGCATAACTAGACAGTAATTAATGGTGTGGTAAAAGAAAAAAAAAAAATATAGGCCTATATAGGGTTAGGGTTTAGGGTTAGGGTTTGTTAACTTAGCATTTATAATTTCTTAGTTTAGGGATACATGTGGGTTAATTAAGGTTAAGTAATACTTATGAGGTACGAATTACTTAACCTTAATTAACCAGTTCTGATTTTTTTTGGACCCTTATTGTAAAGTGTAGCACACGTATCCCTAAAAAATGTTAATTAATATATTAATAAATGTTAGATAAGCAATTATATTAATTATTGTAATGTTATTTAAACATATTGTCTTAAAATGCATTAACTAATGCATTAACTCATGTTAATTAATATAATAATAAATGTTAGATCAGGGATTAAATGAATTATTGTCATGTTACTTAAACATGAGTTACTGTCTAAAATGCATTAACTGAAGTTAATTCAGGGACCCTAATTGTAAAGTGTTACCAACATAACTTGTTACTTACCTGTGGCACATAACAGGTGGTGGCAATAACTAAATCATACTTGCAGCAAGTTAAAATGGATTAAAGTCGACTCAACCTATGTCCTGTGTCCTTGTGTGTACCACATTGAGTATGGAGAAAAGAAAGAAGACCAAAGAACTGTCTGAGGACTTGAGAAGCAAAATTGTGAGGAAGCATGGGCAATCTCAAGGCAACAAATCCATCTCTAAAGACCTGATTGTTCCTGTGTCTACCTGCGCAGTGCCATCAATAGGTGTAAAGCCCATGGCACTGTGGCTAACCTCCCTAGATGTGGAAGGAAAAGAAAAATTAATGAGAGATTTCAACGAAAGATTGTGCGGATGGTGGATAAAGACCTTCGATTAACATCCAGACAAGTTGAAGCTGTCCGGCAGGCCGAGGGTACAACAGTGTCAACCCGCATTATCCGTCGGCTGAATGAAATGGGACTCTATGGTAGGATACCCAGGAAGACCCTACTTCTAACCCAGAGCCATAAAAAAGCCAGGCTGGAGTTTGCCCAAACTTACCTGAGAAAGCCAAAAACGTTTTGGAAGAATGATCTCTGATCAGATGAGACAAAAGTAGAGTTTTTAGGGAAAAAGCATCAACATAGAGTTTACGGGGGGGGGGGGGGGGGGCTTTAAAGAAAAGAACACGGTCCGCACAGTCAAACATGGCAGAGGTTCCCTGATGTTTTGGGGTTGCTTTGCTGCCTCAGGTACTGCATTGCATGACTGTGTGCATGGCATTATGAAGTCTGAAGACTACCAACAAATTTTGAAGCATAATGTAGGGCCCAGTGTGAGAAAGCTGGGTCTCCTTCAGAGGTTATGGGTCTTCCAGCAGGACAATGACCCAAAAAATGCTTCAAAAAGCACTAAAAATGGTTTGAGAGAAAGCACTGGAGACTTCTAAAGTGGCCAGCAATGAGTCCAGACCTGAATCCCATAGCACACCTGTGGAGAGATCTGAAAATGGCAGTTTGGAGAAGGCACCCTTCAAATCTCAGAGACCTGGAGCAGTTGGCCAAAGAAGGTCTAAAATTCCAGCAGAGAATTGTAAGAAATTCATAGATGGATTCCGGAAGCAGTTGTTTTGTCTAAAGGTTGTGCTACCAAGTTTTAGGCTGAGGGGCCCATTTTCGGAGTTTTGTGTAAAATAATAAAAAAAAATGTTTTGTGTTTTTTCATTGCAAGAAAAATACATGAAGATATTACTACCAATGCATTTGTAATTGCAATCATTTTCTGGGAGAAATTGAGCATTATCTGACAGAATTGTATGGGTGCCCATACTTTTGGCCAGCAGTGTATGGCTTTATAGTGCAAAAATAGTCTGAATTGTGGCAAAAAGTGATGCATACTAAATAATTATGAGAGTTGTGCTTTCCTGCTTACCCTATACTTCATGACCTACTGTATATAGAATGTAATAGTTCATATGAGCAGTCTTTGATCTACAATGCTGCTTGATGCATGTATAGAGCAAGATACAAACACCAATGCATTATTTATCCTATGTGATGGTCGCTCCGTACATTAACGTATTTTTATATGAGCCTCGCCAACTAAACTGAAATATGGACTCCGCGCACAAGCTCATTGAAGTAATATTCCACCAATATTCCCTGCCCGGATCTCAGTGAAAAAGAAAAACAAACATTGCTCTCAATTTTCAACCTCATCTCTCTTTTTAAAGACCTCTTATTCATTCTGTTTATAGTTCTGTATGAAAAGTAAATGTTTGTGAGCAGCAGCAGTAAAGGAAGGCTCCTGGAGCAGCACACTTCCAGTTGATGAGCTGCTGTACAGATATACAGTGTGTGTAAATATTACTTGACTTTATTGAAATGAGGCTTTATAGCCATGGGAACGTTTCCTGCTCAAACACAAGCTGTGTTTTGAAGTGTGAAAAATAAGGACATTAAAAAAAAATTCATTGTAAAAAGCTTGCAGGAACCAAATGCTAATAAGCTCGCTAATATGACCTAGAAATTGCTCCGTTTTGCATCTCTCGTGGTTCTCATTTACTTCAACAGTAGATTTCCAGGAATTGTTTGCGTATTGTCCACATAACAGCAGCTAAATAAGCTATAGATGCCTTCAAATTGTCACGCAAAATAAGTCAATTAAAAATACATTGTTTTACAATAAAGTCATAATGTAATGAAGTTAGTACTGTATGTGGAATGTATGGCTGGGAGGTATTTTGTTTGTTTGTAGATGATATATTAGATGTTATTGCAACTGTTGCTGATACTGTAGTATGTTTTTCACCTCATCAGCATTGCTTTTGGCAGCCGTTTTAGGGTTTTATTTTTATTTATTTTATTTTTTGTTTTTTTTTGTTTTTTGGGATGAAAATACTTATTTGTCTCAGTCATATTTCTTTCATTTCGAAATGTGTTCGTCTTCATCTAGTTTTAGTTGATGGAAATCTCATACAAATTTCGTCTGGTTTTAGTGGACAGTTACTCAAAATGTTTTCGTTTGTAAGATTCAAACGCTTTAGTCCAAAAATAAATAAAAGGTTTCCAAAAATTTTGAATGAACATAGACTCAACTGTATGTAAAAAAAGCGTTTAAGAGGATGCTTGCCATGCTAAAGTTGATGTGAATGCTATGCTAATGCGACGAGTTACATTTAGAGTGTGATGATCCCTAAATTCTTATCCTTTAACCTTAAGGCTAAAGCAACATTACATATTCTCTCATGCCAAGATAAGAAAACAAATCTTACCATGTGTTTCCAAACAAGCAAGATGGAGTGCAGCCTAACTTGAAACGCATCCTAAACTCCGGTGAGGAGAGTGAAGGAGAGACGCAGCACATCTCACATAAGTGACACGACCCAAACACTGCTACGATGCAAGCTGACGTTTATTCACGTACAATGTGAAGATGTCATGCATTGTGAACCTTAGGGTTTGGCCTTGTTTGAATTTGAACGGTTCCAGTTCCGATTCCACGTTTCGATTCCGGTTCCAAACGATTCTCGATTCAGATTCTTTTAATAGACAGGGTCAAAAAAACTGCATGGTTTATATTGATTTCTTAACTCTTCGATTATTTTTTAAATTATATGAACTGTCAATTAACTTTGCTATTTTTAACTTGTTTATAAATATCAGTCTTTGAATTTGAATATGATGAAGTTTCTTTCCACAAGAGTGCTTTATCACAAAGATGTTTATTTTTCAAAAGCTCACGGAGAAAACATTTACACTAGGGCTGTCAAACGATTAAAATTTTTAATCGAGTTAATTACAGCTTAAAAATTAATTAATCGGAATTAATCGCAATTAATCGCAATTCAAACCATCTATAAAATATGCCATAGTTTTCTGTAAATTATTTATATATATATTCTGTAAAATAAATTGTTGGAATGGAAAGATAAGACACAAGATGGATATATACATTCAACATACGGTACATAAGGACTGTATTTGTTTATTCTAACAATAAATCAACAAGATGGCATTAACATTATTAACATTCTGTTGAAGTGATCCATGGATAGAAAGACTTGTAGTTCTTAAAAGATAAATGTTAGTACAAGTTATAGAAATTTTATATTAAAACCCCTCTTAATGTTTTTGTTTTAATAAAATTTGTAAAATTTTCAATCAAAAAATAAACCAGTAGCCCACCATTGTTGATGTCAATAATTACTTACACAATGCTCATGGGTACTGAAGCCTATAAAATCAGTCGCACCCAAGCGCCAGCAAAGGGCGGCAAAACTCCATAAAACACAATTAACAAGTGGGCCTTTCACTCTACTGTGATTTAAATCTGTCTGAGCGGGACATGTGCGTTAATTGCCTCAAATATTTTAACGTGATTAATTTAAAAAATTAATTACCGCCCATTAACGCGATAATTTTGACAGCCCTAATTTACACGTATTCTTTTGCCTATGTTTTAGAATGTCTTATGCTGCAGGCATTTTTACATGTTATTGAGCTCCCACTAATGGGCTAACCTGGTGCAGATTATTAAAAAAAAAAAAAAAAAAAAAACTTGTAAAACCCGGTCCAGACTCCAAAAGCTCACGGAGAATTAGGAGTATTAGGGCCAAATTAATACATTTTTAAAAAGACTACGACTATTGCTACGAAAGAGTCGCAAATATTTCATAGCGGTAAGGTAGCTGTGAGCCACTACGCACTTTACATACATGTGCCTTAGCTGAGAGCTACGACGAAGCCTTAGTATGAATTATTCTATTGATTATAATTTGATGATCTTTTGATAATGTTAGTTTTAATGGAGGCGGCAATGCGCTCCATAAAGTACGTATCTGCTTATATAGCTACATTAGCCCGACGAAATAATACGACTTATTCTCGTACTATTCCATCCATCCATTATCATCTACCGCTTGATCCGAGGGTCGGGTCATGGAGGTATCAGAAGACAGATGTAATTTATTGTTTTACTTACCTGGTTCTGACTGGTTAGAGGTCCGGCGCACCGCGTCAAATACGTGGCACTCAGCTATGCACTACTCGGCACTTTTATTTCATGAAGCCGGAGGCGTTTAATAACATTGGTCGTGCATCCACCTTTACATGATATACTAGTAGCTGTGCTGTAAATGTTGCACTGAGCTAACTGATCTTTTTTTTTTTTGTGAAGTTGTGCCAAACTTTTGAGCGCTGCCACACAGTGAACGGTTCCGGGAGAGCCGGAGTGTTAGTCCTGGATCCCATCGATGCTCGATGCCCAACCCTAATTAACATTCTACGAAAACTATGTCGCATTTTCGTCTCGTCAGAAGAAAACTGGCATTAAAACTGTTTTTTAGCTCGTCAACGAAATATTTTTATTATCGACATTGTTGACGAAAACAACACTCCAACCCACCGTACTATATTCTTACCACCATACCACCGGACTTGTTTTTGAGCGTTTCTCACTGTTCTTCTGCAAGAAATATCTTTACTCTGCTACAATTGTGTTTCAATTTGCCAGCCTCTTTTGTCACTTTTCTAAAACATATATTTCATCCCAAAATCTTGCTACCCTCCCTAGTCAAAGTAATTCTTGGGCTAACAAAACATTGAAGTGAATTTGTAAAGATTAGGTCTTATTTATACAGCGATGTGAGATTTGCATTCTTCGCAGTTGTTTAGAGTCTTAAGTGGAGAAAAGGTTCACTCTTGTAGTACTGAAAGATTTTTCACTGTTAATTCCCCTTGAAAAACTTACTCTTTAAAAATCTCTTAAATACTTAAATCCTGTCCCTTTTCACTCCATATTGCATTGCCACTTGGATGCCTGTCAGCCACCTTAATGCCACTCAAAATCACTAAAGCCTACTATCCACTGCGTACTTTTTTTTTCCCCTTCTCGCGCCTCTCTCCATCTCATCGTAGGCTACCCAGGCTTAGAGATAAGACCCAGGAACTCCTAACTTTTTTTTTTATATTTTCTTATTTGTTGAATATAGCATAATGTTTTCAAGGTAGTGTTCCTTTTTGTATAAAACTAAACAACGAAGACACCCCTCAGTCCTGTATATCAAGTCAGTGGTGACTCCCAGTGGATGTGGATTTGTGATACAAGGCTCACGGTAATGGTGATCTCACGATTCGGCGATTCAACAGTTATCGATACACGGGTCAGGAAATCATTCTAGAATATTCTACGAAAAGACTAATGAACAGAAAACCAAGCTATGTTCATGCTTTTGCTGTGAATTTGAGTTTTAGTAGATATCCAATCCATTTGAACTGGGAGGATGGCAGCGAATGAAATTCGTTCATTCGCTGCCATCCCTCCCACTTCAAACGGATTGGACGTCTCGGGCTGTCAGTGGCAGTCAATGCCAGGCAATGAGTTAATTTTGGAGTATTTCACATCATTTTCGGTTTATTTTCGGTCACTGTCTTTACCTTTTGGGGCATTTACGGGTCACTCCCTGTTGATTTTGGGTTACTGAAAAGGAAGTGACTCATGAATGGCTCCAAATGAGTAGCAAGTAACTCAAAATCGACAGGACGTAACCTGTAAATGCCACAAAAATGAACAGGAAGTGATTTGTAAATGCCCACTAGACTGGCTGTGAATGCTGTGGTTCCAATGCCATTGACGCCGCTAGATGTCCAATCCAGTCAAAATGAATTGGATGTCTCACAACCAGTGAGCTAACGTAGACACTATTCTAATGGAAGATTTTGGTAGTGCCTTTTTTTGTGTGATCCAAGACACCTTTTTAAAACGATATATCCAGGGGTGCACATAATTTTTTTTGCCCAGGTTCTCAGAGGAGGACCTGGAGATGTGACTTGGTCCTCATTGAGCTTGAAAGCCGACCCGCCTGATGCGATAAATTTATGACAAGCTTTACTTAGAGCCAATTAACTTTGATTAATCATATTAACAATTAATGCTTGATTAACATGCCATTACTTTGAAGTGAAATGTAAAGAAATAAACATAAAAGCACCAATTCAAAATAAAGGGCATCATGCGGCTCCCACATTAACTCCAAGCCTTTTTAAAAGTGGGACGTCCTCCTTATAAGACCTCATTGAACGTGCATGTTTAGCTTTGTAAAATGCGAGCAAAAACACGTTTGTCAGTGCATGTCGCTGTTCATTACCTTTATTCCGCCACATGTCCATAGGGCGAGTGGTGTCCTGTTTGACATCGATAGTTTGCTTAAATGCCACATGCTCTCTGTTTTTTTCGTGCTTTTCAAAGTTTGGATGGCTGAAATTCTTTGACCCTACATAAAATGCGCTGCTCTTATCGGCGACATTGGGATTCTCACGGCACATTTTGTACCGCATTTCCGTGCGAGCATCATTTGCTTCTAGCCATGGTACCTCCCGTAGCCACTTTTCAGCAAAAGTCCTTTTTTTCGGTAGCTCCGGTGACGTCTCTGTCGTCTGTCTGTCTTTTGACGGGGGTGGGGGAACACGGAAGTAATTACTCAGTGTGGCCTGCCTCTTCGACATTTTGAGAAGTTATTTTCTCGTGTCCGTCGCAAATACATTGGTCAGCCATCGGTACGCAAAAGCGTATGGAAGCCATTGAGGGCCAGCGCGTTTGTCTACGTCCAGTACGCATGCTCGCATGCGGACCACTTATGTGCACCCCTGGATATATCGCTTCTTGGTGAGAGATTATCGCGTTACACCTCCTTTTTTATATATTGTCAAACCCAGATGTGGGCAGTAACGCGTTGCATGTACTCCATAACATTTACTTGAGTAACCTTTTGAGAAAAATATGCTTCTAAGAGTAGTTTTACTAAGCCATACTTTTTACTTTTACTTGAGTAGATTTGTGAAGAAAAACGCTACTCTTCCGCTACTTTGGGCTACACAAGAGTCGTTACATTTTTACTCTTTATTCTACATATTAGACTTTTTTTTATTTTTTGCTAGTGATGCCAAGAGTAGCTTGACTAATTTCACCAATTAGACATCGCAACAATGATCACATGAATCCATCAGACGCAAGCTTGCTTTCAATGATCACGCCAGCCTGTTCAGTCGCGTGGCATCTTTAAAGCACCGTAAAAAAAGAAGTATTTGACATAGTTTCAGTTTTTATTTGCCGCTGATTGACCACAGAAAACCATGATCCTCTTAATTTCATAATAGTAACTAGGGTTGTTCCGATTTTCTTTTTTTGCTCCCGTTCCGATCCCGATCGTTTTAGTTTGAGTATCTGCCGATCCCGATATTTCCCGATCCGATTGCATTTTTTTTTTTTTTTTTTGCTCCCTATTCAATTCCAATCATTCCCGATAATTGTTCCCGATCATATACATTTTGGCAATGCATCAAGAAAAAAATGAATAAAACTCGGACGAATATATACATTCAACATACAGTACATAAGTACCGTATTTGTTTATTATGACAATAAATCCTCAAGATGGCATTTACATTATTAACATTCTTTCTGTGAGAGGGATCCACTGATAGAAAGACTTGTGACTTGGTATATTCTGACTAAATATTGCCGTTTAGTGTATTTGTTGAGCTTACAGTAAATGATACTGTAGCCATGCCCAAATGCATGATGGGAAGTGGAACCATGACTGTGCGTAGTGCTACCAATTGATATATCTTCTCTGCGTTGGGAAATAACATAAGGTGTTAAGAAAAAGATCAATTGCTGGCTTGCTTCCCCACATTGCTTCCCATGATATTTCTAATCGTAGGGAGAGGGATTGTAAGGCTTTAGCCAATTAAAAAAAGGCTCCAAAGCCTGCCAAAATTCACTCTACTCATTTTACGCTGCTTTTTATCTCTCTATATAGGTAAAACGGCGCCATTACAGATTGAGCGCAACAATGCATGGGTGGGTCGTGCATCTCTAATAGTAGTTACTAGGGAACTATTAAAACTAGGAACTATTTTCTCCACTAGAGGGCGTTCATGCTCTTTGGACGAATAATGCTTCATTTCTGTCTTTTTTTTCCTCTCACCAGAATTAATTTTTTCCCCCTTTGGCTTAATGTGGTTATGTAATGGATTGTTGTACACTATCATTATAACAATAGTTCATAATTTTTTTTTTTTTTCCTAAAAAAAAAAAAAAGAAAGAAAAAGAAAAAAACATTGTTTAAATAACAAAATCAAACAAAAATAAGCAGTTACTCACAATGTTACTCATGACTTGAGTATTCTTTTCACTGGATACTTTTTTACTTGCACTTGAGTACATTTTTTGGACGACTACTTTTCCTTGAATAATTTTATTTTGAACTACTCTCCCCATCTCTGGTCAAACCCCTAGTGGATGTGCCACTTAAACCTTGTCAAACCCTGATTCGTTTTTAATTTATATGTTAGCTCAGTTAGCCGCTGTCAGATATTTTTACATCAGCTAAAGTTCAGCGTCTTAGACCAACAGGGGCCGTGAAGAAGACAGCTAAGAAAAGAGTCTTTCAGCCGTGTTATCAACCCCTATGTTGGTCAGCGTCACACGGACTTGAATAGGTCACAGGTGTAAAGGTTACATAGCGTGTCAGATCGCTGACAACATGGGCCTTTCTCAGTGTACATTTATATCTCATGCAGATAATACCTCAGAAAAATCCCAGTGCTGGCAATTTAATATCTCCCTAGGGGTGCTGTGGAGAGTTCATTAAATGTAACATGTTGAGGTCATACAATCTGATGAGATAATTACAATTCACGGGCAATCACTCAACTTTACATTTCTGGTTTACGCATACATATAAAGAAGTGTTTATGTTTATGTTTAACGCACTGCTGAGTAATTGCATGGTCATTAAGTGCTGTTATCAGTAAACACTTTTGTAATTGTTTTGCTCATTTGTTCAATAATGTCTTTCAGTGGAGGGACCATGTTAACCGTCACAGGAACTAATTTGATGACGATCAAAGAACCCAAGATGAGGGCTAAATATGGAGCTGCCAAGTCAGAAAATGTAAGTGTATGAGCGGTTAAAACTTAAAATGATTGAGTAAACCGCATTCACACAGGTATTCTGGTAGGTGTCTCTATCATTCTCTTTAGATGTACTGATTTTCAAATGATACGCACACTCTTGGGTCACACACATGCACCTTACCTGTCAGTCAAACGGCCAAGGGCCCATTTTCTGTTTGTTTTTGATGTTGAATTTCCTTTTAGCAGCTTTAACCTTTGAAATGTCAAGCAGTAATAAAGCAGCTCCAGCAAATCCCCCTCTACTCACCTATAGCACCATGGGGCTTAGCTAACCTTTCCCCCTCACCAGCGCTTTGCTCAAAGTGAAAAAATATCCCTTTTTGCCTTTGTGGCGCCCCTCCTCAGTCAATTTGGTTTCGCTTTGTTAATTTTCAGATTGACCTATAAAATATATTAGATACAGCCTTTTTCCTCTGTCTTGTTCTTAAATGTGACATCGGCTGATACACTGTTTTGTCAGGCGACTTTCATTACATTTAATTTGCAGTGAATGACTAATCTTTATTTATCTAGGATTTTTCTATACTATTATTTACTGTATACTTCTGATACTTCAGCATCCTCCTAACATTATATTGGAAAAACATTCAATGCTATGGAATAAGTCTATCAACATTAATTAAAGGTACTGACAAGACCTGTTATAAATGAATTAGGGCAGGGGTCCCCAACCTTTTTTGCACCACAGACTGGTGTTATTTGGGTCTTTTTTTCACAGACCGGTGTTCCGTCAAATTTTGCACCCTAATAAAATTTTGCTCCCAAAGCTTTTGTGGCGGTAAAAAAAGCCCTTAACACACGAAGTAACAGCTCATAGGCGCTGCCATTTTGTGACAAACGTGACATCTGTTATACCCATGCTTGTGCTGTAGGTAACCTGCCAGCCAGGATTTGTCAAAACACCAGGTTTGCGGGCTGCAGTGGCGTTACCAGGGGAGGGGGGGCAGTGCCCACCCAAAGAAAACTGGATGTAGTACTAACGGCAGTCTAGGCACCGTGTATGGTATCCCATTCTCATAGTACTGATGTGTTCTAAGTTTTAACCTTTACGTTGTTACCTCCTCTTTGACCTTTAAAAAAACAAAAATGAAACGAAATGTTGGTTTTGTTCCTAGGGGGCGCTAAACACATTTACGCATATTTTGATTTTTTTTTTTGTTTTTTTTGTTTTTGTTTTACGTTTTATCAAAGTTTTCACCAGTGTTCACCTGGCTGTTGAGTTTGGTGAGTTTTGAAGCATTCTGAGGGGGTCAAAGTAGGGCTCAAAGCGTCGGCGAGACAAAGAATGACTGCTAGGAGGCGCTACATAGTGTATTTGGAATTTGTCTTTCCACAGTATCAAAGATTGCACCTGTCTTGACCTGCCTGCCGATTTTGATGCATTTTGAAGCATTCTAAGGGGGTCAAATGGAGCTCAAAGGGGCTGCGGAACAAAGAATAACTATAATAATAAAAATAAAACCGAGGAACCACAATAGGTTACCTAAAAAAAAAAAACATTGTCACCTGCATGTCCATACTGTTCAGTTATGGATGTGTTCTAAGTCAAATAAAATGAAATCGACTTTTATTTGTTTAGACCAAATCACAACAACAGTTATCTCAAGGAGAAAACAAAACACGTTTTAGGTGCAGTAGCCCTACGCTGGATTTCGACCTAATTGAGCATTGTAGGTTTGTTTTTATTTTTCTCCCCCACCCCCAAGGTAAGACTAATGCCCACCCACACCTGGCATCCTGGTAACACCACTGGCAGGCTAATCAGTTTTGGGTTGCGGGGCAAAATAAAAAGGTGACTGACATTCGTAACTCAGATAATTCAAGCGATATGTCCTTCTCAAATTAAGTTGAGCTTAAAAAAATAATGAATGAGGATCGAAATACAACAAAAGAACAGTTGACTAACTTGTATTGCAAAACTCCGCCAACTTAGATGGTATAAAATAGGGCTGTCCCAAACGACTAATGTTCTCCCGATTAGTCAGCCGACTATTTTTACGATTAGTCGACTAATCTAATAATTTTTTTATTTTTTTTTACTAATTTAGCAATGAAATTTTTGTTGACGCTTATCAATTCACAAAAAACATTGGAACACTCAAATCATTTATTAAAGTACAAATAAACACGTAAATAACAATAATAAATCACAAATAAACAATGAGTTCAAATGCTGATAGAATTAACTAGTGTAGCATCCCGATTGAAAAGATGGTCTCTTAAACTGATGGTTTACAACTTTTATTCCATCCTTGATGTAAACACACTGTAAGAGCTACGGTGCACACAAATAAAGCAACACAATTAGAAATTAACAAAAACTTTTCAACTTTTTCCTTTTAAACCTTATTTATATATCAATGAATTGCCTATATGAATTGCCTTTACCTTATTACCTTATCATTGACAATCTCTCCCTTGAGTGCAATCACTGTATATACTGTATATATTTATGACCTTTTAACCTTATATAATTTTCTATATCATAAAATAAACCATAACATGAAATCATGAAATAAACCTTTCAATTAGCATTAAGAACAATACTAATAGCACTTATAGGCCCATTGTCAATGAAACATTATTATTTAGTAAGGCGACAGCACCCTCTGGTGTACAAAAAATGAAAAAAAATAATAAAAAAATAAATAAATTACAAACTGCGTGAAGGCGCTTGAGGTGTTTATTCACGGCCGACGTGCAGCCAAGCTTGGCACTGAAGAGACAGGACAGAAGAGTGTACTCTCCTTTGTTTCTTTGAAATAAGTCAATGTTTTGGACACTCTGGTGCGCTTTTTTTGGCTTTGTGCCGCTTTCCCCGCTTGCAAACAGAGCATGCGACATTCTAACTTTCCATGCATATATTTTTTTTAACCCTTCATTAACCGTCAACGGGATGCTGTGCTCGTCGACGGCTTTACGTCATCGATGACGTCGACTATGTCGACTAGTCGGGACAGCTCTAGTATAAAATGCATCCATCCATCTATCATCTACCGGTTCCCACAAAAAAACAAAACAAAAAAAAAAAACTGTTAAACATACCTCTAAACTAAATTACAAATGCATAAACAATCATATTAGCTCAAACAAAAACTTGTTGGTCTTAACAGGGAGCAGCTGGATCTAGTCATGTGAGATGAGTTAAATCATACTCACTGTTGCCACTAGAGGACAGTGTATCCACCCAAATCAATAAGACTAAAAGCAACACTTTCAAAACAAACCATTACAATGCCATTCTAACTAAACGCATCCTCGAAGCTTTTTTCCAATTGAATTACTCGAATTAATCGATTAATGCAGCACTAGTACTTATTTGATTGCCTATTCTCTTATGTATGAACTTGCATTCCTAATGTGGAATTTGTGTCCCATCGCAGAACTGCACCGTAGTCAACAACACAGTGATGGTGTGCCTTGCTCCCTCCGTTGCCGGCTCTGACAAAGTTTTCTCCGAGATGGGAAGCAGTCCAGATGAAATTGGCTTCATCATGGATGATGTGCATTCTGTGCTGGTTGTCAATGAGACATTCAGCTACCATCCAGACCCTGTGTTTGAACCTCTGAGCCCCAATGGCATGTTGGAGCTAAAGCCCAGTTCTCCACTAATTCTCAAGGTAAACTGACTTATGCTTTTAGCATTGTTTTAGTTGTATTGTTATTTTATAAACTTTGTTTTTGCTTCACATCCATAATGTAATTTTATGTGTTACTGTTCAAAATCTTTCTTGTACATGTTTTTCCCCGTGTCATCGCAATAGCCTTATGCGGGGCTAGCCCCTAAATCCTTATTTCATGAAGCCTTTAGGCATCCCCTTTCCTTATTGTGTGCATGCTTCTGGTTTATTACAGTGTATGGACAAGAGGTTCTCGTACAAATGTTCCTGACAAAATGAATTCAACAATGTCCCTATTTTTTAGGTTTCCGTAACATGGGTTAGTGCAAGTGACATTGTGATGTTGGTGTGGCATGCATTTATTGGAGATGTGATGCGTGTGTGAAACATAGTTTTTAAGCAGAGTTAGCATACATTTATTTAACAAAATTTCCATGTTAAATACAGTGATGCCTCATTTTTCCCGGTTAATAGGGACCAGAAACCGCCACGATAAGTGAAAAACCACGAAGTAGCGCCCCCCCTTCCCAAAAAAAAAAAATAAAAATGGGGGGGGGCTCGTGTGTGTGTTAGTACAAGACTTTTTTGGGGGGTTTGTTTTTTATCCCCAAACTATAATTAAAAAAACTTACTAAACTATATGAATAAATTATTTTTGAACACTTCAAATGTAATAATTATGATAATTTTTAAACACGTTACTGTCCCGCTGAATTATTTTTAAACAAGAATAAAGTAGAAAAATGGTTGTCTTTATTAAATGCTTCATTGACTGAGTCCACTCAAATCCGCCCAAGCTGCTCACTTACGCACAATGAGTTGCCACAGCAACTGTTTAACAAATTACATGATGATTGACGCATGCGGAGCTTTAAAGTGTCGGCTTACAAGCGTCTCTGGCTAAAAAACAAACCTTAACGTCTGTCATCATTGTTAACTTTAATAAGCAACTCCATACTGCATTTATTTATTTATTTATTTTAATTTTTTTTTTTTTATTTTGATGAACTGTGGGTGTGACGTTTGAAGCGCGAAGTAGCAAGGGATTACTTTACTAAAAAGGTTTAAAATTCAATTGTGTAATTTACAAATAATGCTTAAATTCTAGCATAGGACCAGTGGGACTCTAGTCTTCTAGTGTACCTGGTGCACACTTTTGAGGACCAAATGTCCACTACATCGCCATCCACCTACTGGTGACGCAGCACCAGGAGCAATGTGGGGTTCAGTATCATGCTCAAGGATACTTAGGCGAGTTCATCAGGGCAAAGAATCGAAACCACAACCTCTGGGTTGGGGGACAACTAGTCTACCACTGAGCCACGCCACGAGTAATGATAATAATTTTTTTTCTGACTTATTCATGGTTTTCGTCAAGGTTTAAAAATTCCATATGACTCATTTCGACTTCATATTTTTGAAGCTACTTAAAACTTTCAGTCAGTGTCCAAGGTTACTGAAGAAGCAGCTTTTGTCAATGGAAATGATTGGTTCAGCACAGCTTTCTTTCATATGTGCCTCATCCTTGAAACCTCTTTCTTTGCCCCTACTGACATTTGAATTTGTGTAGCGAATGATAAACAGCTTAAATGCAATTTTGAAAATAAGGTCAAAAGAACCTAGGGCTTGCTTTTCAGGACTTGCATTGCTTCATAGTCATGTTTACTACTTCTAAACCACTGAGTTACCATTTTTTAAAGAAATATTGATATCATGGCCATGCATTTCAATGATGTCCCAAACTTTATCGTTGTTAGTCTTCATCACGGTGCGGCACTGTTGCTATGGTTACTCTCTACAGTGGGGCAAATAGGTATTTAGTCAACCACTAATTGTGCAAGTTCTCCCACTTAAAAATATTAAAAAGGCCTGTAATTGTCAACATGGGTAAACCTCAGCCTGGTGCAGGTCTACAATTTTGTCTCTGGTGTCCTTCGACAGCTCTTTGGTCTTGGCCATGGTGGAGTTTGGAGTGTGACTGACTGAGGTTGTGGACAGGTGTCTTTTATACCGATAATGAGTTAAAACAGGTGCCGTTAATACAGGTAACGAGTGGGGCCTCGTTAGACCTCGTTAGAAGAAGTTAGACCTCTTGGACAGCCAGAAATCTTGCTTGTTTGTAGGTGACCAAATACTTATTTTCCACTCTAATTTGGAAATAAATTCTTTAAAATTCAAACAATGTGATTTTCTGTTGTTTTTTTTCCGCATTCTGTCTCTCATGGTTGAGGTTTACCCATGTTGACTATTACAGGCCTCTCTAATCAATCACTGCGTCTCACTGTTAACCTAAACCTGCCATTAAAACTAAAATGATAAAACAATTGTGAACAATACATTAGATGAGCTTTGAAATGACAATTTACCAATTGTTTGCCACTGTGTTCATTACATTATTTCATAAGTAACTTGTGGGTCTTTGTAGGGCCGCAACCTGATTCCTGCAGCGCCTGGAAATACTAAGCTGAACTATACAGTTTTGATCGGGGAGACACCGTGTATTCTCACCTTGTCTGAGAGCCAGCTCCTGTGTGAGTGGCCCAACCTCACTGGAGAACACAAAGTCACCGTAAGTACTGTACTGCCAAGCTATAAAAGATCTTTCATCATTATGTAAGCAGCATTATTTATGTTTTGTTCATTATGGGTATGACACTGTCTTGAACACCAGCCTTACTGGTCTATCAATCTGTGCATTAACGGTTGGATGCCTGTTTAACGCTTTCGGCATTGTATTGATGATAAAATAACCATGATATTAGTGCAAAATTGCTCTACAAATCAAACCAAAATTTATTGGCATTATCAGCCAAAGCATAGCCATGTATGAGGAAAGTGAGGTATGACAGGGGTTTTGGAGGGTTGGCCATATACTTCATAATATATGGACATGACACTTCCGCCAGACTCTGCGCCATGCCTACGGTTGGGGGCCTTCCCACACTCAGCTTCAGGGGCCGTTTACATGGTGACTCTCCAAGAATACGAAAAATTTCAAATTTGCATTTATATGGGCCCGTCTCCATTCGAACAATGTTGCAATTTCGCATAAAAACGATGTAGTATTCATGCCAGGCCATAGGGGGCAGTGCAGATTTACAGGGCGACAGAGAATGATGCACTTTGACCCCACCAAGCTCCCTCAGCCCGGAAAAAATAAGCCCGCCCACTCGGAGCAATGGCTTTTTTCTTTTGTCCAAAAAGGCACAAAAATGGAAACATTCAACATATTTAATTTAAAAATATTATTGAAACAGTAAATTAAAGCCGACATTCCGCTATATTTGCTGTTTTTAATGTTTAGTAGCACCGCTGCGCACAGAGTGCTGACGTTATCGGCGAGGTCTCGCGCCGCAGGAGTCTTTGATATGCATGCCGAGGAAGCCCCTCTCAATCCACCGCAATCGGATTGTTCCACTTTGGAGGCAGGATTCAGAATTTTTCATCTTCGCCAACACCATATGCATGCGAGGCCACTCCACAACACAGTCATTGCGTCTTCGTGTCGGCATGTAAACTGCCCCTCAGTTAAGGCTGAGTAATGCTTCGCAGTCAGTCGCAGTAATTCTTAAAACCAACACAACTCCGGATTTAGGTTGAAAAAGTACGAAAGTTGTACCGCATACAAACAGGAAGGATCGTCTCAGGAGTGATTTGTTCGAGGATTCAAGGTATATTTTTTGTACCATGCATGCATTTGAAACGTTGTGAAAAAAATCAATGGGAGAAATTAGCCGCTACGGCATTGGCGTCATAGTTCGCAATATTTCCGTAAAATAAATGCTAACTGAACATTTTTTTTTTTTGCCTTTAACCAAGAATCAAGACCGTTTTACGTCCATATCTATTAAGAATTCAGTGATTTAAGCATTTATTCACAAGAATTTTCAACTGAAAAAGCTGTTTTCATAAGGTGGCCACTACATTTGCTTACTGACTAGCACCATAGTTCGCAATATTTACGTAAAATAAATGTTAACTGCAGGGTTTTTGCTTTTAGCCAGGAATCGAGACTGTTTTAAGTCCATATCTACAAAGAATTCAGGGATTTAAGCATTTATTCATAAGACTTTTTAACGGAAAAAGCTCTGTTTTGATAAGGCGGCCGCTACATTTGCTTACTGAATAACATCATAGCTCGCAATATTTACGTAAAATAACTGCACTTTTTTTTTGTGCTTTAACCAAGAATCAAGACTGTTTTACGCCCATATTTTTAAAGAATTCAGGGATTTAAGCATTTAATCACGAGAATTTTCAACGGAAAAAGCTCTTTTACTGTGATTCCACTCCATCAGCTTTGACGGCCACGCCACCAATGCAGGCCCCCGATTAATCGGCCCCGCTTCCCGTGTCCCGT
Source organism: Corythoichthys intestinalis (assembly GCF_030265065.1). NCBI lineage: Eukaryota > Metazoa > Chordata > Actinopteri > Syngnathiformes > Syngnathidae > Corythoichthys > Corythoichthys intestinalis. Next base: position 46,020,065 of record NC_080403.1, on the reverse strand, counting down.
CAATATATTATGAAGTCTATGGGTTGGCCAAAAATACTCCATTTACCATTTAGCAGACATTTGGACTCGAGTCACATGGACTTGAAATGACTCGATTTGCAAATTTGATGACTTGCAACTAAACCTGCACAGACCTAAAAAAAAAAAAAAAAGCACAGACTCTGTCTTGACTCCCTTGAGCTGGAAGGATCCGAGACTCAAGACTCGACTCGACTTAATTCGTAGGACAATGACTCGAGACTCGACAAGCTGACTCAAAAACTTGGATCGTAGATTGGTTACTACCTGCCATTCATTTGCTAAGATGACTTTGCCGTTCTCACCACGCCTTCACGGAACAACCTGTGACTCGTCTTTACAACCTTGTGACTCGGTTCAACTCGAAATGACCGAGAATTAGAGGTGCAAAAATGAATCGATTAATTGACAACTAATCATTTAGCAAATCAACCGACAACTATTTTGATAACCAATTAATCGTTTAGGACTTCGTCACCTTAAACTTGAAATTATACCATACATATGACTTCTCTTTTGTGGATTTCTTCATTATATTTTTGTTAAGTCAAAGTAAGACATGAACAAAAATCTGCTTTTACTTTGGAGAACAACAATTCGCATTTTTGCCAATTTTCGGACATCTTGCTGTCTAAACTAGCTTCTTAATAATGCTGCAGCAATGAGTCAATTAAATCGATTAATAAATTAGTTGCAAACAAATTTGATAATCGATACAGTTGTAGACGACAGTTAAGTCTGGAAGCGGTAATAAAATTTTGTCTTTAATTTTTACTTACACCATGCCTAAAACAACTGCAAAGTAAACTGTGAAGGTAATTGAAAAATGTTACATCTATCCGATTAATCGTTTATGAAGATAATTTTTAGTTGCTGCCCTACCGAGAATCGACTGGAGTTGATTCGACGTAATCTTATGACTTGACTCGACATAACCTCGTGACTCGACTCGATTCGACTTGATTTGACTTGCCCTCAACAGGTAAGAGTCGGGACTTACTTGTAACTCGAATCATAGTGACTCTTGCAATTGTCTGCCATTTAGCTTTCGTATTTAATTGTTTAATCATTTGTTTCTTATAACTCTCAGTTACTTCGTTACCACTTGTTATTTTTCCAAATACAGAATATCTTTTTGGCTGTTTTAATCATTCTCAGCTTCCTAGTCTGTGTTCTTCATCTGTTTTTATTATGTACAGTACGTCAATCCACTTCCTGCTTTTTCATCATCTTTTTTTATTATGTACGTCAATCCACTTCCTGCTTTTTCATTCATCTCGCTCATTCTTTTCTCCCCAAGCATAAAACCTAAATCTCTGATTCTCTATCCCCACTCATTCAGTGTATCCACAACCGTAAAAACACACATCCTGGCTCTAATATTGCTTGGGGTGTTTGCAAATGCATTTATGTTTTTAGAGGCTTTTCATTGGTCTTGGCTGGCGAGTGTACTCTTGGGGCTTTGAACAGTATTGATATTCAATAGAAAACCCAAATGGCTAGTGGGCGTGAGGGGCCCGCGACTACTTTTATTCTGTCCTGTAGTCCGTATTTCATAGGTATAAGCTACCTGAAGAATTAAAAAAAAAAAAGTGTGAAAATGGATAGAAAATAAATCACTTTTGTTCCCATGCTTCAGCTTGCCAGGAAGGACTGTTTATTTGTCATATTGCGCGTGACTGTAAACTACATACCATACTGCCTAGGGGCAGAA